>NC_090321.1:124247472-124847472 GCF_040869045.1 Eurosta solidaginis
AAGGTGTTACTGAGCATTTTAGGAGGGAGTGGGCATTAGGTCTATAGGTGGACGCCTTTTCGAAATGTCACCATTAGGGTGGGCCAGGGGTGACTCTAGAATGTGTTTGTATGATATGGGTATCAAATGAAAGATGGTAATGAGTATTTTAAAAGGGAGTAATCCTTAGTTCTATAGGTGGACCCCTTTTCGAGATATCGCCATAAAGGTGGACCAAGGGTGACTCTAGAATGTTTGTACGATATGGTTATCAAACGAAAGGTGTTACTGAGCATTTTAAGAGGGAGTGGGCATTAGGTCTATAGGTGGACGCCTTTTCGAGATATCGTCATTAGGGTGGGCCAGGGGTGACTCTAGAATGTGTTTGTACGATATGGGTATCAAACGAAAGGTGTTACTGAGCATTTTAAGAGGGAGTGGGCATTAGGTCTATAGGTGGACGCCTTTTCGAGATATCGCCATTAGGGTGGGCCAGGGGTGACTCTAGAATGTTTGTACGATATGGGTAGCAAACGAAAGGTGTTACTGAGCATTTTAAGAGGGAGTGGGCATTAGGTCTATAGGTGGACGCCTTTTCGAGATATCGCCATTAGGGTGGTCCAGGGGTGACTCTAGAATGTTTGTACGATATGGGCATCAAACGAAAGGTGTTACTGAGAATTTTAAGAGGGAGTGGACATTAGGTCTATAGGTGGACGCCTTTTCGAGATATCGCCATTAGGGTGAGCCAGTGGTGACTCTAGAATGTTTTTACGACATGGGTATCAAACGAAAGGTGTTACTGATCATTTTAAGAGGGAGTGGGCATTAGGTTTATAGGTGGACACCTTTTCGAAATATCGCCATCAGGGTGGGCCAGAGGTTACTCTAGAATGTTTGTACGATATGGGTATCAAACGAAAGGTGTTACTGAGCATTTTAAGAGGGAGTGGGCATTAGGTCTATAGGTGGACGCCTTTTCGAGATATCGCCATTAGGGTGGGCCAGGGGTGACTCTAGAATGTTTGTACGATATGGGTAGAAAACGAAAGGTGTTACTGAGCATTTTAAGAGGGAGTGGGCATTAGGTCTACAGGTGGACGCCTTTTCGAGATATCGCCATTAGGGTGGGCCAGGGGTGACTCTAGAATGTTTGTACGATATGGGTATCAAACGAAAGGTGTTACTGAGCATTTTAAGAGGGAGTGGACATTAGGTCTATAGGTGGACGCCTTTTCGAGATATCGCCATTAGGGTGAGCCAGGGGTGACTCTAGAATGTTTTTACGATATGGGTATCAAACGAAAGGTGTTACTGAGCATTTTAAGAGGGAGTAGGCATTATGTCTATAGGTGCACGCCTTTTCGAGATATCGCCATTAGGGTGGGCCAGGGGTGACTCTAGAATGTGTTTGTACGATATGGATAACAAATTAAAGGCATTAATGAGGGTTTTAAAAGCGAGTGGCCCTTAGATGTATATGTGAAGGCGTTCTCGCGATATCGACCAAATGTGGACCAGGTGATCCAGAAAATCATCTGTCGGGTACTGGTAATTTATTTATATATTCAATACCACTAACAGTATTCCTGCCAAGATTCCAAGGGCTGTTGATTACGCCTTGTAGAACTTTTTCATTTTCTTCTACTTAATATGGTAGGTGTCACACCCATTTTACAAAGTTTTTTCCAAAGTTATATTTTGCGTCAATAAGCCAATCCAATTACCATGTTTCATCCCTTTTTTCGTATTTGGTATAGAATTATGGCATTTTTTTCATTTTTCGTAATTTTCGATATCGATAAAGTGGGCGTGGTTATGGTCGGATTTCGGCCATTTTTTACACCAAGATAAAGTGAGTTCAGATAAGTAAGTGGGCTAAGTTTAGTAAAGATATATCGGTTTGTGCTCAAGTTATTGTGTTAACGGCCGAGCGGAAGAACAGACGGTGGACTGTGTATAAAAACTGGGCGTGGCTTTCACCGATTTTGCCCATTTTCACAGAGAACAGTTACCGTCATAGAGTCTATGCTCCTACCAAATTTCAAAAGGATTGGTAAATTTTTGTTCGACTTATGGCATTAAAAGTATTCTAGACAAACTAAATGAAAATGGGCGGAGCCACGCCCATTTTGAAATTTTCTTTTATTTTTGTATTTTGTTGCATCATATCATTACTGGAGTTGAATTTTGACTTAATTTACTTATATACAGTAAAGATATTAATTTTTTTGTTAAAATTTGAATTAAAAAAAAATTTTTTTAAAAAGTGGGCGTGTTCTTCATCCAATTTTGCTAATTTTTATTTAGCTCATATATAGTAATAGTAGTAACGTTCCTGCCAAATTTCATCATGATATCTTCAACGACTGCCAAATTACAGCTTGCAAAACTTTTAAATTACCTTCTTGTAAAAGTGGGCGGTGCCACGCCCATTGTCCAAAATCTTACTAATTTTCTATTCTGCGACATAACGTCAACCCATCTACCAAGCTTCATCGCTTTAACCGCCTTTGGCAATGAATTATCGCATTTTTTCGGTTTTTCGAAATTTTCGATATCGAAAAAGTGGGCGTGGTTATAGTCCGATATCGTTCATTTTAAATAGCGATCTGAGATGAGTGCTCAGGAACCTACACACCAATTTTCATCAAGATACCTCAAAATTTACTCAAGTTATCGTGTTAACGGACGGACGGACGGACGGACATGGCTCAATCAAATTTTTTTTGGATCCTGATTATTTTGATATATGGAAGTCTATATCTATCTCGATTCCTTTATATATGTACAACCAACCGTTATCCAATCAAACTTAATATACTCTGTGAGCTCTGCTCAACTGAGTATAAAAACGCAATATGTAGGCTACACGGGGATGGAGCGGTGGAGTAACCAAAACGAATGGCTTAAAAAAATTCGTACGCAGTTTTTATCAGATTTAACTCTAGAATTAAAGGATACAAAACGAGAAACAACGTTTGACACCCTTTAAAAACTTTAAATACCTATATCAAAAATTATTGTTCTGAAGCCAACAACCGCTGAGTGATCTACTCAGATTTGTTAAACGAAACAACTTAAGTATTCTAACCATGCTTAACCTTTAGGCCGGTAAGTTTATTTAGAAAAACGCAATATGTAAGCTAACGAGGAAGGAGCCGTCGAGTAAAAAAAACAAAATGGTTAAAAAAATTCGTACGCGGTATTTATCAAATTTAACTCTAGAATTAAAGGATATAGAATGAGAAACAACGTTTGAAACCCTTTAAAAACTTTTAAGAAATATATCAAAAATTATTGTTCTGAAGCCAACAACTGCTGAGTGATCTACTCAAATTTGTTCGACGAAACGACTTAAGTATTCTAACCATGCTTAACCTTTAGGCCGGTAAGTTTATTTAGAAAAACGTAATATGTAGGCTACACGGGGATGGAGCGGTCGAGTAACCAAAACGAATGGGTTAAAAAAACTCGTACGCAGTTTTTATCATATTTAGCTCTAATATTAAAGGATAGAGAACGAGAAACAACGTTTGAAACCCTTTAAAAACTTTTAATAACTATATCAAAAATTATTGTTCTGAAGCCAACAACTGCTACAACTGCTGAGTGATCTACTGAAATTTGTTAACGAAACGACTTAAGTATTCTAACCATGCTTAACTTTTAGGCCAGTAAGTTTATTTAGAAAAACGCAATATGTAAGCTAACGAAGAAGGAGCCGTCGAGAAACAAAACAAAATGGTTAAAAAAATTCGTAGGCGGTATTTATCAGATTTAACTCTAGAATTAAAGGATATAGAACGAGAAACAACGTTTGAAACCCTTTAAAAACTTTTAATAACTATATCAAAAATTATTGCTCTGAAGCCAACAACCGCTGAGTGATCTACTCAGATTTGTTAAACGAAACGACTTAAGTATTCTAACCATGCTTAACCTTTAGGCCAGTAAGTTTATTTATAAAAACGCAATATGTAAGCTAACGAAGAAGGAGCCGTCGAGTAAAAAAACAAAATGGTTAAAAAAATTCGTACGCGGTATTTATCAAATTTAACTCTAGAATTAAAGGATATAGAACGAGATACAACGTTTGAAACCTTTTAAAAACTTTTAGGAACTATATCAAAAATTATTGTTCTGAATCCAACAACTGCTGAGTGATCTACTCAAATTTGTTGAACGAACCGACATAAGTATTTAAACTTGCTTAACCTTTAGGCCGGTAAATTTATTTAGAAAAACGCAATATGTAAGCTAACGAGAACGGAGCGGTCGAGTAAACAAAACAAAATGGTTAAAAAAAATCGTACGCGGAATTTATCAGATTTAACTCTAGAATTAAAGGATATAGAACGAGAAACAACGTTTGAAACCCTTTAAAAACTTTTAATAACTATATCAAAAATTATTGTTCTGAAGCTAACAACTGCTAAGTGATCTACTCAAATTTGTTGAACGAACCGGCATATGTATTTTAACCTTGCTTAACCTTTAGGCCGGCAAGTTTATTTATAAAAAGCAATATGTAAGCTAACGAGGAAGGAGCCGTCGAGTAGACAAAACAAAATGGTTAAAAAAATTCGTACGCGGTATTTATCAAATGTAACTCTAGAATTAAAGGATATAGAACGAGAAACAACGTTTGAAACTCTTTAAAAACTTTTAAGAACTATATCAAAAATTGTTGTTCTGAAGCCAACAACTGCTGAGTGATCTACTCAAATTTGTTGAACGAAACGACTTAAGTATTCTAACCATGCTTAACCTTTAGGCCGGTAAGTTTATTTAGAAAAACGCAATATGTAGGCTACACGGGGATGGAGCGGCCGAGTAACCAAAACGAATGGGTTAAAAAAAATCGTACGCAGTTTTGATCATATTTAGCTCTAATATTAAAGGATATAAAACGAGAAACAACGTTTGAAACCCTTTAAAAACTTTTAATAACTATATCAAAAATGATTGTTCTGAAGCCAACAGCTGCTGAGTGATCTACTAAAATTTGTTAAACGAAAAGACTTAAGTATTCTAACCATGCTCAACCTTTAGGCCGGTAAGTTTATTTAGAAAAACGCAATATGTAAGCTAACGAGGAAGGAGCCGTCGAGTAAAAAAAACAAAATGGTTAAAAAAATTCGTACGCGGTATTTATCAGATTTAACTCTAGAATTAAAGGATATAGAACGAGAAGCAACGTTTGAAACCATTTAAAAACTTTTAAGAACTATATCAAAAATTATTGTTCTGAAGCCAACAGCTGCTGAGTGATCTACTCAAATTTGTTAAACGAAACGACTTAAGTATTCTAACCATGCTTAACCTTTAGGCCGGTAAATTTATTTAGAAAAACTCAATATGTAAGCTAACGAGGAAGGAGCCGTCGAGTAAACAAAAGAAAATGATTAAAGAAATTCGTACGCGGTATTTATCAGATTTAACTCTAGAATTAAAGGATATAGAACGAGAAGCAACGTTTGAAACCATTTAAAAACTTTTAAGAACTATATCAAAAATTATTGTTCTGAAGACAACAACTGCTGAGTGATCTACTCAAATTTGTTGAACGAAACGACTTAAGTATTCTAACCATGCTTAACCTTTAGGCCGGTAAGTTTATTTAGAAAAACTCAATATGTAAGCTAACGAGGAAGGAGCCGTCGAGTAAACAAAACAAAATGATTAAAAAATTCGTACGCGGTATTTATCAGATTTAACTCTAGAATTAAAGGATATAGAACGAGAAGCAACGTTTGAAACCATTTAAAAACTTTTAAGAACTATATCAAAAATGATTGTTCTGAAGCCAACAGCTGCTGAGTGATCTACTAAAATTTGTTAAACGAAAAGACTTAAGTATTCTGACCATGCTCAACCTTTAGGTCGGTAAGTTTATTTAGAAAAACGCAATATGTAGGCTACACGGGCATGGAGCGGAAGAGTAACCAAAACGAATGGACTAAAAAAATTCGTACGCAGTTTTTATCATATTTAGCTCTAATATTAAAGGATATAGAACGAGAAACAACGTTTGCAACCCTTTAAAAACTTTTAATAACTATATCAAAAATTATTGTTCTGAAGCCAACAACTGCTGAGCGATCTACTCAAATTTGTTAACGAAACGACTTAAGTATTCTAACCATGCTTAAATTTTAGGCCAGTTAGTTTATTTCGAAAAACGCAATATGTAACCCAACGAAGAAGGAGCCGTCGAGTAAACAAAACAAAATGGTTAAAAAAATTCGTACGCGGTATTTATCAAATTTAACACTAGAATTAAAGGATATAGAACGAGAAACAACGTTTGAAACCCTTTAAAAACTTTTAAGAAATATATCAAAAATTATCGTTCTGAAGCCAACAACTGCTGAGTGATCTACTCAAATTTGTTGAACGAAACGACTTAAGTATTCTAACCATGCTTAACCTTTAGGCCGTTAAGGTTATTTAGAAAAACGCAATATGTAGGCTACACGGGGATGGAGAGGTCGAGTAACCAAAACGAGTGGGTTAAAAAAATTCGTACGCTGTTTTTATCAGATTTAGCTCTAGAATTAAAGCATATAAAACGAGAAACAACGTTTGAAACCCTTTAAAAACTTTTAATAACTATATCAAAAATTATTGTTCTGAAGCCAACAACTGCTGAGTGATCTACTCAAATTTGTTAAACGAAACGACTTAAGTATTCGAACCATGCTTAACCTTTAGGCCGGTAAGTTTATTTAGAAAGACGCAATATGTAAACTAACGAGGAAGGAGCCGTCGAGTAAACAAAACAAAATATCAAAAATTGTTGTTCTGAACCCAACAACTGCTGAGTGATCTACTCAAATTTGTTGAACGAACCGACGTAAGTATTTTAACCTTGCTTAACCTTTGGGCCGGTAAGTTTATTTAGAAAAACGCAATATGTAGGCTACACGTGCATGGAGCGGTCGAGTAACCAAAACACAATGGTTAGAAAAATTCGTACGCGGTATTTATCAAATTTAACTCTAGAATTAAAGGATATAGAACGAGAAACAACGTTTGAAACCCTTTAAAAACTTTTAAGAACTATATCAAAAATTATTGTTCTGAAGCCAACAACTGCTAAGTGATCTACTCAAATTTGTTGAACGAAACGACTTAAGTATTCTAACCATGTTTAACCTTTAGGCCGGTAAGTTAATTTAGAAAAACGAAATATGTAGGCTACACGGGAATGGAGCGTTCGAGTAACCAAAACGAATGGGTTAAAAAAATTCGTACGCAGTTTTTATCATATTTAGCTCTAATATTAAAGGATATAGAACGAGAAACAACGTTTGAAACCCTTTAAAAACTTTTAATAACTATATCAAAAATTATTGTTCTGAAGCCAACAACTGCTGAGTGATCTACTCAAATTTGTTAAACGAAACGACTTAAGTATTCTAACCGTGCTTAACCTTTAGGCCGGTAAGTTTATTTAGAAAAACGCAATATGTAAGCTAGCGAGGAAGAGCCGCCGAGTAAACAAAACAAACTGGTTAAAAAATTTCGTACGCGGTATTTATCAGATTTAACTCTAGAATGAAATGATATAGAACGAGAAACAATGTTTGAAACCCTTTAAAAACTTTTAAGAACTATATCAAAAATTATTGTTCTGAAGACTACAACTGCTGAGTGATCTACTCTAATTTGTTGAACGAAACGACTTAAGTATTCTAACCATGCTTAACCTTTAGGCCGGTAAGTTTATTTAGAAAAACGCAATATGTAGGATACACGGGAATGGAGCGTTCGAGTAACCAAACGAATGGGTTAAAAAAATTCGTACGCAGTTTTTATCATATTTAGCTCTAATATTAAAGGATATAGTACGAGAAACAACGTTTGAAATCCTTTAAAAACTTTTAATAACTATATCAAATATTATTGTTCTGAAGCCAACAACTGCTGAGTGATCTACTCAAATTTGTTAAACGAAACGGCTTAAGTATTCTAACCATGCTTAAACTTTAGGCCGGTAAGTTTATTTAGAAAAACGCAATATGTAGGCTACACGCGCACGGAGATGAAGAGTAACCAAAACGAATGGGATAAAAAAATTCGTACGCAGTTTTTATCATATTTAGCTCAAATATTAAAGGATATAGAACGAGAAACAACGTTTGAAACCCTTTAAAAACATTTAATAACTATATCAAAAATTACTGTTCTGAAGCCAACAACCGCTGAGTGATCTACTCAAATTTGTTGAACGAAACGACTTAAGTATTCTAACCATGCTTAACCTTTAGGCCGGTAAGTTTATTTAGAAAAACGCAATATGTAAGCTAGCGAGGAAGAGCCGTCGAATAAACAAAACAAAATGGTTAAAAAAATTCGTACGTGGTATTTATCAGATTTAACCCTAGAATGAAAGGATATAGAACGAGAAACAATGTTTGAGACCCTTTAAAAACTTTTAAGAACTATTTCAAAAGTTATTGTTCTGAAGACTACAACTGCTGAGTGATCTACTCAAATTTGTTAAACGAAACGACTTAAGTATTCTAACCATGCTTAAACTTTAGGCCGGTAAGTATATTTATAAAAACGCAATATGTAGGCTACACGGGCACGGAGCGGAAAAGTAACCAAAACGAATGGGTTAAAAAAATTCGTACGCAGTTTTTATCATATTTAGCTCAAATATTAAAGGATATAGAACGAGAAACAACGTTTGAAACCCTTTAAAAACATTTAATAACTATACCAAAAATTACTGTTCTGAAGCCAACAACCGCTGAGTGATCTACTCAAATTTGTTAAACGAAACGACTTAAATATTCTAACCATGCTTAACCTTTGGGCCGGTAAGTTTATTTAGAAAAGCGCAATATGTAAGCTAACGAGGAAAGAGCCGTCGAGTAAACAAAACAAAATGTTTAATAAAAATTTTACCCGGTATTTATCATATCTAATTCTAATATTAAAGGATATAAAACGAGAAACAACGTTTGACACCACTTAAAAAGTGTTAATAACTATCTCAAAAATTGTCGCTCTGAAGCAAACAACTGCTGAGCGATCTACTCAAATTTGTTAAACGAAACGACTTAAGTATTCTAACCATGCTTAACCTTTAGGCCGGTAAGTTTATTTAGAAAAACGCAGTTTTTATCAGATTTAACTCTAGAATTAAAGGATATAGAACGAGAAACAACGTTTGAAACCCTTTAAAAACTTTTAAGAACTATATCAAAAATTATTGTTCTGAAGCCAACAACTGCTGAGTGATCTACTCAAATTTTTTGAACTAAACGACTTAAGTATTCTAACCATGCTTAACCTTTAGGCCGGTAAATTTATTTAGAACAAGTAAGGAAGGCTAAGTTCGGGTGTAACCGAACATTACATACTCAGTTGAGAGCTATGGAGACAAAATAAGGAAAATCACCATGTAGGAAAATGAACCTAGGGTAACCCTGGAATGTGGTTGTATGACATGTGTATCAAATGGAAGGTATTAAAGAGTATTTTAAGAGAGAGTAGGCCATAGTTCTATGGATGGACGCCATTTAGGGATATCGCCATAAAGGTGGACCAGGGCTGACTCTAGAATGTGTTTGTACGATATGGGTATCAAATGAAAGGTGATAATGAGTATTTTAAAAGGGAATGGGCTTTAGTTCTATAGGTGAACGCCTTTTCGAGAAATCCCCATAAAGGTGGACCAGGGGTGACTCTAGAATATGTTTGTACGATATGGGTATCAAATGAAAGCTGTTAATGAGTATTTTGAAAAGGAGTGATCCTTAGTTCCCTAGGTGGACGCCGTTTCGAGATATCGCCATAAAGGTGGACCAGGGGTGTCTCTAGTTGTACGATATGGGAATCAAATGAAAGGTGTTACTGAGCATTTTAGGAGGGAGTGGGCATTAGGTCTATAGGTGGACGCCTTTTCGAAATGTCGCCATTAGGGTGGGCCAGGGGTGACTCTAGAATGTGTTTGTATGATATGGGTATCAAATGAAAGATGGTAATGAGTATTTTAAAAGGGAGTAATCCTTAGTTCTATAGGTGGACGCCGTTTCGAGATATCGCCATAAAGGTGGGCCAGGGGTGACTCTAGAATGTTTGTACGATATGGGTAGCAAACGAAAGGTGTTACTGAGCATTTTAAGAGGGAGTGGGCATTAGGTCTATAGGTGGACGCCTTTTCGAGATATCGCCATTAGGGTGGGCCAGGGGTGACTCTAGAATATTTGTACGATATGGGTATCAAACGAAAGGTGTTAGTGAGCATTTTAAGAGGGAGTGGACATTAGGTCTATAGGTGGACGCCTTTTCGAGATATCGCCATTAGGGTGAGCCAGGGGTGACTCTAGAATGTTTTTACGATATGGGTATCAAACGAAAGGTGTTACTGAGCATTTTAAGAGGGAGTGGGCATTAGGTCTATAGGTGGACGCCTTTTCGAGATATCGCCATTAGGGTGGGCCAGGGGTTACTCTAGAATGTTTGTAAGATATGGGTATCAAACGAAAGGTGTTACTGAGCATTTTAAGAGGGAGTGGGCATTAGGTCTATAGGTGGACGCCTTTTCGAGATATCGCCATTAGGGTGGGCCAGGGGTGACTCTAGAATGTTTGTACGATATGGGTAGCAAACGAAAGGTGTTACTGAGCATTTTAAGAGGGAGTGGGCATTAGGTCTATAGGTGGACGCCTTTTCGAGATATCGCCATTAGGGTAGGCCAGGGGTGACTCTAGAATGTTTGTACGATATGGGTATCAAACGAAAGGTGTTACTGAGCATTTTAAGAGGGAGTGGACATTAGGTCTATAGGTGGACGCCTTTTCGAGATATCGCCATTAGGGTGAGCCAGGGGTGACTCTAGAATGTTTTTACGATATGGGTATCAAACGAAAGGTGTTACTGAGCATTTTAAGAGGGAGTAGGCATTATGTCTATAGGTGCACGCCTTTTCGAGATATCGCCATTAGGGTGGGCCAGGGGTGACTCTAGAATGTGTTTGTACGATATGGATATCAAATTAAAGGCATTAATGAGGGTTTTAAAAGCGAGTGGCCCTTAGATGTATATGTGAAGGCGTTCTCGCGATATCGACCAAATGTGGACCAGGTGATCCAGAAAATCATCTGTCTGGTACTGCTAATTTATTTATATATTCAATACCACTAACAGTATTCCTGCCAAGATTCCAAGGGCTGTTGATTACGCCTTGTAGAACTTTTTCATTTTCTTCTACTTAATATGGTAGGTGTCACACCCATTTTACAAAGTTTTTTCCAAAGTTATATTTTGCGTCAATAAACCAATCCAGTTACCATGTTTCATCCCTTTTTTCGTATTTGGTATAGAATTATGGCATTTTTTTTTCATTTTTCGTAATTTTCGATATCGATAAAGTGGGTGTGGTTATGGTCGGATTTCGGCCATTTTTTATACCAAGATAAAGTGAGTTCAGATAAGTACGTGGGCTAAGTTTAGTAAAGATATATCGGTTTTTGCTCAAGTTATTGTGTTAACGGCCGAGCGGAAGGACAGACGGTGGACTGTGTATAAAAACTGGGCGTGGCTTCCACCGATTTTGCCCATTTTCACAGAGAACAGTTACCGTCATAGAGTCTATGCTCCTACCAAATTTCAAAAGGATTGGTAAATTTTTGTTCGACTTATGGCATTAAAAGTATTCTAGACAAACTAAATGAAAATGGGCGGAGCCACGCCCATTTTGAAATTTTCTTTTATTTTTGAATTTTGTTGCATCATATCATTACTGGAGTTGAATTTTGACTTAATTTACTTATATACAGTAAAGATATTAAATTTTTTGTTAAAATTTGAATTAAAAAATTTTTTTTTTAAAAAGTGGGCGTGTTCTTCATCCAATTTTGCTAATTTTTATTTAGCACATATATAGTAATAGTAGTAACGTTCCTGCCAAATTTCATCATGATATCTTCAACGACTGCCAAATTACAGCTTGCAAAACTTTTAAATTACCTTCTTGTAAAAGTGGGCGGTGCCACGCCCATTGTTCAAAATCTTACTAATTTTCTATTCTGCGTAATAACGTCAACCCATCTACCAAGTTTCATCGCTTTAACCGCCTTTGGCAATGAATTATCGAATTTTACTCAAGTTATCGTGTTAACGGACGGACGGACGGACGGACGGACGGACATGTCTCAATCAAATTTTTTTTGGATCCTGATTATCTTGATATATGGAAGTCTATATCTATCTCGATTCCTTTATATATGTACAACCAACCGTTATCCAATCAAACTTAATATACTCTGTGAGCTCTGCTCAACTGAGTATAAAAACGCAATATGTAAGCTAGCGAGGAAGAGCCGTCGAATAAACAAAACAAAATGGTTAAAAAAATTCGTACGTGGTATTTATCAGATTTAACTCCAGAATGAAAGGATATAGAACGAGAAACAATGTTTGAAACCCTTTAAAAACTTTTAAGAACTATATCAAAAATTATTGTTCTGAAGACTACAACTGCTGAGTGATCTACTCAAATTTGTTGAACGAAACGACTTAAGTATTCTAACCATTATTAAACTTTAGGCCGGTAAGTTTATTTAGAAAAACGCAATATGTAGGCTACACGGGGAAGGAGCAGTCGAGTAACCAAACGAATGGGTTAAAAAAATTCGTACGCAGTTTTTATCATATTTAGCTCTAATATTAAAGGATATAGAACGAGAAACAACGTTTGAAATCCTTTAAAAACTTTTAATAACTATATCAAATATTATTGTTCTGAAGCCAACAACTGCTGAGTGATCTACTCTAATTTGTTGAACGAAACGACTTAAGTATTCTAACCATGCTTAACCTTTAGGCCGGTAAGTTTATTTAGAAAAACGCAATATGTAGGATACACGGGAATGGAGCGTTCGAGTAACCAAACGAATGGGTTAAAAAAATTCGTACGCAGTTTTTATCATATTTAGCTCTAATATTAAAGGATATAGAACGAGAAACAACGTTTGAAATCCTTTAAAAACTTTTAATAACTATATCAAATATTATTGTTCTGAAGCCAACAACTGCTGAGTGATCTACTCAAATTTGTTAAACGAAACGGCTTAAGTATTCTAACCATGCTTAAACTTTAGGCCGGTAAGTTTATTTAGAAAAACGCAATATGTAGGCTACACGCGCACGGAGATGAAGAGTAACCAAAACGAATGGGATAAAAAAATTCGTACGCAGTTTTTATCATATTTAGCTCAAATATTAAAGGATATAGAACGAGAAACAACGTTTGAAACCCTTTAAAAACATTTAATAACTATATCAAAAATTACTGTTCTGAAGCCAACAACCGCTGAGTGATCTACTCAAATTTGTTGAACGAAACGACTTAAGTATTCTAACCATGCTTAACCTTTAGGCCGGTAAGTTTATTTAGAAAAACGCAATATGTAAGCTAGCGAGGAAGAGCCGTCGAATAAACAAAACAAAATGGTTAAAAAAATTCGTACGTGGTATTTATCAGATTTAACCCTAGAATGAAAGGATATAGAACGAGAAACAATGTTTGAGACCCTTTAAAAACTTTTAAGAACTATTTCAAAAGTTATTGTTCTGAAGACTACAACTGCTGAGTGATCTACTCAAATTTGTTAAACGAAACGACTTAAGTATTCTAACCATGCTTAAACTTTAGGCCGGTAAGTATATTTATAAAAACGCAATATGTAGGCTACACGGGCACGGAGCGGAAAAGTAACCAAAACGAATGGGTTAAAAAAATTCGTACGCAGTTTTTATCATATTTAGCTCAAATATTAAAGGATATAGAACGAGAAACAACGTTTGAAACCCTTTAAAAACATTTAATAACTATATCAAAAATTACTGTTCTGAAGCCAACAACCGCTGAGTGATCTACTCAAATTTGTTAAACGAAACGACTTAAATATTCTAACCATGCTTAACCTTTGGGCCGGTAAGTTTATTTAGAAAAGCGCAATATGTAAGCTAACGAGGAAAGAGCCGTCGAGTAAACAAAACAAAATGTTTAATAAAAATTTTACCCGGTATTTATCATATCTAATTCTAATATTAAAGGATATAAAACGAGAAACAACGTTTGACACCACTTAAAAAGTGTTAATAACTATCTCAAAAATTGTCGCTCTGAAGCAAACAACTGCTGAGCGATCTACTCAAATTTGTTAAACGAAACGACTTAAGTATTCTAACCATGCTTAACCTTTAGGCCGGTAAGTTTATTTAGAAAAACGCAGTTTTTATCAGATTTAACTCTAGAATTAAAGGATATAGAACGAGAAACAACGTTTGAAACCCTTTAAAAACTTTTAAGAACTATATCAAAAATTATTGTTCTGAAGCCAACAACTGCTGAGTGATCTACTCAAATTTTTTGAACTAAACGACTTAAGTATTCTAACCATGCTTAACCTTTAGGCCGGTAAATTTATTTAGAACAAGTAAGGAAGGCTAAGTTCGGGTGTAACCGAACATTACATACTCAGTTGAGAGCTATGGAGACAAAATAAGGAAAATCACCATGTAGGAAAATGAACCTAGGGTAACCCTGGAATGTGGTTGTATGACATGTGTATCAAATGGAAGGTATTAAAGAGTATTTTAAGAGAGAGTAGGCCATAGTTCTATGGATGGACGCCATTTAGGGATATCGCCATAAAGGTGGACCAGGGCTGACTCTAGAATGTGTTTGTACGATATGGGTATCAAATGAAAGGTGATAATGAGTATTTTAAAAGGGAATGGGCTTTAGTTCTATAGGTGAACGCCTTTTCGAGAAATCCCCATAAAGGTGGACCAGGGGTGACTCTAGAATATGTTTGTACGATATGGGTATCAAATGAAAGCTGTTAATGAGTATTTTGAAAAGGAGTGATCCTTAGTTCCCTAGGTGGACGCCGTTTCGAGATATCGCCATAAAGGTGGACCAGGGGTGTCTCTAGTTGTACGATATGGGAATCAAATGAAAGGTGTTACTGAGCATTTTAGGAGGGAGTGGGCATTAGGTCTATAGGTGGACGCCTTTTCGAAATGTCGCCATTAGGGTGGGCCAGGGGTGACTCTAGAATGTGTTTGTATGATATGGGTATCAAATGAAAGATGGTAATGAGTATTTTAAAAGGGAGTAATCCTTAGTTCTATAGGTGGACGCCGTTTCGAGATATCGCCATAAAGGTGGGCCAGGGGTGACTCTAGAATGTTTGTACGATATGGGTAGCAAACGAAAGGTGTTACTGAGCATTTTAAGAGGGAGTGGGCATTAGGTCTATAGGTGGACGCCTTTTCGAGATATCGCCATTAGGGTGGGCCAGGGGTGACTCTAGAATATTTGTACGATATGGGTATCAAACGAAAGGTGTTAGTGAGCATTTTAAGAGGGAGTGGACATTAGGTCTATAGGTGGACGCCTTTTCGAGATATCGCCATTAGGGTGAGCCAGGGGTGACTCTAGAATGTTTTTACGATATGGGTATCAAACGAAAGGTGTTACTGAGCATTTTAAGAGGGAGTGGGCATTAGGTCTATAGGTGGACGCCTTTTCGAGATATCGCCATTAGGGTGGGCCAGGGGTTACTCTAGAATGTTTGTA
This sequence comes from Eurosta solidaginis, assembly GCF_040869045.1. Classification (NCBI taxonomy): domain Eukaryota; kingdom Metazoa; phylum Arthropoda; class Insecta; order Diptera; family Tephritidae; genus Eurosta; species Eurosta solidaginis. The sequence goes on from NC_090321.1 coordinate 124,263,065, forward strand.
AGATATGGGTATCAAACGAAAGGTGTTACTGAGCATTTTAAGAGGGAGTGGGCATTAGGTCTATAGGTGGACGCCTTTTCGAGATATCGCCATTAGGGTGGGCCAGGGGTGACTCTAGAATGTTTGTACGATATGGGTAGCAAACGAAAGGTGTTACTGAGCATTTTAAGAGGGAGTGGGCATTAGGTCTATAGGTGGACGCCTTTTCGAGATATCGCCATTAGGGTAGGCCAGGGGTGACTCTAGAATGTTTGTACGATATGGGTATCAAACGAAAGGTGTTACTGAGCATTTTAAGAGGGAGTGGACATTAGGTCTATAGGTGGACGCCTTTTCGAGATATCGCCATTAGGGTGAGCCAGGGGTGACTCTAGAATGTTTTTACGATATGGGTATCAAACGAAAGGTGTTACTGAGCATTTTAAGAGGGAGTAGGCATTATGTCTATAGGTGCACGCCTTTTCGAGATATCGCCATTAGGGTGGGCCAGGGGTGACTCTAGAATGTGTTTGTACGATATGGATATCAAATTAAAGGCATTAATGAGGGTTTTAAAAGCGAGTGGCCCTTAGATGTATATGTGAAGGCGTTCTCGCGATATCGACCAAATGTGGACCAGGTGATCCAGAAAATCATCTGTCTGGTACTGCTAATTTATTTATATATTCAATACCACTAACAGTATTCCTGCCAAGATTCCAAGGGCTGTTGATTACGCCTTGTAGAACTTTTTCATTTTCTTCTACTTAATATGGTAGGTGTCACACCCATTTTACAAAGTTTTTTCCAAAGTTATATTTTGCGTCAATAAACCAATCCAGTTACCATGTTTCATCCCTTTTTTCGTATTTGGTATAGAATTATGGCATTTTTTTTTCATTTTTCGTAATTTTCGATATCGATAAAGTGGGTGTGGTTATGGTCGGATTTCGGCCATTTTTTATACCAAGATAAAGTGAGTTCAGATAAGTACGTGGGCTAAGTTTAGTAAAGATATATCGGTTTTTGCTCAAGTTATTGTGTTAACGGCCGAGCGGAAGGACAGACGGTGGACTGTGTATAAAAACTGGGCGTGGCTTCCACCGATTTTGCCCATTTTCACAGAGAACAGTTACCGTCATAGAGTCTATGCTCCTACCAAATTTCAAAAGGATTGGTAAATTTTTGTTCGACTTATGGCATTAAAAGTATTCTAGACAAACTAAATGAAAATGGGCGGAGCCACGCCCATTTTGAAATTTTCTTTTATTTTTGAATTTTGTTGCATCATATCATTACTGGAGTTGAATTTTGACTTAATTTACTTATATACAGTAAAGATATTAAATTTTTTGTTAAAATTTGAATTAAAAAATTTTTTTTTTAAAAAGTGGGCGTGTTCTTCATCCAATTTTGCTAATTTTTATTTAGCACATATATAGTAATAGTAGTAACGTTCCTGCCAAATTTCATCATGATATCTTCAACGACTGCCAAATTACAGCTTGCAAAACTTTTAAATTACCTTCTTGTAAAAGTGGGCGGTGCCACGCCCATTGTTCAAAATCTTACTAATTTTCTATTCTGCGTAATAACGTCAACCCATCTACCAAGTTTCATCGCTTTAACCGCCTTTGGCAATGAATTATCGAATTTTACTCAAGTTATCGTGTTAACGGACGGACGGACGGACGGACGGACGGACATGTCTCAATCAAATTTTTTTTGGATCCTGATTATCTTGATATATGGAAGTCTATATCTATCTCGATTCCTTTATATATGTACAACCAACCGTTATCCAATCAAACTTAATATACTCTGTGAGCTCTGCTCAACTGAGTATAAAAACGCAATATGTAAGCTAGCGAGGAAGAGCCGTCGAATAAACAAAACAAAATGGTTAAAAAAATTCGTACGTGGTATTTATCAGATTTAACTCTAGAATGAAAGGATATAGAACGAGAAACAATGTTTGAAACCCTTTAAAAACTTTTAAGAACTATATCAAAAATTATTGTTCTGAAGACTACAACTGCTGAGTGATCTACTCAAATTTGTTGAACGAAACGACTTAAGTATTCTAACCATTATTAAACTTTAGGCCGGTAAGTTTATTTAGAAAAACGCAATATGTAGGCTACACGGGGAAGGAGCAGTCGAGTAACCAAACGAATGGGTTAAAAAAATTCGTACGCAGTTTTTATCATATTTAGCTCTAATATTAAGGGATATAGAACGAGAAACAACGTTTGAAACCCTTTAAAAACTTTTAATAACTATATCAAAAATTATTGTTCTGAAGCCAACAACTGCTGAGTGATCTACTCAAATTTGTTAAACGAAACGACTTAAGTATTCTAACCATGCTTAAACTTTAGGCCGGTAAGTTTATTTAGAAAAACGCAATATGTAGGCTACACGGGCACGGAGCGGAAAAGTAACCAAAACGAATGGGTTAAAAAAATTCGTACGCAGATTTTATCATATTTAGCTCAAATATTAAAGGATATAGAACGAGAAACAACGTTTGAAACCCTTTAAAAACATTTAATAACTATATCAAAAATTACTGTTCTGAAGCCAACAACCGCTGAGTGATCTACTCAAATTTGTTAAACGAAACGACTTAAATATTCTAACCATGCTTAACCTTTGGGCCGGTACGTTTATTTAGAAAAACGCAATATGTAAGCTAACGAGGAAAGAGTCGTCGAGTAAACAAAACAAAATGTTTAAAAAAAATTTTACCCGGTATTTATCATATTTAATTCTAATATTAAAGGATATAAAACGAGAAACAACGTTTGACACCATTTAAAAAGTGTTAATAACTATCTCAAAAATTGTCGCTCTGAAGCAAACAACTGCTGAGCGATCTACTCAAATTTGTTAAACGAAACGACTTAAGTATTCTAACCATGCTTAACCTTTAGGCCGGTAAGTTTATTTAGAAAAACGCAGTTTTTATCACATTTAACTCTAGAATTAAAGGATATAGAACGAGAAACAACGTTTGAAACCCTTTAAAAACTTTTAAGAACTATATCAAAAATTATTGTTCTGAAGCCAACAACTGCTGAGTGATCTACTCAAATTTTTTGAACTAAACGACTTAAGTAATCTAACCATGCTTACCCTTTAGGCCGGCAAATTTATTTAGAAAAACGCAATATGTAAGCTAACGAGAACGGAGCGGTCGAGTAAACAAAACAAAATGGTTAAAAAAATTCGAATGCGGTATTTATCAGATTTAACTCTAGAATTAAAGGATATAGAACGAGAAACAACGTTTGAAACCCTTTAAAAACATTTAATAACTATATCAAAAATTACTGTTCTGAAGCCAACAACCGCTGAGTGATCTACTCAAATTTGTTAAACGAAACGACTTAAATATTCTAACCATGCTTAACCTTTGGGCCGGTAAGTTTATTTAGAAAAACGCAATATGTAAGCTAACGAGGAAAGAGCCGTCGAGTAAACAAAACAAAATGTTTAAAAAAAATTTTACCCGGTATTTATCATATTTAATTCTAATATTAAAGGATATAAAACGAGAAACAACGTTTGACACCATTTAAAAAGTGTTAATAACTATCTCAAAAATTGTCGCTCTGAAGCAAACAACTGCTGAGCGATCTACTCAAATTTGTTAAACGAAACGACTTAAGTATTCTAACCATGCTTAACCTTTAGGCCGGTAAGTTTATTTAGAAAAACGCAGTTTTTATCACATTTAACTCTAGAATTAAAGGATATAGAACGAGAAACAACGTTTGAAACCCTTTAAAAACTTTTAAGAACTATATCAAAAATTATTGTTCTGAAGACTACAACTGTTGAGTGATCTACTCAAATTTGTTGAACGAAACGACTTAAGTATTCTAACCATTATTAAACTTTAGGCCGGTAAGTTTATTTAGAAAAACGCAATATGTAGGCTACACGAGGAAGGAGCAGTCGAGTAACCAAACGAATGGGTTAAAAAAATTCGTACGCAGTTTTTATCATACTTAGCTCTAATATTAAAGGATATAGAAAGAGAAACAACGTTTGAAACCCTTTAAAAACTTTTAATAACTATATCAAAAATTATTGTTCTGAAGCCAACAACTGCTGAGTGATCTACTCAAATTTGTTAAACGAAGCCACTTAAGTATTCTAACTATGCTTAAACTTTAGGCCGGTAAGTTTATTTAGAAAAACGCAATATGTAGGCTACACGGGCACGGAGCGGAAAAGTAACCAAAACGAATGGGTTAAAAAAATTCGTACGCAGTTTTTATCATATTTAGCTCAAATATTAAAGGATATAGAACGAGAAACAACGTTTGAAACCCTTTAAAAACATTTAATAACTATATCAAAAATTACTGTTCTGAAGCCAACAACTGCTGAGTGATCTACTCAAATTTGTTAAACGAAACGACTTAAGTATTCTAACCATGCTTAACCTTTAGGCCGGTAAGTTTATTTAGAAAAACGTAATATGTAAGCTAACGAGAACGGAGCGGTCGAGTAAACAAAACAAAATGGTTAAAAAAATTCGAATGCGGTATTTATCAGATTTAACTCTAGAATTAAAAGATATAGAACGAGAAACAACGTTTGAAACCCTTTAAAAACTTTTAATAACTATATCAAAAATTATTGTTCTGAAGCCAACAACTGCTGAGTGATCTACTAACATTTGTTAAACGAAACGACTTAAGTATTCTAACCATGCTTAACCTTTAGGCCGGTCAGTTTATTTAGAAAAACGCAATATGTAAGCTAAAGAGGAAGGAGCCGTCGAGTAAACAAAACAAAATGGTTAAAAAAATTCGTACGCGGTATTTATCAAATTTAACTCTAGAATTAAAGGATATAGAACGAGAAACAACGTTTGAAACCCTTTAAAAACTTTTAAGAACTATATCAAAAATTATCGTTCTGAAGCCAACAACTGCTAAGTGATCTACACAAATTTGTTGAACGAAACTACTTAAGTATTCTAACCATGCTTAACCTTTAGGCCGGTAAGTTTATTTAGAAAAACGCAATATGTAGGCTACACGGGAATGGAGCGGTCGAGTAACCAAAACGAATGGGTTAAAAAAACTCGTGCGCAGTTTTTATCATATTTAGCTCTAATATTAAAGGATATAGAACGAGAAACAACGTTTGAAACCCTTTAAAAACTTTTAAGAACTATATCAAAAATTATTGTTCTGAAAACAACAACTGATGAGTGATCTACTCAAATTTGTTAAACGAAACGACTTAAGTATTCTAACCATGCTTAGCCTTTAGGCCGGTCAGTTTATTTAGAAAAACGCAATATGTAAGCTAAAGAGGAAGGAGCCGTCGAGTAAACAAAACAAAATGGTTAAAAAATTCGTACGCGGTATTTATCAAATTTAACTCTAGAATTAAAGGATATAGAACGAGAAACAACGTTTGAAACCCTTTAAAAACTTTTAAGAACTATATCAAAAATTATTGTTCTGAAGACAACAACTGCTGAGTGATCTACTCAAATTTGTTAAACGAAACGACTTAAGTATTCTAACCATGCTTAACCTTTAGGCCGGTAAGTTTATTTAGAAAAACTCAATATGTAGGCTACACGGGGATGGAGCAGTCGAGTAACCAAAACGAATTGGTTAAAAAAATTCGTACGCAGTTTTTATCATATTTAGCTCTAATATTAAAGGATATAGAACGAGAAACAACGTTTGAAACCCTTTAAAAACTTTTAGTAACTATATCAACAAGTAAGGAAGGCTAAGTTCGGGTGTAACCGAACATTACATACTCAGTTGAGAGCTATGGAGACAAAATAAGGAAAATCACCATGTAGGAAAATGAACCTAGGGTAACCCTGGAATGTGGTTGTATGACATGTGTATCAAATGGAAGGTATTAAAGAGTATTTTAAGAGAGAGTAGGCCATAGTTCTATGGATGGCCGCCATTTAGGGATATCGCCATAAAGGTGGACCAGGGCTGACTCTAGAATGTGTTTGTACGATATGGGTATCAAATGAAAGGTGATAATGAGTATTTTGAAAAGGAGTGATCCTTAGTTCCCTAGGTGGACGCCGTTTCGAGATATCGCCATAAAGGTGGACCAGGGGTGTCTCTAGTTGTACGATATGGGAATCAAATGAAAGGTGTTACTGAGCATTTTAGGAGGGAGTGGGCATTAGGTCTATAGGTGGACGCCTTTTCGAAATGTCGCCATTAGGGTGGGCCAGGGGTGACTCTAGAATGTGTTTGTATGATATGGGTATCAAATGAAAGATGGTAATGAGTATTTTAAAAGGGAGTAATCCTTAGTTCTATAGGTGGACGCCTTTTCGAGATATCGCCATAAAGGTGGACCAAGGGTGACTCTAGAATGGTTGTACGATATGGGTATCAAACGAAAGGTGTTACTGAGCATTTTAAGAGGGAGTGGGCATTAGGTCTATAGGTGGACGCCTTTTCGAGATATCGTCATTAGGGTGGGCCAGGGGTGACTCTAGAATGTGTTTGTACGATATGGGTATCAAAAGAAAGGTGTTACTGAGCATTTTAAGAGGGAGTGGGCATTAGGTCTATAGGTGGGCGCCTTTTCGAGATATCGCCATTAGGGTGGGCCAGGGGTGACTCTAGAATGTTTGTACGATATGGGTAGCAAACGAAAGGTGTTACTGAGCATTTTAAGAGGGAGTGGGCATTAGGTCTATAGGTGGACGCCTTTTCGAGATATCGCCATTAGGGTGGGCCAGGGGTGACTCTAGAATGTTTGTACGATATGGGTATCAAACGAAAGGTGTTACTGAGCATTTTAAGAGGGAGTGGACATCAGGTCTATAGGTGGACGCCTTTTCGAGATATCGCCATTAGGGTGAGCCAGGGGTGACTCTAGAATGTTTTTACGATATGGGTATCAAACGAAAGGTGTTACTGAGCATTTTAAGAGGGAGTGGGCATTAGGTCTATAGGTGGACGCCTTTTCGAGATATCGCCATTAGGGTGGGCCAGGGGTTACTCTAGAATGTTTGTACGATATGGGTATCAAACGAAAGGTGTTACTGAGCATTTTAAGAGGGAGTGGGCATTAGGTCTATAGGTGGACGCCTTTTCGAGATATCGCCATTAGGGTGGGCCAGGGGTGACTCTAGAATGTTTGTACGATATGGGTAGCAAACGAAAGGTGTTACTGAGCATTTTAAGAGGGAGTGGGCATTAGGTCTATAGGTGGACGCCTTTTCGAGATATCGCCATTAGGGTGGGCCAGGGGTGACTCTAGAATGTTTGTACGATATGGGTATCAAACGAAAGGTGTTACTGAGCATTTTAAGAGGGAGTGGACATTAGGTCTATAGGTGGACGCCTTTTCGAGATATCGCCATTAGGGTGAGCCAGGGGTGACTCTAGAATGTTTTTACGATATGGGTATCAAACGAAAGGTGTTACTGAGCATTTTAAGAGGGAGTATGCATTATGTCTATAGGTGCACGCCTTTTCGAGATATCGCCATTAGGGTGGGCCAGGGGTGACTCTAGAATGTGTTTGTACGATATGGATATCAAATTAAAGGCATTAATGAGGGTTTTAAAAGCGAGTGGTCCTTAGATGTATATGTGAAGGCGTTCTCGCGATATCGACCAAATGTGGACCAGGTGATCCAGAAAATCATCTGTCGGGTACTGCTAATTCATTTATATATTCAATACCACTAACAGTATTCCTGCCAAGATTCCAAGGGCTGTTGATTACGCCTTGTAGAACTTTTTCATTTTCTTCTACTTAATATGGTAGGTGTCACACCCATTTTACAAAGTTTTTTCGAAAGTTATATTTTGTGTCAATAAACCAATCCAGTTACCATGTTTCATCCCTTTTTTCGTATTTGGTATAGAATTATGGCATTTTTTTCATTTTTCGTAATTTTCGATATCGATAAAGTGGGCGTGGTTATGGTCGGATTTCGGCCATTTTTTATACCAAGATAAAGTGAGTTCAGATAAGTACGTGGGCTAAGTTTAGTAAAGATATGTCGGTTTTTGCTCAAGTTATTGTTTTAACGGCCGAGCGGAAGGACAGACGGTGGACTGTGTATAAAAACTGGGCGTGGCTTCCACCGATTTTGGCCATTTTCACAGAGAACAGTTACCGTCATAGAGTCTATGCTCCTACCAAATTTCAAAAGGATTGGTAAATTTTTGTTCGACTTATGGCATTAAAAGTATTCTAGACAAACTAAATGAAAATGGGCGGAGCCACGCCCATTTTGAAATTTTCTTTTATTTTTGTATTTTGTTGCATCATATCATTACTGGAGTTGAATTTTGACTTAATTTACTTATATACAGTAAAGATGTTAAATTTTTTGTTAAAATTTGAATTAAAAAATTTTTTTTTTTAAAAAGTGGGCGTGTTCTTCATCCAATTTTGCTAATTTTTATTTAGCACATATATAGTAATAGTAGTAACGTTCCTGCCAAATTTCATCATGATATCTTCAACGACTGCCAAATTACAGCTTGCAAAACTTTTAAATTACCTTCTTGTAAAAGTGGGCGGTGCCACGCCCATTGTCCAAAATCTTACTAATTTTCTATTCTGCGTCATAACGTCAACCCATCTACCAAGTTTCATCGCTTTAACCGCCTTTGGCAATGAATTATCGCATTTTTTCGGTTTTTCGAAATTTTCGATATCGAAAAAGTGGGCGTGGTTATAGTCCGATATCGTTCATTTTAAATAGCGATCTGAGATGAGTACTCAGGAACCTACATACCAATTTTCATCAAGATACCTCAAAATTTACTCAAGTTATCGTGTTAACGGACGGACGGACGGAAGGGCGGACGGACGGACGAACGGACGGACGGACGGACATGGCTCAATCAATTTTTTTTTGGATCCTGATTATTTTGATATATGGAAGTCTATATCTATCTCGATTCCTTTATATATGTACAACCAACCGTTATCCAATCAAACTTAATATACTCTGTGAGCTCTGCTCAACTGAGTATAAAAATTATTGTTCTGAAGCCAACAACTGCTGAGTGATCTACTCAAATTTGTTAAACGAAACGACTTAAGTATTCTAACCATGCTTAACCTTTAGGCCGGTAAGTTTATTTAGAAAAACGCAATATGTAAGCTAACGATAACGGAGCGGTCGAGTAAACAAAACAAAATGGTTAAAAAAATTCGAATGCGGTATTTATCAGATTTAACTCTAGAATTAAAGGATATAGAACGAGAAACAACGTTTGAAACCCTTTAAAAACTTTTAATAACTATATCAAAAATTATTGTTCTGAAGCCAACAACTGCTGAGTGATCTACTCAAATTTGTTGAACGAAACGACTTAAGTATTCTAACCACGCTTAACCTTTAGGCCGGTAAATTTATTTAGAACAAGTAAGGAAGGCTAAGTTCGGATGTAACCGAACATTACATACTCAGTTGAGAGCTATGGAGACAAAATAAGGAAAATCACCATGTAGGAAAATGAACCTAGGGTAACCCTGGAATGTGGTTGTATGACATGTGTATCAAATGGAAGGTATTAAAGAGTATTTTAAGAGAGAGTAGACCATAGTTCTATGGATGGACGCCATTTAGGGATATCGCCATAAAGGTGGACCAGGGCTGACTCTAGAATGTGTTTGTACGATATGGGTATCAAATGAAAGGTGATAATGAGTATTTTAAAAGGGAATGGGCTTTAGTTCTATAGGTGAACGCCTTTTCGAGAAATCGCCATAAAGGTGGACCAGGGGTGACTCTAGAATATGTTTGTACGATATGGGTATCAAATGAAAGCTGTTAATGAGTATTTTGAAAAGGAGTGATCCTTATTTCCCTAGGTGGACGCCGTTTCGAGATATCGCCATAAAGGTGGACCAGGGGTGTCTCTAGTTGTACGATATGGGAATCAAATGAAAGGTGTTACTGAGCATTTTAGGAGGGAGTGGGCATTAGGTCTATAGGTGGACGCCTTTTCGAAATGTCGCCATTAGGGTGGGCCAGGGGTGACTCTAGAATGTGTTTGTATGATATGGGTATCAAATGAAAGATGGTAATGAGTATTTTAAAAGGGAGTAATCCTTAGTTCTATAGGTGGACGCCTTTTCGAGATATCGCCATAAAGGTGGACCAAGGGTGACTCTAGAATGGTTGTACGATATGGGTATCAAACGAAAGGTGTTACTGAGCATTTTAAGAGGGAGTGGGCATTAGGTCTATAGGTGGACGCCTTTTCGAGATATCGTCATTAGGGTGGGTCAGGGGTGACTCTAGAATGTGTTTGTACGATATGGGTATCAAACGAAAGGTGTTACTGAGCATTTTAAGAGGGAGTGGGCATTAGGTCTATAGGTGGACGCCTTTTCGAGATATCGCCATTAGGGTGGGCCAGGGGTGACTCTAGAATGTTTGTACGATATGGGTAGCAAACGAAAGGTGTTACTGAGCATTTTAAGAGGGAGTGGGCATTAGGTCCATAGGTGGACGCCTTTTCGAGATATCGCCATTAGGGTGGGCCAGGGGTGACTCTAGAATGTTTGTACGATATGGGTATCAAACGAAAGGTGTTACTGAGCATTTTAAGAGGGAGTGGACATTAGGTCTATAGGTGGACGCCTTTTCGAGATATCGCCATTAGGGTGGGCCAGGGGTTACTCTAGAATGTTTGTACGATATGGGTATCAAACGAAAGGTGTTACTGAGCATTTTAAGAGGGAGTGGGCATTAGGTCTATAGGTGGACGCCTTTTCGAGATATCGCCATTAGGGTGGGCCAGGGGTGACTCTAGAATGTTTGTACGATATGGGTAGCAAACGAAAGGTGTTACTGAGCATTTTAAGAGGGAGTGGGCATTAGGTCTATAGGTGGACGCCTTTTCGAGATATCGCCATTAGGGTGGGCCAGGGGTGACTCTAGAATGTTTGTACGATATGGGTATCAAACGAAAGGTGTTACTGAGCATTTTAAGAGGGAGTGGACATTAGGTCTATAGGTGGACGCCTTTTCGAGATATCGCCATTAGGGTGAGCCAGGGGTGACTCTAGAATGTTTTTACGATATGGGTATCAAACGAAAGGTGTTACTGAGCATTTTAAGAGGGAGTATGCATTATGTCTATAGGTGCACGCCTTTTCGAGATATCGCCATTAGGGTGGGCCAGGGGTGACTCTAGAATGTGTTTGTACGATATGGATATCAAATTAAAGGCATTAATGAGGGTTTTAAAAGCGAGTGGCCCTTAGATGTATATGTGAAGGCGTTCTCGCGATATCGACCAAATGTGGACCAGGTGATCCAGAAAATCATCTGTCGGGTACTGCTAATTCATTTATATATTCAATACCACTAACAGTATTCCTGCCAAGATTCCAAGGGCTGTTGATTACGCCTTGTAGAACTTTTTCATTTTCTTCTACTTAATATGGTAGGTGTCACACCCATTTTACAAAGTTTTTTCGAAAGTTATATTTTGTGTCAATAAACCAATCCAGTTACCATGTTTCATCCCTTTTTTCGTATTTGGTATAGAATTATGGCATTTTTTTTCATTTTTCGTAATTTTCGATATCGATAAAGTGGGCGTGGTTATGGTCGGATTTCGGCCATTTTTTATACCAAGATAAAGTGAGTTCAGATAAGTACGTGGGCTAAGTTTAGTAAAGATATGTCGGTTTTTGCTCAAGTTATTGATTTAACGGCCGAGCGGAAGGACAGACGGTGGACTGTGTATAAAAACTGGGCGTGGCTTCCACCGATTTTGGCCATTTTCACAGAGAACAGTTACCGTCATAGAGTCTATGCTCCTACCAAATTTCAAAAGGATTGGTAAATTTTTGTTCGACTTATGGCATTAAAAGTATTCTAGACAAACTAAATGAAAATGGGCGGAGCCACGCCCATTTTGAAATTTTCTTTTATTTTTGTATTTTGTTGCATCATATCATTACTGGAGTTGAATTTTGACTTAATTTACTTATATACAGTAAAGATGTTAAATTTTTTGTTAAAATTTGAATTTAAAAATTTTTTTTTTTAAAAAGTGGGCGTGTTCTTCATCCAATTTTGCTAATTTTTATTTAGCACATATATAGTAATAGTAGTAACGTTCCTGCCAAATTTCATCATGATATCTTCAACGACTGCCAAATTACAGCTTGCAAAACTTTTAAATTACCTTCTTGTAAAAGTGGGCGGTGCCACGCCCATTGTCCAAAATCTTACTAATTTTCTATTCTGCGTCATAACGTCAACCCATCTACCAAGTTTCATCGCTTTAACCGCCTTTGGCAATGAATTATCGCATTTTTTCGGTTTTTCGAAATTTTCGATATCGAAAAAGTGGGCGTGGTTATAGTCCGATATCGTTCATTTTAAATAGCGATCTGAGATGAGTACTCAGGAACCTACATACCAATTTTCATCAAGATACCTCAAAATTTACTCAAGTTATCGTGTTAACGGACGGACGGACGGAAGGGCGGACGGACGGACGAACGGACGGACGGACGGACATGGCTCAATCAATTTTTTTTTGGATCCTGATTATTTTGATATATGGAAGTCTATATCTATCTCGATTCCTTTATATATGTACAACCAACCGTTATCCAATCAAACTTAATATACTCTGTGAGCTCTGCTCAACTGAGTATAAAAATTATTGTTCTGAAGCCAACAACTGCTGAGTGATCTACTCAAATTTGTTAAACGAAACGACTTAAGTATTCTAACCATGCTTAACCTTTAGGCCGGTAAGTTTATTTAGAAAAACGCAATATGTAAGCTAACGATAACGGAGCGGTCGAGTAAACAAAACAAAATGGTTAAAAAAATTCGAATGCGGTATTTATCAGATTTAACTCTAGAATTAAAGGATATAGAACGAGAAACAACGTTTGAAACCCTTTAAAAACTTTTAATAACTATATCAAAAATTATTGTTCTGAAGCCAACAACTGCTGAGTGATCTACTCAAATTTGTTGAACGAAACGACTTAAGTATTCTAACCACGCTTAACCTTTAGGCCGGTAAATTTATTTAGAACAAGTAAGGAAGGCTAAGTTCGGATGTAACCGAACATTACATACTCAGTTGAGAGCTATGGAGACAAAATAAGGAAAATCACCATGTAGGAAAATGAACCTAGGGTAACCCTGGAATGTGGTTGTATGACATGTGTATCAAATGGAAGGTATTAAAGAGTATTTTAAGAGAGAGTAGACCATAGTTCTATGGATGGACGCCATTTAGGGATATCGCCATAAAGGTGGACCAGGGCTGACTCTAGAATGTGTTTGTACGATATGGGTATCAAATGAAAGGTGATAATGAGTATTTTAAAAGGGAATGGGCTTTAGTTCTATAGGTGAACGCCTTTTCGAGAAATCCCCATAAAGGTGGACCAGGGGTGACTCTAGAATATGTTTGTACGATATGGGTATCAAATGAAAGCTGTTAATGAGTATTTTGAAAAGGAGTGATCCTTATTTCCCTAGGTGGACGCCGTTTCGAGATATCGCCATAAAGGTGGACCAGGGGTGTCTCTAGTTGTACGATATGGGAATCAAATGAAAGGTGTTACTGAGCATTTTAGGAGGGAGTGGGCATTAGGTCTATAGGTGGACGCCTTTTCGAAATGTCGCCATTAGGGTGGGCCAGGGGTGACTCTAGAATGTGTTTGTATGATATGGGTATCAAATGAAAGATGGTAATGAGTATTTTAAAAGGGAGTAATCCTTAGTTCTATAGGTGGACGCCTTTTCGAGATATCGCCATAAAGGTGGACCAAGGGTGACTCTAGAATGGTTGTACGATATGGGTATCAAACGAAAGGTGTTACTGAGCATTTTAAGAGGGAGTGGGCATTAGGTCTATAGGTGGACGCCTTTTCGAGATATCGTCATTAGGGTGGGTCAGGGGTGACTCTAGAATGTGTTTGTACGATATGGGTATCAAACGAAAGGTGTTACTGAGCATTTTAAGAGGGAGTGGGCATTAGGTCTATAGGTGGACGCCTTTTCGAGATATCGTCATTAGGGTGGGCCAGGGGTGACTCTAGAATGTTTGTACGATATGGGTAGCAAACGAAAGGTGTTACTGAGCATTTTAAGAGGGAGTGGGCATTAGGTCTATAGGTGGACGCCTTTTCGAGATATCGCCATTAGGGTGGGCCAGGGGTGACTCTAGAATGTTTGTACGATATGGGTAGCAAACGAAAGGTGTTACTGAGCATTTTAAGAGGGAGTGGGCATTAGGTCTATAGGTGGACGCCTTTTCGAGATATCGCCATTAGGGTGGGCCAGGGGTTACTCTAGAATGTTTGTACGATATGGGTATCAAACGAAAGGTGTTACTGAGCATTTTAAGAGGGAGTGGACATTAGGTCTATAGGTGGACGCCTTTTCGAGATATCGCCATTAGGGTGAGCCAGGGGTGACTCTAGAATGTTTTTACGATATGGGTATCAAACGAAAGGTGTTACTGAGCATTTTAAGAGGGAGTAGGCATTATGTCTATAGGTGCACGCCTTTTCGAGATATCGCCATTAGGGTGGGCCAGGGGTGACTCTAGAATGTGTTTGTACGACATGGATATCAAATTAAAGGCATTAATGAGGGTTTTAAAAGCGAGTGGCCCTTAGATGTATATGTGAAGGCGTTCTCGCGATATCGACCAAATGTGGACCAGGTGATCCAGAAAATCATCTGTCGGGTACTACTAATTTATTTATATATTCAATACCACTAACAGTATTCCTGCCAAGATTCCAAGGGCTGTTGATTACGCCTTGTAGAACTTTTTCATTTTCTTCTACTTAATATGGTAGGTGTCACACCCATTTTACAAAGTTTTTTCCAAAGTTATATTTTGCGTCAATAAACCAATCCAGTTACCATGTTTCATCCCTTTTTTCGTATTTGGTATAGAATTATGGCATTTTTTTCATTTTGCGTAATTTTCGATATCGATAAAGTGGGCGTGGTTATGGTCGGATTTCGGCCATTTTTTATACCAAGATAAAGTGAGTTCAGATAAGTATGTGGGCTAAGTTTAGTAAAGATATATCGGTTTTTGCTCAAGTTATTGTGTTAACGGCCGAGCGGAAGGACAGACGGTGGACTGTGTATAAAAACTGGGCGTGGCTTCCACCGATTTTGCCCATTTTCACAGAGAACAGTTACCGTCATAGAGTCTATGCTTCTACCAAATTTCAAAAGGATTGGTAAATTTTTGTTCGACTTATGGTATTAAAAGTATTCTAGACATACTAAATGAAAATGGGCGGAGCCACGCCCATTTTGAAATTTTCTTTTATTTTTGTATTTTGTTGCATCATATCATTACTGGAGTTGAATTTTGACTTAATTTACTTATATACAGTAAAGATATTAAATTTTTTGTTAAAATTTGAATTAAAAAAAAATTTTTTTTAAAAAGTGGGCGTGTTCTTCATCCAATTTTGCTAATTTTTATTTAGCACATATATAGTAATAGTGGTAACGTTCCTGCCAAATTTCATCATGATATCTTCAACGACTGCCAAATTACAGCTTGCAAAACTTTTAAATTACCTTCTTGTAAAAGTGGGCGGTGCCACGCCCATTGTCCAAAATCTTACTAATTTTCTATTCTGCGTCATAACGTCAACCTATCTACCAAGTTTCATCGCTTTAGCCGCCTTTGGCAAAGAATTATCGCATTTTTTCGGTTTTTCGAAATTTTCGATATCGAAAAAGTGGGCGTGGTTATAGTCCGATATCGTTCATTTTAAATAGCGATCTGGGATGAGTTTTCAGGAACCTACATACCAATTTTCATCAAGATACCTGAAAATTTACTCAAGTTATCGTGTTAACGGACGGACGGACGGACGGACATGGCTCAATCAAATTTTGTTTGGATCCTGATTATTTTGATACATGGAAGTCTATATCTATCTCGATTCCTTTATATATGTACAACCAACCGTTATCCAATCAAACTTAATATACTCTGTGAGCTCTGCTCAACTGAGTATAAAAATTATTGTTCTGAAGCCAACAACTGCTGAGTGATCTACTCAAATTTGTTAAACGAAACGACTTAAGTATTCTAACCATGCTTAACCTTTAGGCCGGTAAGTTTATTTAGAAAAACGCAATATGTAAGCTAACGATAACGGAGCGGTCGAGTAAACAAAACAAAATGGTTAAAAAAAATTCGAATGCGGTATTTATCAGATTTAACTCTAGAATTAAAGGATATAGAACGAGAAACAACGTTTGAAACCCTTTAAAAACTTTTAATAACTATATCAAAAATTATTGTTCTGAAGCCAACAACTGCTGAGTGATCTACTCAAATTTGTTAAACGAAACGACTTAAGTATTCTAACCATGCTTAACCTTTAGGCCGGTCAGTTTATTTAGAAAAACGCAATATGTAAGCTAAAGAGGAAGGAGCCGTCGAGTAAACAAAACAAAATGGTTAAAAAATTCGTACGCGGTATTTATCAAATTTAACTCTAGAATTAAAGGATATAGAACGAGAAACAACGTTTGAAACCCTTTAAAAACTTTTAAGAACTATATCAAAAATTATTGTTCTGAAGCCAACAACTGCTAAGTGATCTACTCAAATTTGTTGAACGAAACGACTTAAGTATTCTAACCATGCTTAACCTTTAGGCCGGTAAGTTTATTTAGAAAAACGCAATATGTAGGCTACACGGGAATGGAGCGGTCGAGTAACCAAAACGAATGGGTTAAGAAAATTCGTACGCAGTTTTTATCATATTTAGCTCTAATATTAAAGGATATAGAACGAGAAACAACGTCTGAAACCCTTTAAAAACTTTTAATAACTATATCAAAAATTATTGTTCTGAAGCCAACAACTGCTGAGTGATCTACTCAAATTTATTAAACGAAACGACTTAAGTATTCTAACCATGCTTAACCTTTAGGCCGGTAAGTTTATTTAGAAAAACGCAATATGTAGGCTACACGGGGATGGAGCGGTCGAGTAACCAAAACGAATGGGTTAAAAAAACTCGTGCGCAGTTTTTATCATATTTAGCTGTAATATTAAAGGATATAGAACGAGAAACAACGTCTGAAACCCTTTAAAAACTTTTAATAACTATATCAAAAATTATTGTTCTGAAGCCAACAACTGCTGAGTGATCTACTCAAATTTATTAAACGAAACGACTTAAGTATTCTAACCATGCTTAACCTTTAGGCCGGTAAGTTTATTTAGAAAAACGCAATATGTAAGCTAACGGGGAAGGAGCCGTCGAGTAAACAAAACAAAATGGTTAAAAAAAATCGTACGCGGTATTTATCAAATTTAACTCTAGCATTAAAGGATATAGAACGAGAAACAACGTTTGAAACCCTTTAAAAACTGTTAAGAACTATATCAAAAATTATTGTTCTGAAGCCGACAACTGCTAAGTGATCTACTCAAATTTGTTGAACGAAACGACTTAAGTATTCTAACCATGCTTAACCTTTAGGCCGGTAAGTTTATTTAGAAAAACGCAATATGTAGGCTACACGGGAATGGAGCGGTCGAGTAACCAAAACGAATGGGTTAAGAAAATTCGTACGCAGTTTTTATCATATTTAGCTCTAATATTAAAGGATATAGAACGAGAAACAACGTTTGAAACCCTTTAAAAACTTTTAATAACTATATCAAAAATTATTGTTCTGAAGCCAAAAACTGCTGAGTGATCTACTCAAATTTGTTAAACGAAACGTCTTAAGTATCCTAAGCGTGCTTAACCTTTAGGCCGGTAAGTTTATTTAGAAAAACGCAATATGTAAGCTAACGAGGAAGGAGCCGTCGAATAAACAAAACAAAATGGTTAAAAAAATTCGTACGCGGTATTTATCAGACTTAACTCTAGAATTAAAGGATATAGAACGAGAAACAATGTTTGAAACCCTTTAAAAACTTTTAAGAACTATATCAAAAATTATTGTTCTGAAGACAACAACTGCTGAGTGATCTACTCAAATTTGTTGAACAAAACGGCTTAAGTATTCTAACCATTATTAAACTTTAGGCCGGTAAATTTAATTAGAAAAACGCAATATGTAGGCTACACGGGGATGGAGCAGTCGAGTAACCAAAACGAATGGGTTAATAAAATTCGTACGCAGTTTTTATCATATTTAGCTCTAATATTAAAGGATATAGAACGAGAAACAACGTTTGAAACCCTTTAAAAACTTTTAATAACTATATCAAAAATTATTGTTCTGAAGCCAACAACTGCTGAGTGATCTACTCAAATTTGTTAAACGAAACGACTTAAGTATTCTAACCATGCTTAACCTTTAGGCCGGTAAGTTTATTTAGAAAAACGCAATATGTAGGCTACACGGGCACGGAGCGGAAGAGTAACCAAAACGAATGGGTTAAAAAAATTCGTACGCAGTTTTTATCACATTTAGCTCTAATATTAAAGGATATAGAACGAGAAACAACGTTTGAAACCCTTTAAAAACTTTTAATAACTATATCAAAAATTATTGTTCTGAAGCCAAAAACTGCTGAGTGATCTACTCAAATTTGTTAAACGAAACGTCTTAAGTATCCTAAGCGTGGTTAACCTTTAGGCCGGTAAGTTTATTTAGAAAAACGCAATATGTAAGCTAACGAGGAAGGAGCCGTCGAATAAACAAAACAAACTGGTTAAAAAAATTCGTACGCGGTATTTATCAGACTTAACTCTAGAATTAAAGGATATAGAACGAGAAACAATGTTTGAAACCCTTTAAAAACTTTTAAGAACTATATCAAAAATTATTGTTCTGAAGACAACAACTGCTGAGTGATCTACTCAAATTTGTTGAACAAAACGGCTTAAGTATTCTAACCATTATTAAACTTTAGGCCGGTAAATTTAATTAGAAAAACGCAATATGTAGGCTACACGGGGATGGAGCAGTCGAGTAACCAAAACGAATGGGTTAATAAAATTCGTACGCAGTTTTTATCATATTTAGCTCTAATATTAAAGGATATAGAACGAGAAACAACGTTTGAAACCCTTTAAAAACATTTAATAACTATATCAAAAATCATTGTTCTGAAGCCAACAACCGCTGAGTGATCTACTCAAATTTGTTAAACGAAACGACTTAAATATTCTAACCATGCTTAACCTTTAGGCCGGTAAGTTTATTTAAAAAAACGCAATATGTAAGCTAACGAGGAAAGAGCCGTCGAGTAAACAAAACAAAATGGTTAAAAAAATTCTTACGGGGTGTTTATTATATTTAATTCTAATATTAAAGGATATAAAACCAGAAAGAACGTTTGACACCATTTAAAAGGTGTTAATAACTATCTCAAAAATTGTCGCTCTGAAGCAAACAACTGCTGAGCGATCTACTCTAATTTGTTAAACGAAACGACTTAAGTATTCTAACCATGCTTAACCTTTAGGCCGGTAAGTTTATTTAGAAAAACGCAGTTTTATCAGATTTAACTATAGAATTAAAGGATATAGAACGAGAAACAACGTTTGAAACCCTTTAAAAACTTTTAAGAACTATATCAAAAATTATTGTTCTGAAGCAAACAACTGCTGAGCGATCTACTCAAATTTGTTAAACGAAACGACTTAAGTATTCTAACCATGCTTAACCTTTAGGCCGGTAAGTTTATTTAGAAAAACGCAGTTTTTACCAGATTTACCTATAGAATTAAAGGAAATAGAACGAGAAACAACGTTTGAAACCCTTTAAAAACTTTTAAGAACTATATCAAAAATTATTGTTCTGAAGCAAACAACTGCTGAGCGATCTACTCAAATTTGTTAAACGAAACGACTTAAGTATTCTAACCATGCTTAACCTTTAGGCCGGTAAGTTTATTTAGAAAAACGCAGTTTTTACCAGATTTAACTATAGAATTAAAGGATATAGAACGAGAAACAACGTTTGAAACCCTTTAAAAACTTTTAAGAACTATATCAAAAATTATTGTTCTGAAGCCAACAACTGCTGAGTGATCTACTCAAATTTGTTAAACGAAACGACTTAAGTATTCTAACCATGCTTAACCTTTAGGCCGGTAAGTTTATTTAGAAAAACGCAGTTTTTACCAGATTTAACTATAGAATTAAAGGATATAGAACGAGAAACAACGTTTGAAACCCTTTAAAAACTTTTAAGAACTATATCAAAAATTATTGTTCTGAAGCAAACAACTGCTGAGCGATCTACTCAAATTTGTTAAACGAAACGACTTAAGTATTCTAACCATGCTTAACCTTTAGGCCGGTAAGTTTATTTAGAAAAACGCAGTTTTTACCAGATTTAACTATAGAATTAAAGGATATAGAACGAGAAACAACGTTTTAAACCCTTTAAAAACTTTTAATAACTATATAAAAAATTATTGTTCTGAAGCTAACAACTGCTGTGTTATCTACTCAAATTTGTTGAACGAAACGACTTAAGTATTCTAACCATGCTTAACCTTTAGGCCTTTAAGTTTATTTAGAAAAACGCAATATGTAGGCTACACGGGGATGGAGCAGTCGAGTAACCAAAACGAATGGGTTAAAAAAATTCGTACGCAGTTTTTATCATATTCAGCTCTAATATTAAAGGATATAGAACGAGAAACAACGTTGGAAACCCTTTAAAAACTTTTAATAACTATATCAAAAATTATTGTTCTGAAGCCAACAACTGCTGAGTGATCTACTCAAATTTGTTAAACGAAACGACTTAAGTATTCTAACCATGCTTAACCTTTATGCCGGTAAGTTTATTTAGAAAAACGCAATATGTAGGCTACACGGGCATGGAGCAGTCGAGTAACCAAAACGAATGGGTTAAAAAAATTCGTACGCAGTTTTTATCATATTCAGCTCTAATATTAAAGGATATAGAACGAGAAACAACGTTTGAAACCCTTTAAAAACTTTTAATAACTATATCAAAAATTATTGTTCTGAAGCCAACAACTGCTGAGTGATCTACTCAAATTTGTTAAACGAAACGACTTAAGTATTCTAACCATGCTTAACCTTTTAGCCGGTAAGTTTATTTAGAAAAACGCAATATGTAGGCTACACGGGAATGGAGAGGTCGAGTAACCAAAACGAATGGGTTAAAAAAACTCGTGCGCAGTTTTTATCATATTTAGCTCTAATATTAAAGGATATAGAACGAGAAACAACGTTTGAAACCCTTTAAAAACTTTTAAGAACTATATCAAAAATTATTGTTCTGAAGCCAACAACTGCTAAGTGATCTACTCAAATTTGTTGAACGAAACGACTTAAGTATTCTAACCATGCTTAACCTTTAGGCCGGTAAGTTTATTTAGAAAAACGCAATATGTAAGCTAACGAGGAAGGAGCCGTCGAGTAAACAAAACAAAATGGTTAAAAAAATTCGTACGCGGTATTTATCAAATTTAACTCTAGAATTAAAGGATATAGAACGAGAAACAACGTTTGAAACCCTTTAAAAACTGTTAAGAACTATATCAAAAATTATTGTTCTGAAGCCGACAACTGCTAAGTGATCTACTCAAATTTGTTGAACGAAACGACTTAAGTATTCTAACCATGCTTAACCTTTAGGCCGGTAAGTTTATTTAGAAAAACGCAATATGTAGGCTACACGGGAATGGAGCAGTCGAGTAACCAAAACGAATGGGTTAAGAAAATTCGTACGCAGATTTTATCATATTTAGCTCTAATATTAAAGGACATAGAACGAGAAACAACGTTTGAAACCCTTTAAAAACTTTTAATAACTATATCAAAAATTATTGTTCTGAAGCCAAAAACTGCTGAGTGATCTACTCAAATTTGTTAAACGAAACGACTTAAGTATCCTAACCGTGCTTAACCTTTAGGCCGGTAAGTTTATTTAGAAAAACGCAATATGTAAGCTAACGAGGAAGGAGCCGTCGAATAAACAAAACAAAATGGTTAAAAAAATTCGTACGCGGTATTTATCAGACTTAACTCTAGAATTAAAGGATATAGAACGAGAAACAATGTTTGAAACCCTTTAAAAACTTTTAAGAACTATATCAAAAATTATTGTTCTGAAGACAACAACTGCTGAGTGATCTACTCAAATTTGTTGAACAAAACGGCTTAAGTATTCTAACCATTATTAAACTTTAGGCCGGTAAGTTTATTTAGAAAAACGCAATATGTAGGCTACACGGGGATGGAGCAGTCGAGTAACCAAAACGAATGGGTTAATAAAATTCGTACGCAGTTTTTATCATATTTAGCTCTAATATTAAAGGATATAGAACGAGAAACAACGTTTGAAACCCTTTAAAAACTTTTAATAACTATATCAGAAATTATTGTTCTGAAGCCAACAACTGCTGAGTGATCTACTCAAATTTGTTAAACGAAACGACTTAAGTATTCTAACCATGCTTAACCTTTAGGCCGGTAAGTTTATTTAGAAAAACGCAATATGTAGGCTACACGGGCACGGAGCGGAAGAGTAACCAAAACGAATGGGTTAAAAAAATTCGTACGCAGTTTTTATCATATTTAGCTCAAATATTAAAGGATATAGAACGAGAAACAACGTTTGAAACCCTTTAAAAACATTTAATAACTATATCAAAAATCATTGTTCTGAAGCCAACAACCGCTGAGTGATCTACTCAAATTTGTTAAACGAAACGACTTAAATATTCTAACCATGCTTAACCTTTAGGCCGGTAAGTTTATTTAAAAAAACGCAATATGTAAGCTAACGAGGAAAGAGCCGTCGAGTAAACAAAACAAAATGGTTAAAAAATTCTTACGGGGTGTTTATTATATTTAATTCTAATATTAAAGGATATAAAACGAGAAAGAACGTTTGACACCATTTAAAAGGTGTTAATAACTATCTCAAAAATTGTCGCTCTGAAGCAAACAACTGCTGAGCGATCTACTCTAATTTGTTAAACGAAACGACTTAAGTATTCTAACCATGCTTAACCTTTAGGCCGGTAAGTTTAATTAGAAAAACGCAGTTTTATCAGATTTAACTATAGAATTAAAGGATATAGAACAAGAAACAAAGTTTGAAACCCTTTAAAAACTTTTAAGAACTATATCAAAAATTATTGTTCTGAAGCAAACAACTGCTGAGCGATCTACTCAAATTTGTTAAACGAAACGACTTAAGTATTCTAACCATGCTTAACCTTTAGGCCGGTAAGTTTATTTAGAAAAACGCAGTTTTTACCAGATTTAACTATAGAATTAAAGGATATAGAACGAGAAACAACGTTTGAAACCCTTTAAAAACTTTTAAGAACTATATCAAAAATTATTGTTCTGAAGCAAACAACTGCTGAGCGATCTACTCAAATTTGTTAAACGAAACGACTTAAGTATTCTAATCATGCTTAACCTTTAGGCCGGTAAGTTTATTTAGAAAAACACAGTTTTTACCAGATTTAACTATAGAATTAAAGGATATAGAACGAGAAACAACGTTTGAAACCCTTTAAAAACTTTTAAGAACTATATCAAAAATTATTGTTCTGAAGCCAACAACTGCTGAGTGATCTACTCAAATTTGTTAAACGAAAGTTTATTTAGAAAAACGCAATATGTAGGCTACACGGGAATGGAGCGGTCGAGTAACCAAAACGAATGGGTTAAGAAAATTCGTACGCAGTTTTGATCATATTTAGCTCTAATATTAAAGGACATAGAACGAGAAACAACGTTTGAAACCCTTTAAAAACTTTTAATAACTATATCAAAAATTATTGTTCTGAAGCCAAAAACTGCTGAGTGATCTACTCAAATTTGTTAAACGAAACGACTTAAGTATCCTAACCGTGCTTAACCTTTAGGCCGGTAAGTTTATTTAGAAAAACGCAATATGTAAGCTAACGAGGAAGGAGCCGTCGAATAAACAAAACAAAATGGTTAAAAAAATTCGTACGCGGTATTTATCAGACTTAACTCTAGAATTAAAGGATATAGAACGAGAAACAATGTTTGAAACCCTTTAAAAACTTTTAAGAACTATATCAAAAATTATTGTTCTGAAGACAACAACTGCTGAGTGATCTACTCAAATTTGTTGAACAAAACGGCTTAAGTATTCTAACCATTATTAAACTTTAGGCCGGTAAGTTTATTTAGAAAAACGCAATATGTAGGCTACACGGGGATGGAGCAGTCGATTAACCAAAACGAATGGGTTAATAAAATTCGTACGCAGTTTTTATCATATTTAGCTCTAATATTAAAGGATATAGAACGAGAAACAACGTTTGAAACCCTTTAAAAACTTTTAATAACTATATCAGAAATTATTGTTCTGAAGCCAACAACTGCTGAGTGATCTACTCAAATTTGTTAAACGAAACGACTTAAGTATTCTAACCATGCTTAACCTTTAGGCCGGTAAGTTTATTTAGAAAAACGCAATATGTATGCTACACGGGCACGGAGCGGAAGAGTAACCAAAACGAATGGGTTAAAAAAATTCGTACGCAGTTTTTATCATATTTAGCTCAAATATTAAAGGATATAGAACGAGAAACAACGTTTGAAACCCTTTAAAAACATTTAATAACTATATCAAAAATCATTGTTCTGAAGCCAACAACCGCTGAGTGATCTACTCAAATTTGTTAAACGAAACGACTTAAATATTCTAACCATGCTTAACCTTTAGGCCGGTAAGTTTATTTAAAAAAACGCAATATGTAAGCTAACGAGGAAAGAGCCGTCGAGTAAACAAAACAAAATGGTTAAAAAAATTCTTACGGGGTGTTTATTATATTTAATTCTAATATTAAAGGATATAAAACGAGAAAGAACGTTTGACACCATTTAAAAGGTGTTAATAACTATCTCAAAAATTGTCGCTCTGAAGCAAACAACTGCTGAGCGATCTACTCTAATTTGTTAAACGAAACGATTTAAGTATTCTAACCAATGTTAACCTTTAGGCCGGTAAGTTTAATTAGAAAAACGCAGTTTTATCAGATTTAACTATAGAATTAAAGGATATAGAACAAGAAACAACGTTTGAAACCCTTTAAAAACTTTTAAGAACTATATCAAAAATTATTGTTCTGAAGCAAACAACTGCTGAGCGATCTACTCAAATTTGTTAAACGAAACGACTTAAGTATTCTAACCATGCTTAACCTTTAGGCCGGTAAGTTTATTTAGAAAAACGCAGTTTTTACCAGATTTAACTATAGAATTAAAGGATATAGAACGAGAAACAACGTTTGAAACCCTTTAAAAACTTTTAAGAACTATATCAAAAATTATTGTTCTGAAGCAAACAACTGCTGAGCGATCTACTCAAATTTGTTAAACGAAACGACTTAAGTATTCTAACCATGCTTAAACTTTAGGCCGGTAAGTTTATTTAGAAAAACGCAGTTTTTACCAGATTTAACTATAGAATTAAAGGATATAGAACGAGAAACAACGTTTGAAACCCTTTAAAAACTTTTAAGAACTATATCAAAAATTATTGTTCTGAAGCCAACAACTGCTGAGTGATCTACTCAAATTTGTTAAACGAAACGACTTAAGTATTCTAACCATGCTTAACCTTTAGGCCGGTAAGTTTATTTAGAAAAACGCAGTTTTTACCAGATTTAACTATAGAATTAAAGGATATAGAACGAGAAACAACGTTTGACACCCTTTAAAAACTTTTAAGAACTATATCAAAAATTATTGTTCTGAAGCCGACAACTGCTAAGTGATCTACTCAAATTTGTTGAACGAAACGACTTAAGTATTCTAACCATGCTTAACCTTTAGGCCGGTAAGTTTATTTAGAAAAACGCAGTTTTTACTAGATTTAACTATAGAATTAAAGGATATAGAACGAGAAACAACGTTTGAAACCCTTTAAAAACTTTTAATAACTATATCAAAAATTATTGTTCTGAAGCCAACAACTGCTGAGTGATCTACTCAAATTTGTTAAACGAAACGACTTAAGTATTCTAACCATGCTTAACCTTTAGGCCGGTAAGTTTATTTAGAAAAACGCAATATGTAGGCTACACGGGCACGGAGCGGAAGAGTAACCAAAACGAATGGGTTAAAAAAATTCGTACGCAGTTTTTATCACATTTAGCTCTAATATTAAAGGATATAGAACGAGAAACAACGTTTGAAACCCTTTAAAAACTTTTAATAACTATATCAAAAATTATTGTTCTGAAGCCAAAAACTGCTGAGTGATCTACTCAAATTTGTTAAACGAAACGTCTTAAGTATCCTAAGCGTGCTTAACCTTTAGGCCGGTAAGTTTATTTAGAAAAACGCAATATGTAAGCTAACGAGGAAGGAGCCGTCGAATAAACAAAACAAAATGGTTAAAAAAATTCGTACGCGGTATTTATCAGACTTAACTCTAGAATTAAAGGATATAGAACGAGAAACAATGTTTGAAACCCTTTAAAAACTTTTAAGAACTATATCAAAAATTATTGTTCTGAAGACAACAACTGCTGAGTGATCTACTCAAATTTGTTGAACAAAACGGCTTAAGTATTCTAACCATTATTAAACTTTAGGCCGGTAAATTTAATTAGAAAAACGCAATATGTAGGCTACACGGGGATGGAGCAGTCGAGTAACCAAAACGAATGGGTTAATAAAATTCGTACGCAGTTTTTATCATATTTAGCTCTAATATTAAAGGATATAGAACGAGAAACAACGTTTGAAACCCTTTAAAAACATTTAATAACTATATCAAAAATCATTGTTCTGAAGCCAACAACCGCTGAGTGATCTACTCAAATTTGTTAAACGAAACGACTTAAATATTCTAACCATGCTTAACCTTTAGGCCGGTAAGTTTATTTAAAAAAACGCAATATGTAAGCTAACGAGGAAAGAGCCGTCGAGTAAACAAAACAAAATGGTTAAAAAAATTCTTACGGGGTGTTTATTATATTTAATTCTAATATTAAAGGATATAAAACCAGAAAGAACCTTTGACACCATTTAAAAGGTGTTAATAACTATCTCAAAAATTGTCGCTCTGAAGCAAACAACTGCTGAGCGATCTACTCTAATTTGTTAAACGAAACGACTTAAGTATTCTAACCATGCTTAACCTTTAGGCCGGTAAGTTTATTTAGAAAAACGCAGTTTTATCAGATTTAACTATAGAATTAAAGGATATAGAACGAGAAACAACGTTTGAAACCCTTTAAAAACTTTTAAGAACTATATCAAAAATTATTGTTCTGAAGCAAACAACTGCTGAGCGATCTACTCAAATTTGTTAAACGAAACGACTTAAGTATTCTAACCATGCTTAACCTTTAGGCCGGTAAGTTTATTTAGAAAAACGCAGTTTTTACCAGATTTACCTATAGAATTAAAGGAAATAGAACGAGAAACAACGTTTGAAACCCTTTAAAAACTTTTAAGAACTATATCAAAAATTATTGTTCTGAAGCAAACAACTGCTGAGCGATCTACTCAAATTTGTTAAACGAAACGACTTAAGTATTCTAACCATGCTTAACCTTTAGGCCGGTAAGTTTATTTAGAAAAACGCAGTTTTTACCAGATTTAACTATAGAATTAAAGGATATAGAACGAGAAACAACGTTTGAAACCCTTTAAAAACTTTTAAGAACTATATCAAAAATTATTGTTCTGAAGCCAACAACTGCTGAGTGATCTACTCAAATTTGTTAAACGAAACGACTTGAGTATTCTAACCATGCTTAACCTTTAGGCCGGTAAGTTTATTTAGAAAAACGCAGTTTTTACCAGATTTAACTATAGAATTAAAGGATATAGAACGAGAAACAACGTTTGAAACCCTTTAAAAACTTTTAAGAACTATATCAAAAATTATTGTTCTGAAGCAAACAACTGCTGAGCGATCTACTCAAATTTGTTAAACGAAACGACTTAAGTATTCTAACCATGCTTAACCTTTAGGCCGGTAAGTTTATTTAGAAAAACGCAGTTTTTACCAGATTTAACTATAGAATTAAAGGATATAGAACGAGAAACAACGTTTTAAACCCTTTAAAAACTTTTAATAACTATATAAAAAATTATTGTTCTGAAGCTAACAACTGCTGTGTTATCTACTCAAATTTGTTGAACGAAACGACTTAAGTATTCTAACCATGCTTAACCTTTAGGCCTTTAAGTTTATTTAGAAAAACGCAATATGTAGGCTACACGGGGATGGAGCAGTCGAGTAACCAAAACGAATGGGTTAAAAAAATTCGTACGCAGTTTTTTATCATATTCAGCTCTAATATTAAAGGATATAGAACGAGAAACAACGTTGGAAACCCTTTAAAAACTTTTAATAACTATATCAAAAATTATTGTTCTGAAGCCAACAACTGCTGAGTGATCTACTCAAATTTGTTAAACGAAACGACTTAAGTATTCTAACCATGCTTAACCTTTATGCCGGTAAGTTTATTTAGAAAAACGCAATATGTAGGCTACACGGGCATGGAGCAGTCGAGTAACCAAAACGAATGGGTTAAAAAAATTCGTACGCAGTTTTTATCATATTCAGCTCTAATATTAAAGGATATAGAACGAGAAACAACGTTTGAAACCCTTTAAAAACTTTTAATAACTATATCAAAAATTATTGTTCTGAAGCCAACAACTGCTGAGTGATCTACTCAAATTTGTTAAACGAAACGACTTAAGTATTCTAACCATGCTTAACCTTTTAGCCGGTAAGTTTATTTAGAAAAACGCAATATGTAGGCTACACGGGAATGGAGCGGTCGAGTAACCAAAACGAATGGGTTAAAAAAACTCGTGCGCAGTTTTTATCATATTTAGCTCTAATATTAAAGGATATAGAACGAGAAACAACGTTTGAAACCCTTTAAAAACTTTTAAGAACTATATCAAAAATTATTGTTCTGAAGCCAACAACTGCTAAGTGATCTACTCAAATTTGTTGAACGAAACGACTTAAGTATTCTAACCATGCTTAACCTTTAGGCCGGTAAGTTTATTTAGAAAAACGCAATATGTAGGCTACACGGGAATGGAGCGGTCGAGTAACCAAAACGAATGGGTTAAAAAAACTCGTGCGCAGTTTTTATCATATTTAGCTGTAATATTAAAGGATATAGAACGAGAAACAACGTCTGAAACCCTTTAAAAACTTTTAATAACTATATCAAAAATTATTGTTCTGAAGCCAACAACTGCTGAGTGATCTACTCAAATTTATTAAACGAAACGACTTAAGTATTCTAACCATGCTTATCCTTTAGGCCGGTAAGTTTATTTAGAAAAACGCAATATGTAAGCTAACGAGGAAGGAGCCGTCGAGTAAACAAAACAAAATGGTTAAAAAAATTCGTACGCGGTGTTTATCAAATTTAACTCTAGAATTAAAGGATATAGAACGAGAAACAACGTTTGAAACCCTTTAAAAACTGTTAAGAACTATATCAAAAATTATTGTTCTGAAGCCGACAACTGCTAAGTGATCTACTCAAATTTGTTGAACGAAACGACTTAAGTATTCTAACCATGCTTAACCTTTAGGCCGGTAAGTTTATTTAGAAAAACGCAATATGTAGGCTACACGGGAATGGAGCAGTCGAGTAACCAAAACGAATGGGTTAAGAAAATTCGTACGCAGTTTTTATCATATTTAGCTCTAATATTAAAGGACATAGAACGAGAAACAACGTTTGAAATCCTTTAAAAACTTTTAATAACTATATCAAAAATTATTGTTCTGAAGCCAAAAACTGCTGAGTGATCTACTCAAATTTGTTAAACGAAACGACTTAAGTATCCTAACCGTGCTTAACCTTTAGGCCGGTAAGTTTATTTAGAAAAACGCAATATGTAAGCTAACGAGGAAGGAGCCGTCGAATAAACAAAACAAAATGGTTAAAAAAATTCGTACGCGGTATTTATCAGACTTAACTCTAGAATTAAAGGATATAGAACGAGAAACAATGTTTGAAACCCTTTAAAAACTTTTAAGAACTATATCAAAAATTATTGTTCTGAAGACAACAACTGCTGAGTGATCTACTCAAATTTGTTGAACAAAACGGCTTAAGTATTCTAACCATTATTAAACTTTAGGCCGGTAAGTTTATTTAGAAAAACGCAATATGTAGGCTACACGGGGATGGAGCAGTCGAGTAACCAAAACGAATGGGTTAATAAAATTCGTACGCAGTTTTTATCATATTTAGCTCTAATATTAAAGGATATAGAACGAGAAACAACGTTTGAAACCCTTTAAAAACTTTTAATAACTATATCAGAAATTATTGTTCTGAAGCCAACAACTGCTGAGTGATCTACTCAAATTTGTTAAACGAAACGACTTAAGTATTCTAACCATGCTTAACCTTTAGGCCGGTAAGTTTATTTAGAAAAACGCAATATGTAGGCTACACGGGCACGGAGCGGAAGAGTAACCAAAACGAATGGGTTAAAAAAATTCGTACGCAGTTTTTATCATATTTAGCTCAAATATTAAAGGATATAGAACGAGAAACAACGTTTGAAACCCTTTAAAAACATTTAATAACTATATCAAAAATCATTGTTCTGAAGCCAACAACCGCTGAGTGATCTACTCAAATTTGTTAAACGAAACGACTTAAATATTCTAACCATGCTTAACCTTTAGGCCGGTAAGTTTATTTAAAAAAACGCAATATGTAAGCTAACGAGGAAAGAGCCGTCGAGTAAACAAAACAAAATGGTTAAAAAATTCTTACGGGGTGTTTATTATATTTAATTCTAATATTAAAGGATATAAAACGAGAAAGAACGTTTGACACCATTTAAAAGGTGTTAATAACTATCTCAAAAATTGTCGCTCTGAAGCAAACAACTGCTGAGCGATCTACTCTAATTTGTTAAACGAAACGACTTAAGTATTCTAACCATGCTTAACCTTTAGGCCGGTAAGTTTAATTAGAAAAACGCAGTTTTATCAGATTTAACTATAGAATTAAAGGATATAGAACAAGAAACAAAGTTTGAAACCCTTTAAAAACTTTTAAGAACTATATCAAAAATTATTGTTCTGAAGCAAACAACTGCTGAGCGATCTACTCAAATTTGTTAAACGAAACGACTTAAGTATTCTAACCATGCTTAACCTTTAGGCCGGTAAGTTTATTTAGAAAAACGCAGTTTTTACCAGATTTAACTATAGAATTAAAGGATATAGAACGAGAAACAACGTTTGAAACCCTTTAAAAACTTTTAAGAACTATATCAAAAATTATTGTTCTGAAGCAAACAACTGCTGAGCGATCTACTCAAATTTGTTAAACGAAACGACTTAAGTATTCTAACCATGCTTAACCTTTAGGCCGGTAAGTTTATTTAGAAAAACACAGTTTTTACCAGATTTAACTATAGAATTAAAGGATATAGAACGAGAAACAACGTTTGAAACCCTTTAAAAACTTTTAAGAACTATATCAAAAATTATTGTTCTGAAGCCAACAACTGCTGAGTGATCTACTCAAATTTGTTAAACGAAACGACTTAAGTATTCTAACCATGCTTAACCTTTAGGCCGGTAAGTTTATTTAGAAAAACGCAGTTTTTACCAGATTTAACTATAGAATTAAAGGATATAGAACGAGAAACAACGTTTGAAACCCTTTAAAAACTTTTAAGAACTATATCAAAAATTATTGTTATGAAGCCGACAACTGCTAAGTGATCTACTCAAATTTGTTGAACGAAACGACTTAAGTATTCTAACCATGCTTAACCTTTAGGCCGGTAAGTTTATTTAGAAAAACGCAATATGTAAGCTAACGAGGAAGGAGCCGTCGAGTAAACAAAACAAAATGGTTAAAAAAATTCGTACGCGGTATTTATCAAATTTAACTCTAGAATTAAAGGATATAGAACGAGAAACAACGTTTGAAACCCTTTAAAAACTGTTAAGAACTATATCAAAAATTATTGTTCTGAAGCCGACAACTGCTAAGTGATCTACTCAAATTTGTTGAACGAAACGACTTAAGTATTCTAACCATGCTTAACCTTTAGGCCGGTAAGTTTATTTAGAAAAACGCAATATGTAGGCTACACGGGAATGGAGCGGTCGAGTAACCAAAACGAATGGGTTAAGAAAATTTGTACGCAGTTTTTATCATATTTAGCTCTAATATTAAAGGACATAGAACGAGAAACAACGTTTGAAACCCTTTAAAAACTTTTAATAACTATATCAAAAATTATTGTTCTGAAGCCAAAAACTGCTGAGTGATCTACTCAAATTTGTTAAACGAAACGACTTAAGTATCCTAACCGTGCTTAACCTTTAGGCCGGTAAGTTTATTTAGAAAAACGCAATATGTAAGCTAACGAGGAAGGAGCCGTCGAATAAACAAAACAAAATGGTTAAAAAAATTCGTACGCGGTATTTATCAGACTTAACTCTAGAATTAAAGGATATAGAACGAGAAACAATGTTTGAAACCCTTTAAAAACTTTTAAGAACTATATCAAAAATTATTGTTCTGAAGACAACAACTGCTGAGTGATCTACTCAAATTTGTTGAACAAAACGGCTTAAGTATTCTAACCATTATTAAACTTTAGGCCGGTAAGTTTATTTAGAAAAACGCAATATGTAGGCTACACGGGGATGGAGCAGTCGATTAACCAAAACGAATGGGTTAATAAAATTCGTACGCAGTTTTTATCATATTTAGCTCTAATATTAAAGGATATAGAACGAGAAACAACGTTTGAAACCCTTTAAAAACTTTTAATAACTATATCAGAAATTATTGTTCTGAAGCCAACAACTGCTGAGTGATCTACTCAAATTTGTTAAACGAAACGACTTAAGTATTCTAACCATGCTTAACCTTTAGGCCGGTAAGTTTATTTAGAAAAACGCAATATGTAGGCTACACGGGCACGGAGCGGAAGAGTAACCAAAATGAATGGGTTAAAAAAATTCGTACGCAGTTTTTATCATATTTAGCTCAAATATTAAAGGATATAGAACAAGAAACAACGTTTGAAACCCTTTAAAAACATTTAATAACTATATCAAAAATCATTGTTCTGAAGCCAACAACCGCTGAGTGATCTACTCAAATTTGTTAAACGAAACGACTTAAATATTCTAACCATGCTTAACCTTTAGGCCGGTAAGTTTATTTAAAAAAACGCAATATGTAAGCTAACGAGGAAAGAGCCGTCGAGTAAACAAAACAAAATGGTTAAAAAATTCTTACGGGGTGTTTATTATATTTAATTCTAATATTAAAGGATATAAAACGAGAAAGAACGTTTGACACCATTTAAAAGGTGTTAATAACTATCTCAAAAATTGTCGCTCTGAAGCAAACAACTGCTGAGCGATCTACTCTAATTTGTTAAACGAAACGACTTAAGTATTCTAACCATGCTTAACCTTTAGGCCGGTAAGTTTAATTAGAAAAACGCAGTTTTATCAGATTTAACTATAGAATTAAAGGATATAGAACAAGAAACAACGTTGAAACCCTTTAAAAACTTTTAAGAACTATATCAAAAATTATTGTTCTGAAGCAAACAACTGCTGAGCGATCTACTCAAATTTGTTAAACGAAACGACTTAAGTATTCTAACCATGCTTAACCTTTAGGCCGGTAAGTTTATTTAGAAAAACGCAGTTTTTACCAGATTTAACTATAGAATTAAAGGATATAGAACGAGAAACAACATTTGAAACCCTTTAAAAACTTTTAAGAACTATATCAAAAATTATTGTTCTGAAGCAAACAACTGCTGAGCGATCTACTCAAATTTGTTAAACGAAACGACTTAAGTATTCTAACCATGCTTAACCTTTAGGCCGGTAAGTTTATTTAGAAAAACGCAGTTTTTACCAGATTTAACTATAGAATTAAAGGATATAGAACGAGAAACAACGTTTGAAACCCTTTAAAAACTTTTAAGAACTATATCAAAAATTATTGTTCTGAAGCCAACAACTGCTGAGTGATCTACTCAAATTTGTTAAACGAAACGACTTAAGTATTCTAACCATGCTTAACCTTTAGGCCGGTAAGTTTATTTAGAAAAACGCAGTTTTTACCAGATTTAACTATAGAATTAAAGGATATAGAACGAGAAACAACGTTTGAAACCCTTTAAAAACTTTTAAGAACTATATCAAAAATTATTGTTCTGAAGCCGACAACTGCTAAGTGATCTACTCAAATTTGTTGAACGAAACGACTTAAGTATTCTAACCATGCTTAACCTTTAGGCCGGTAAGTTTATTTAGAAAAACGCAGTTTTTACTAGATTTAACTATAGAATTAAAGGATATAGAACGAGAAACAACGTTTTAAACCCTTTAAAAACTTTTAATAACTATATAAAAAATTATTGTTCTGAAGCTAACAACTGCTGTGTTATCTACTCAAATTTGTTGAACGAAACGACTTAAGTATTCTAACCATTCTTAACCTTTAGGCCTTTAAGTTTATTTAGAAAAACGCAATATGTAGGCTACACGGGGATGGAGCAGTCGAGTAACCAAAACGAATGGGTTAAAACAATTCGTACGCAGTTTTTATCATATTCAGCTCTAATATTAAAGGATATAGAACGAGAAACAACGTTGGAAACCCTTTAAAAACTTTTAATAACTATATCAAAAATTATTGTTCTGAAGCCAACAACTGCTGAGTGATCTACTCAAATTTGTTAAACGAAACGACTTAAGTATTCTAACCATGCTTAACCTTTATGCCGGTAAGTTTATTTAGAAAAACGCAATATGTAGGCTACACGGGCATGGAGCGGAAGAATAACCAAAACGAATGGGTTAAAAAATTCGTACGCAGTTTTTATCATATTTAGCTCTAATATTAAAGGATATAGAAAGAGAAACAACGTTTGAAACCCTTTAAAAACTTTTAATAACTATATCAAAAATTATTGTTCTGAAGCCAACAACTGCTGAGTGATCTACTCAAATTTGTTAAACGAAACGACTTAAGTATTCTAACCATGCGTAACCTTTAGGCTGGTAAGTTTATTTAGAAAAACGGAATATGTAAGCTAACGAGGAAGGAGCCGTCGAGTAAACAAAACAAAATCGTTAAAAAAATTCGTACGCGGTATTTATCAGATTTAATTCTAGAATTAAAGGATATAGAACGAGAAACAACGTTTGAAACCCTTTAAAAACTTTTAATAACTATATCAAAAATTATTGTTCTGAAGCCAACAACTGCTGAGTGATCTACTCAAATTTGTTAAACGAAACGACTTAAGTATTCTAACCATGCTTAACCTTTAGGCCGGTAAATTTATTTAGAAAAACGCAATATGTAGGCTACACGGGGATGGAGCAGCCGAGTAATCAAAACGAATGGGTTAAAAAAATTCGTACACGGTATTTATCATATTTAACTCTAATATTAAAAGATATAAAACGAGAAACAACGTTTGACACCCTTTAAAAAGTTTTAATAACTATCTCAAAAATTGTCGCTCTGAAGCAAACAACTGCTGAGCGATCTACTCAAATTTGTTAAACGAAACGACTTAAGTATTCTAACCATGCTTAACCTTTAGGCCGGTAAATTTATTGAGAAAAACGCAGTTTTTATAAGATTTAACTCTAGAATTAAAGGATATAGAACAAGAAACAACGTTTGAAACCCTTTAAAAACTTTTAAGAACTATATCAAAAATTATTTTTCTGAAGCCAACAACTGCTGAGTGATCTACTCAAATTTGTTGAACGAAACGACTTAAGTATTCTAACCATGCTTAACCTTTATGCCGGTAAATTTGTTTAGAAAAACGCAATATGTAAGCTAACGAGAACGGAGCGTTCGAGTAAACAAAACAAAATGGTGAAAAAATTCGTATGCGGTATTTATCAGGTTTAACTTTAGAATTAAAGGATATAGAACGAGAAACAACGTTTGAAACCCTTTAAAAACTTTTACTAACTTTATCAAAAATTATTTTTCTGAAGCTAACAACTGCTGAGTGATCTACTCAAATTTGTTGAACGCACCGACATAAGTATTTTAACCATGCTTAACCTTTAGGCCGGTAAGTTTATTTAGAAAAACGCAATATGTAAGCTATCAAGGAAGGAGCCGTCGAGTAAACAAAACAAAATGGTTAAAAAAATTCGTACGCGGTATTTATCAAATTTAACTCTAGAATTAAAGGATATAGAACGAGAAACAACGTTTGAAACCCTTTAAAAACTTTTAAGAACTATATCAAAAATGATTTTTCTGAAGCCAACAACTGCTGAGTGATCCACTCAAATTTGTTGAACGAAACGACTTAAGAATTCTAACCATGCTTAACCTTTAGGCCGGTAAGTTTATTTAGTAAAACGCAATATGTAGGCTACACGGGGATGGAGCGGTCGAGTAACCAAAACGAATGGGTTAAAAAATTCGTGCGCAGTTTTTATCATATTTAGCTCTAATATTAAAGGATATAGAACAAGAAACAACGTTTGAAACCCTTTAAAAACTTTTAAGAACTATATCAAAAATTACTGTTCTGAAGCCAACAACTGCTGAGTGATCTACTCAAATTTGTTAAACGAAACGACTTAAGTATTCTAACCATGCTAAACCTTTAGGCCGGTAAGTTTATTTAGAAAAACGCAATATGTAAGCTATCAAGGAAGGAGCCGTCGAGTAAACAAAACAAAATGGTTAAAAAAATTCGTACGCGGTATTTATCAGATTTAACTCTAGAATTAGAGGATATAGAACGAGAAACAACGTTTGAAACCTTTTGAAAACTTTTAATAACTATATCAAAAATTATTGTTCTGAAGCCAACAACCGCTGAGTGATCTACTCAGATTTGTTAAACGAAACGACTTAAGAATTCTAACCATGCTTAACCTTTAGGCCGGTAAGTTTATTTAGAAAAACGCAATATGGTGGCTACACGGGGATGGAGCGGTCGAGTAACCAAAACGAATGGGTTAAAAAATTCGTACGCAGATTTTATGATATTTAGCTCCAATATCAAAGGATATAGAACGAGAAACAACGTTTGAAACCCTTTAAAAACTTTTAATAACTATATCAAAAATTATTGTTCTGAAGCCAACAACTGCTAATTGATCTACTCAAATTTGTTAAACGAAACGACTTAAAGTATTCTAACCATGCTTAACCTTTAGGCCGGTAAGTTTATTTAGAAAAACGCAATATGTAAGCTAACGAGGAAGGAGCCGTCGAGTAAACAAAACAAAATGGTTAAAAAAATTCGTACGCGGTATTTATCAGATTTAACTATAGAACTAAAGGATATAGAACGAGAAACAACGTTTGAAACCCTTTAAAAACTTTTAAGAACTACATCAAAAACTATTGTTCTGAAGACAACAACTGCTGAGTGATCTACTCAAATTTGTTCAATGAAACGACTTAAATATTCTAACCATTCTTAACCTTTAGGCCGGCAAGTTTATTTAGAAAAACGCAATATGTAAGCTAACGAGGAAGGAGCCTTCGAGTAAACAAAACAAAATGGTTAAAAAAATTCTTACGCGGTATTTATCAGATTTAACTCTAGAATTAAAGGATATAGAACGAGAAACAACGTTTGAAACCCTTTAAAAACTTTTAATAACTATATCAAAAATTGTTGTTCTGAATCAAACAACGGCTGAGTGATCTACTAAAATTTGTTTAACGAACCGACATAAGTATTTTAACCTTGCTTAACCTTTGGGGCGGTAAGTTTATATAGAAAAACGCAATAAGTAGGCTACACGGGGATGGAGCGGTCGAGTAACCAAAACGTATGGGTTAAAAAAAATTCGTACGCAGTTTTTATTATATTTAGCTCTAATATTAAAGGATATTGAACGAGATACAACGTTTGAAACCCTTTAAAAACTTTTAATAACAATATCAAAAATTATTGTTCTGAAGCCAACAACTGCTGAGTGATCTACCTAAATTTGTTAAACGAAACGACTTAAGTATTCTAACCTTTAGGCCGGTAAGTTTATTTAGAAAAACGCAATATGTAGGCTACACGGGAATGGAGCGGTCGAGTAACCAAAACGAATGGGTTAAAAAACTCGTACGCAGTTTTTATCATATTTAGCTCTAATATTAAAGGATATAGAACGAGAAACAACGTTTGAAACCCTTTAAAAACTTTTAATAACTATATCAAAAATTATTGTATTGAAGCTAACAACTGCTGAGTGATCTACTCAAATTTGTTGAACGCACCGACATAAGTATTTTAACCATGCTTAACCTTTAGGCCGGTAAGTTTATTTAGAAAAACGCAATATGTAAGCTAACGAGGAAGGAGCCGTCGAGTAAACAAAACAAAATGGTCAAAAAAATTCGTACGCGGTATTTATCAAATTTCACTCTAGAATTAAAGGATATAGAACGAGAAACAACGTTTGAAACCCTTTAAAAACTTTTAAGAACTATATCAAAAATTATTGTTCTGAAGCCGACAACTGCTAAGTGATCTACTCAAATTTGTTGAACGAAACGACTTAAGTATTCTAACCATGCTTAACCTTTAGGCCGGTAAGTTTATTTAGAAAAACGCAATATGTAGACTACACGGGAATGGAGCGGTCGAGTAACCAAAACGAATGGGTTAAAAAAATTCCTACGCAGTTTTTATCATATTTAGCTCTAATATTAAAGGATATAGAACGAGAAACAACGTTTGAAACCCTTTAAAAACTTTTAATAACTATATCAAAAATTATTGTTCTGAAGCCAACAACTGCTGAGTGATCTACTCAAATTTGTTAAACGAAACGACTTAAGTATTCTAACCGTGCTTAACCTTTAGGCCGGTAAGTTTATTTAGAAAAACGCAATATGTAAGCTAACGAGGAAGGAGCCGTCGAGTAAACAAAACAAAATGGTTAAAAAAATTCGTACGCGGTATTTATCAGATTTAACTCTAGAATTAAAGGATATAGAACGAGAAACAATGTTTGAAACCCTTTAAAAACTTTTAAGAACTATATCAAAAATTATTGTTCTGAAGACAACAACTGCTGAGTGATCTACTCAAATTTGTTGATCGAAACGACTTAAGTATTATAACCATTATTAAACTTTAGGCCGGTAAGTTTATTTAGAAAAGCGCAATATGTAGGCTACACGGGGATGGAGCAGTCGAGTAACCAAAACGAATGGGTTAAAAAAATTCGTACGCAGTTTTTATCATATTTAGCTCTAATATTAAAGGATATAGAACGAGAAACAACGTTTGAAACCCTTTAAAAACTTTTAATAACTATATCAAAAATTATTGTTCTGAAGCCAAAAACTGCTGAGCGATCTACTCAAATTTGTTAAACGAAACGACTTAAGTATTCTAACCATGCTTAACCTTTAGGCCGGTAAGTTTATTTAGAAAAACGCAATATGTAGGCTACACGGGCACGGAGCGGAAGAGTAACCAAAACGAATGGGTTAAAAAAATTCGTACGCAGTTTTTATCATATTTAGCTCAAATATTAAAGGATATAGAACGAGAAACAACGTTTGAAACCCTTTAAAAACATTTAATAACTATATCAAAAATCATTGTTCTGAAGCCAACAACCGCTGAGTGATCTACTCAAATTTGTTAAACGAAACGACTTAAATATTCTAACCATGCTTAACCTTTAGGCCGGTAAGTTTATTTAAAAAAACGCAATATGTAAGCTAACGAGGAAAGAGCCGTCGAGTAAACAAAACAAAATGGTTAAACAATTTCTTACGGGGTATTTATCATATTTAATTCTAATATTAAAGGATATAAAACGAGAAACAACGTTTGACACCATTTAAAAGGTGTTAATAACTATCTCAAAAATTGTCGCTCTGAAGCAAACAACTGCTGAGCGATCTACTAAAATTTGTTAAACGAAAGGACTTAAGTATTCTAACCACGCTTAACCTTTAGGCCGGTAAGTTTATTTAGAAAAACGCAGTTTTTACCAGATTTAACTATAGAATTAAAGGATATAGAAAGAGAAACAACGTTTTAAACCCTTTAAAAACTTTTAAGAACTATATCAAAAATTATTGTTCTGAATCCAACAACTGCTGAGTGATCTACTCAAATTTGTTGAACGAAACGACTTAAGTATTCTAACCATGCTTAACCTTTAGGCCGGTAAATTTATTTAGAAAAACGCAATATGTAAGCTAACGAGAAAGGAGCGGTCGAGTAAACAAAACAAAATGGTTAAAAAAAATCGTTTGCGATATTTATCAGATTTAACTCTAGAATTAAAGGATATAGAACGAGAAACAACGTTTTAAACCCTTTAGAAACTTTTAATAACTATATAAAAAATTATTGTTCTGAAGCTAACAACTGCTGTGTGATCTACTCAAATTTGTTGAACGAAACGACTTAAGTATTCTAACCATGCTTAACCTTTAGGCCTTTAAGTTTATTTAGAAAAACGCAATATGTAGGCTACACGGGGATGGAGCAGTCGAGTAACCAAAACGAATGGGTTAAAAAAATTCGTACGCAGTTTTTATCATATTCAGCTCTAATATTAAAGGATATAGAACGAGAAACAACGTTGGAAACCCTTTAAAAACTTTTAATAACTATTTCAAAAATTATTGTTCTGAAGCCAACAACTGCTGAGTGATCTACTCAAATTTGTTAAACGAAACGACTTAAGTATTCTAACCATGCTTAACCTTTATGCCGGTAAGTTTATTTAGAAAAACGCAATATGTAGGCTACACGGGCATGGAGCGGAAGAGTAACCAAAACGAATGGGTTAAAAAATTCGTATGCAGTTTTTATCATATTTAGCTCTAATATTAAAGGATATAGAAAGAGACACAACGTTTGAAACCCTTTAAAAGCTTTTAATAACTATATCAAAAATTATTGTTCTGAAGCCAACAACTGCTGAGTGATCTACTCAAATTTGTTAAACGAAACGACTTAAGTATTCTAACCACGCTTAACTTTTAGGCCGGTAAGTTTATTTAGAAAAACGCAGTTTTTACCAGATTTAACTATAGAATTAAAGGATATAGAACGAGAAACAACGTTTGAAACCCTTTAAAAACTTTTAATAACTATATCAAAAATTATTGTTCTGAAGCCAACAACTGCTGAGTGATCTACTCAAATTTGTTAAACGAAACGACTTAAGTATTCTAACCATGCTTAACTTTTAGGCCGGTAAGTTTATTTAGAAAAACGCAGTTTTTACCTGATTTAACTATAGAATTAAAGGATATAGAACGAGAAACAACGTTTGAAACCCTTTAAAAACTTTTAAGAACTATATCAAAAATTATTGTTCTGAAGCAAACAACTGCTGAGCGATCTACTCAAATTTGTTAAACGAAACGACTTAAGTATTCTAACCATGCTTAACCTTTAGGCCGGTAAGTTTATTTAGAAAAACGCAGTTTTTACCAGATTTAACTATAGAATTAAAGGACA
This sequence comes from Eurosta solidaginis, assembly GCF_040869045.1. Classification (NCBI taxonomy): domain Eukaryota; kingdom Metazoa; phylum Arthropoda; class Insecta; order Diptera; family Tephritidae; genus Eurosta; species Eurosta solidaginis. The sequence goes on from NC_090321.1 coordinate 124,304,527, forward strand.
TAGAACGAGAAACAACGTTTTAAACCCTTTAAAAACTTTTAATAACTATATAAAAATTATTGTTCTGAAGCTAACAACTGCTGTGTTATCTACTCAAATTTGTTGGACGAAACGACTTAAGTATTCTAACCATGCTTAACCTTTAGGCCTTTAAGTTTATTTAGAAAAACGCAATATGTAGGCTACACGGGGATGGAGAAGTCGAGTAACCAAAAGGAATGGGTTAAAAAAATTCGTACGCAGTTTTTATCATATTCAGCTCTAATATTAAAGGATATAGAACGAGAAACAACGTTGGAAACCCTTTAAAAACTTTTAATAACTATATCAAAAATTATTGTTCTGAAGCCAACAACTGCTGAGTGATCTACTCAAATTTGTTAAACGAAACGACTTAAGTATTCTAACCATGCTTAACCTTTATGCCGGTAAGTTTATTTAGAAAAACGCAATATGTAGGCTACACGGGCATGGAGCGGAAGAGTAACCAAAACGAATGGGTTAAAAAATTCGTACGCAGTTTTTATCATATTTAGCTCTAATATTAAAGGATATAGAAAGAGAAACAACGTTTGAAACCCTTTAAAAACTTTTAATAACTATATCAAAAATTATTGTTCTGAAGCCAACAACTGCTGAGTGATCTACTCAAATTTGTTAAACGAAACGACTTAAGTATTCTAACCATGCGTAACCTTTAGGCCGGTAAGTTTATTTAGAAAAACGCAATATGTAAGCTAACGAGTAAGGAGCCGTCTAGCAAACAAAACAAAATCGTTAAAAAAATTCGTACGCGGTATTTATCAGATTTAATTCTAGAATTAAAGGATATAGAACGAGAAACAACGTTTGAAACCCTTTAAAAACTTTTAATAACTATATCAAAAATTATTGTTCTGAAGCCAACAACTGCTGAGTGATCTACTCAAATTTGTTAAACGAAACGACTTAAGTATTCTAACCATGCTTAACCTTTAGGCCGGTAAGTTTATTTAGAAAAACGCAATATGTAGGCTACACGGGGATGGAGCAGCCGAGTAATCAAAACGAATGGGTTAAAAAAATTCGTACACGGTATTTATCATATTTAACTCTAATATTAAAGGATATAAAACGAGAAACAACGTTTGACACCCTTTAAAAGTTTTAATAACTATCTCAAAAATTGTCGCTCTGAAGCAAACAATTGCTGAGCGATCTACTCAAATTTGTTAAACGAAACGACTTAAGTATTCTAACCATGCTTAACCTTTAGGCCGGTAAATTTATTTAGAAAAACGCAGTTTTTATAAGATTTAACTCTAGAATTAAAGGATATAGAACAAGAAAAAACGTTTGAAACCCTTTAAAAACTTTTAAGAACTATATCAAAAATTATTTTTCTGAAGCCAACAACTGCTCAGTGATCTACTCAAATTTGTTAAACGAAACGACTTAAGTATTCTAACCATGCTTAACCTTTATGCCGGTAAGTTTATTTAGAAAAACGCAATATGTAGGCTACACGGGCATGGAGCGGAAGAGTAACCAAAACGAATGGGTTAAAAAATTCGTACGCAGTTTTTATCATATTTAGCTCTAATATTAAAGGATATAGAAAGAGAAACAACGTTTGAAACCCTTTAAAAACTTTTAATAACTATATCAAAAATTATTGTTCTGAAGCCAACAACTGCTGAGTGATCTACTCAAATTTGTTAAACGAAACGACTTAAGTATTCTAACCATGCTTAACCTTTAGGCCGGTAAGTTTATTTAGAAAAACGCAATATGTAGGCTACACGGGGATGGAGCAGCCGAGTAATCAAAACGAATGGGTTAAAAAAATTCGTACACGGTATTTATCATATTTAACTCTAATATTAAAGGATATAAAACGAGAAACAACGTTTGACACCCTTTAAAAGTTTTAATAACTATCTCAAAAATTGTCGCTCTGAAGCAAACAATTGCTGAGCGATCTACTCAAATTTGTTAAACGAAACGACTTAAGTATTCTAACCATGCTTAGCCTTTAGGCCGGTAAATTTATTTAGAAAAACGCAGTTTTTATAAGATTTAACTCTAGAATTAAAGGATATAGAACAAGAAACAACGTTTGAAACCCTTTAAAAACTTTTAAGAACTATATCAAAAATTATTTTTCTGAAGCCAACAACTGCTGAGTGATCTACTCAAATTTGTTGAACGAAACGACTTAAGTATTCTAACCATGCTTAACCTTTATGCCGGTAAATTTGTTTAGAAAAACGCAATATGTAAGCTAACGAGAACGGAGCGGTCGAGTAAACAAAACAAAATGGTTAAAAAAATTCGTACGCGGTATTTATCAGATTTAACTCTAGAATTAAAGGATATAGAACGAGAAACAACGTTTGAAACCCTTTAAAAACTTTTAAGAACTATATCAAAAATTATTTTTCTGAAGCCAACAACTGCTGAGTGATCTACTCAAATTTGTTGAACGAAACGACTTAAGTATTCTAACCATGCTTAACCTTTAGGCCGGTAAGTTTATTTAGAAAAACGCAATATGTAGGCTACACGGGGATGGAGCGGTCGAGTAACCAAAACGAATGGGTTACAAAATTCGTGCGCAGTTTTTATCATATTTAGCTCTAATATTAAAGGATATAGAACAAGAAACAACGTTTGAAACCCTTTAAAAACTTTTAAGAACTATATCAAAAATTACTGTTCTGAAGCCAACAACTGCTGAGTGATCTACTCAAATTTGTTAAACGAAACGACTTAAGTATTCTAACCATGCTAAACCTTTAGGCCGGTAAGTTTATTTAGAAAAACGCAATATGTAATCTATCAAGGAAGGAGCCGTTGAGTAAACAAAACAAAATGGTTAAAAAAATTCGTACGCGGTATTTATCAGATTTAACTCTAGAATTAAAGGATATAGAACGAGAAACAACGTTTGAAACCTTTTGAAAACTTTTAATAACTATATCAAAAATTATTGTTCTGAAGCCAACAACCGCTGAGTGATCTACTCAGATTTGTTAAACGAAACGACTTAAGAATTCTAACCATGCTTAACCTTTAGGCCGGTAAGTTTATTTAGAAAGACGCAATATGTAGGCTACACGGGGATGGAGCGGTCGAGTAACCAAAAAGAATGGGTTAAAAAAATTCGTACGCAGATTTTATGATATTTAGCTCCAATATTAAAGGATATAGAACGAGAAACAACGTTTGAAACCCTTTAAAAACTTTTAATAACTATACCAAAAATTATTGTTCTGAAGCCAACAACTGCTAATTGATCTACTCAAATTTGTTAAACGAAACGACTTAAAGTATTCTAATCATGCTTAACCTTTAGGCCGGTAAGTTTATTTAGAAAAACGCAATATGTAACCTAACGAGGAAGGAGCCTTCGAGTAAACAAAACAAAATGGTTAAAAAAATTCTTACGCGGTATTTATCAGATCTAACTCTAGAATTAAAGGATATAGAACGAGAAACAACGTTTGAAACCCTTTAAAAACTTTTAATAACTATATCAAAAATTGTTGTTCTGAATCAAACAACTGCTGAGTGATCTACTAAAATTTGTTTAACGAACCGACATAAGTATTTTAACCTTGCTTAACCTTTGGGGCGGTAAGTTTATATAGAAAAACGCAATAAGTAGGCTACACGGGGATGGAGCGGTCGAGTAACCAAAACGAATGGGTTAAAAAAATTCGTACGCAGTTTTTATTATATCTAGCTCTAATATTAAAGGATATTGAACGAGATACAAAGTTTGAAACCCTTTAAAAACTTTTAATAACAATATCAAAAATTATTTTTCTGAAGCCAACAACTGCTGAGTGATCTACCTAAATTTGTTAAACGAAACGACTTAAGTATTATAACCTTTAGGCCGGTAAGTTTATTTAGAAAAACGCAATATGTAGGCTACACGTGAATGGAGCGGTCGAGTAACCAAAACGAATGGGTTAAAAAAACTCGTACGCAGTTTTTATCATATTTAACTCTAATATTAAAGGATACAGAACGAGAAACAACGTTTGAAACCCTTTAAAAAGTTTTAATAACTATATCAAAAATTATTGTTCTGAATCCAACAACTGCTGAGTGATCTACTCAAATTTGTTGAACGAAACGACTTAAGTATTCTAACCATGCTTAACCTTTAGGCCGGTAAATTTATTTAGAAAAACGCAATATGTAAGCTAACGAGAAAGGAGCGGTCGAGTAAACAAAACAAAATGGTTAAAAAAAATCGTTTGCGATATTTATCAGATTTAACTCTAGAATTAAAGGATATAGAACGAGAAACAACGTTTTAAACCCTTTAGAAACTTTTAATAACTATATAAAAAATTATTGTTCTGAAGCTAACAACTGCTGTGTGATCTACTCAAATTTGTTGAACGAAACGACTTAAGTATTCTAACCATGCTTAACCTTTAGGCCTTTAAGTTTATTTAGAAAAACGCAATATGTAGGCTACACGGGGATGGAGCAGTCGAGTAACCAAAACGAATGGGTTAAAAAAATTCGTACGCAGTTTTTATCATATTCAGCTCTAATATTAAAGGATATAGAACGAGAAACAACGTTGGAAACCCTTTAAAAACTTTTAATAACTATTTCAAAAATTATTGTTCTGAAGCCAACAACTGCTGAGTGATCTACTCAAATTTGTTAAACGAAACGACTTAAGTATTCTAACCATGCTTAACCTTTATGCCGGTAAGTTTATTTAGAAAAACGCAATATGTAGGCTACACGGGCATGGAGCGGAAGAGTAACCAAAACGAATGGGTTAAAAAATTCGTATGCAGTTTTTATCATATTTAGCTCTAATATTAAAGGATATAGAAAGAGACACAACGTTTGAAACCCTTTAAAAGCTTTTAATAACTATATCAAAAATTATTGTTCTGAAGCCAACAACTGCTGAGTGATCTACTCAAATTTGTTAAACGAAACGACTTAAGTATTCTAACCATGCTTAACTTTTAGGCCGGTAAGTTTATTTAGAAAAACGCAGTTTTTACCAGATTTAACTATAGAATTAAAGGATATAGAACGAGAAACAACGTTTGAAACCCTTTAAAAACTTTTAATAACTATATCAAAAATTATTGTTCTGAAGCCAACAACTGCTGAGTGATCTACTCAAATTTGTTAAACGAAACGACTTAAGTATTCTAACCATGCTTAACTTTTAGGCCGGTAAGTTTATTTAGAAAAACGCAGTTTTTACCTGATTTAACTATAGAATTAAAGGATATAGAACGAGAAACAACGTTTGAAACCCTTTAAAAACTTTTAAGAACTATATCAAAAATTATTGTTCTGAAGCAAACAACTGCTGAGCGATCTACTCAAATTTGTTAAACGAAACGACTTAAGTATTCTAACCATGCTTAACCTTTAGGCCGGTAAGTTTATTTAGAAAAACACAGTTTTTACCAGATTTAACTATAGAATTAAAGGACATAGAACGAGAAACAACGTTTTAAACCCTTTAAAAACTTTTAATAACTATATAAAAATTATTGTTCTGAAGCTAACAACTGCTGTGTTATCTACTCAAATTTGTTGGACGAAACGACTTAAGTATTCTAACCATGCTTAACCTTTAGGCCTTTAAGTTTATTTAGAAAAACGCAATATGTAGGCTACACGGGGATGGAGAAGTCGAGTAACCAAAAGGAATGGGTTAAAAAAATTCGTACGCAGTTTTTATCATATTCAGCTCTAATATTAAAGGATATAGAACGAGAAACAACGTTGGAAACCCTTTAAAAACTTTTAATAACTATATCAAAAATTATTGTTCTGAAGCCAACAACTGCTGAGTGATCTACTCAAATTTGTTAAACGAAACGACTTAAGTATTCTAACCATGCTTAACCTTTATGCCGGTAAGTTTATTTAGAAAAACGCAATATGTAGGCTACACGGGCATGGAGCGGAAGAGTAACCAAAACGAATGGGTTAAAAAATTCGTACGCAGTTTTTATCATATTTAGCTCTAATATTAAAGGATATAGAAAGAGAAACAACGTTTGAAACCCTTTAAAAACTTTTAATAACTATATCAAAAATTATTGTTCTGAAGCCAACAACTGCTGAGTGATCTACTCAAATTTGTTAAACGAAACGACTTAAGTATTCTAACCATGCGTAACCTTTAGGCCGGTAAGTTTATTTAGAAAAACGCAATATGTAAGCTAACGAGGAAGGAGCCGTCTAGCAAACAAAACAAAATCGTTAAAAAAATTCGTACGCGGTATTTATCAGATTTAATTCTAGAATTAAAGGATATAGAACGAGAAACAACGTTTGAAACCCTTTAAAAACTTTTAATAACTATATCAAAAATTATTGTTCTGAAGCCAACAACTGCTGAGTGATCTACTCAAATTTGTTAAACGAAACGACTTAAGTATTCTAACCATGCTTAACCTTTAGGCCGGTAAGTTTATTTAGAAAAACGCAATATGTAGGCTACACGGGGATGGAGCAGCCGAGTAATCAAAACGAATGGGTTAAAAAAATTCGTACACGGTATTTATCATATTTAACTCTAATATTAAAGGATATAAAACGAGAAACAACGTTTGACACCCTTTAAAAGTTTTAATAACTATCTCAAAAATTGTCGCTCTGAAGCAAACAATTGCTGAACGATCTACTCAAATTTGTTAAACGAAACGACTTAAGTATTCTAACCATGCTTAACCTTTAGGCCGGTAAATTTATTTAGAAAAACGCAGTTTTTATAAGATTTAACTCTAGAATTAAAGGATATAGAACAAGAAAAAACGTTTGAAACCCTTTAAAAACTTTTAAGAACTATATCAAAAATTATTTTTCTGAAGCCAACAACTGCTCAGTGATCTACTCAAATTTGTTAAACGAAACGACTTAAGTATTCTAACCATGCTTAACCTTTATGCCGGTAAGTTTATTTAGAAAAACGCAATATGTAGGCTACACGGGCATGGAGCGGAAGAGTAACCAAAACGAATGGGTTAAAAAATTCGTACGCAGTTTTTATCATATTTAGCTCTAATATTAAAGGATATAGAAAGAGAAACAACGTTTGAAACCCTTTAAAAACTTTTAATAACTATATCAAAAATTATTGTTCTGAAGCCAACAACTGCTGAGTGATCTACTCAAATTTGTTAAACGAAACGACTTAAGTATTCTAACCATGCTTAACCTTTAGGCCGGTAAGTTTATTTAGAAAAACGCAATATGTAGGCTACACGGGGATGGAGCAGCCGAGTAATCAAAACGAATGGGTTAAAAAAATTCGTACACGGTATTTATCATATTTAACTCTAATATTAAAGGATATAAAACGAGAAACAACGTTTGACACCCTTTAAAAGTTTTAATAACTATCTCAAAAATTGTCGCTCTGAAGCAAACAATTGCTGAGCGATCTACTCAAATTTGTTAAACGAAACGACTTAAGTATTCTAACCATGCTTAACCTTTAGGCCGGTAAATTTATTTAGAAAAACGCAGTTTTTATAAGATTTAACTCTAGAATTAAAGGATATAGAACAAGAAACAACGTTTGAAACCCTTTAAAAACTTTTAAGAACTATATCAAAAATTATTTTTCTGAAGCCAACAACTGCTGAGTGATCTACTCAAATTTGTTGAACGAAACGACTTAAGTATTCTAACCATGCTTAACCTTTATGCCGGTAAATTTGTTTAGAAAAACGCAATATGTAAGCTAACGAGAACGGAGCGTTCGAGTAAACAAAACAAAATGGTGAAAAAATTCGTATGCGGTATTTATCAGGTTTAACTTTAGAATTAAAGGATATAGAACGAGAAACAACGTTTGAAACCTTTAAAAACTTTTACTAACTATATCAAAAATTATTGTTCTGAAGCTAACAACTGCTGAGTGATCTACTCAAATTTGTTGAACGCACCGAAATAAGTATTTTAACCATGCTTAACCTTTAGGCCGGTAAGTTTATTTAGAAAAACGCAATATGTAAGCTATCAAGGAAGGAGCCGTCGAGTAAACAAAACAAAATGGTTAAAAAAATTCGTACGCGGTATTTATCAGATTTAACTCTAGAATTAAAGGATATAGAACGAGAAACAACGTTTGAAACCCTTTAAAAACTTTTAAGAACTATATCAAAAATTATTTTTCTGAAGCCAACAACTGCTGAGTGATCTACTCAAATTTGTTGAACGAAACGACTTAAGTATTCTAACCATGCTTAACCTTTAGGCCGGTAAGTTTATTTAGAAAAACGCAATATGTAGGCTACACGGGGATGGAGCGGTCGAGTAACCAAAACGAATGGGTTACAAAATTCGTGCGCAGTTTTTATCATATTTAGCTCTAATATTAAAGGATATAGAACAAGAAACAACGTTTGAAACCCTTTAAAAACTTTTAAGAACTATATCAAAAATTACTGTTCTGAAGCCAACAACTGCTGAGTGATCTACTCAAATTTGTTAAACGAAACGACTTAAGTATTCTAACCATGCTAAACCTTTAGGCCGGTAAGTTTATTTAGAAAAACGCAATATGTAATCTATCAAGGAAGGAGCCGTTGAGTAAACAAAACAAAATGGTTAAAAAAATTCGTACGCGGTATTTATCAGATTTAACTCTAGAATTAAAGGATATAGAACGAGAAACAACGTTTGAAACCTTTTGAAAACTTTTAATAACTATATCAAAAATTATTGTTCTGAAGCCAACAACCGCTGAGTGATCTACTCAGATTTGTTAAACGAAACGACTTAAGAATTCTAACCATGCTTAACCTTTAGGCCGGTAAGTTTATTTAGAAAGACGCAATATGTAGGCTACACGGGGATGGAGCGGTCGAGTAACCAAAAAGAATGGGTTAAAAAAATTCGTACGCAGATTTTATGATATTTAGCTCCAATATTAAAGGATATAGAACGAGAAACAACGTTTGAAACCCTTTAAAAACTTTTAATAACTATACCAAAAATTATTGTTCTGAAGCCAACAACTGCTAATTGATCTACTCAAATTTGTTAAACGAAACGACTTAAAGTATTCTAATCATGCTTAACCTTTAGGCCGGTAAGTTTATTTAGAAAAACGCAATATGTAACCTAACGAGGAAGGAGCCTTCGAGTAAACAAAACAAAATGGTTAAAAAAATTCTTACGCGGTATTTATCAGATCTAACTCTAGAATTAAAGGATATAGAACGAGAAACAACGTTTGAAACCCTTTAAAAACTTTTAATAACTATATCAAAAATTGTTGTTCTGAATCAAACAACTGCTGAGTGATCTACTAAAATTTGTTTAACGAACCGACATAAGTATTTTAACCTTGCTTAACCTTTGGGGCGGTAAGTTTATATAGAAAAACGCAATAAGTAGGCTACACGGGGATGGAGCGGTCGAGTAACCAAAACGAATGGGTTAAAAAAATTCGTACGCAGTTTTTATTATATCTAGCTCTAATATTAAAGGATATTGAACGAGATACAAAGTTTGAAACCCTTTAAAAACTTTTAATAACAATATCAAAAATTATTTTTCTGAAGCCAACAACTGCTGAGTGATCTACCTAAATTTGTTAAACGAAACGACTTAAGTATTATAACCTTTAGGCCGGTAAGTTTATTTAGAAAAACGCAATATGTAGGCTACACGTGAATGGAGCGGTCGAGTAACCAAAACGAATGGGTTAAAAAAACTCGTACGCAGTTTTTATCATATTTAACTCTAATATTAAAGGATACAGAACGAGAAACAACGTTTGAAACCCTTTAAAAAGTTTTAATAACTATATCAAAAATTATTGTTCTGAAACCAACAACTGCTGAGTGATCTACTCAAATTTGTTAAACGAAACGACTTAAGTATTCTAACCATGCTTAACCTTTAGGCCGGTAAATTTATTTAGAAAAACGCAGTTTTTATAAGATTTAACTCTAGAATTAAAGGATATAGAACAAGAAACAACGTTTGAAACCCTTTAAAAACTTTTAAGAACTATATCAAAAATTATTTTCTGAAGCCAACAACTGCTGAGTGATCTACTCAAATTTGTTGAACGAAACGGCTTAAGTATTCTAACCATGCTTAACCTTTATGCCGGTAAATTTGTTTAGAAAAACGCAATATGTAAGCTAACGAGAACGGAGCGTTCGAGTAAACAAAACAAAATGGTGAAAAAATTCGTATGTGGTATTTATCAGGTTTAACTTTAGAATTAAAGGATATAGAACGAGAAACAACGTTTGAAACCTTTAAAAACTTTTACTAACTATATCAAAAATTATTGTTCTGAAGCTAACAACTGCTGAGTGATCTACTCAAATTTGTTGAACGCACCGACATAAGTATTTTAACCATGCTTAACCTTTAGGCCGGTAAGTTTATTTAGAAAAACGCAATATGTAAGCTATCAAGGAAGGAGCCGTCGAGTAAACAAAACAAAATGGTTAAAAAAATTCGTACGCGGTATTTATCAGATTTAACTCTAGAATTAAAGGATATAGAACGAGAAACAACGTTTGAAACCCTTTAAAAACTTTTAAGAACTATATCAAAAATTATTTTTCTGAAGCCAACAACTGCTGAGTGATCTACTCAAATTTGTTGAACGAAACGACTTAAGTATTCTAACCATGCTTAACCTTTAGGGCGGTAAGTTTATTTAGAAAAACGCAATATGTAGGCTACACGGGGATGGAGCGGTCGAGTAACCAAAACGAATGGGTTACAAAATTCGTGCGCAGTTTTTATCATATTTAGCTCTAATATTAAAGGATATAGAACAAGAAACAACGTTTGAAACCCTTTAAAAACTTTTAAGAACTATATCAAAAATTACTTTTCTGAAGCCAACAACTGCTGAGTGATCTACTCAAATTTGTTAAACGAAACGACTTAAGTATTCTAACCATGCTAAACCTTTAGGCCGGTAAGTTTATTTAGAAAAATGCAATATGTAATCTATCAAGGAAGGAGCCTTCGAGTAAACAAAACAAAATGGTTAAAAAAATTCTTACGCGGTATTTATCAGATCTAACTCTAGAATTAAAGGATATAGAACGAGAAACAACGTTTGAAACCCTTTAAAAACTTTTAATAACTATATCAAAAATTGTTGTTCTGAATCAAACAACTGCTGAGTAATCTACTAAAATTTGTTTAACGAACCGACATAAGTATTTTAACCTTGCTTAACCTTTGGGGCGGTAAGTTTATATAGAAAAACGCAATAAGTAGGCTACACGGGGATGGAGCGGTCGAGTAACCAAAACGAATGGGTTAAAAAAATTCGTACGCAGTTTTTATTATATCTAGCTCTAATATTAAAGGATATTGAACGAGATACAAAGTTTTAAACCCTTTAAAAACTTTTAATAACAATATCAAAAATTATTGTTCTGAAGCCAACAACTGCTGAGTGATCTACCTAAATTTGTTAAACGAAACGACTTAAGTATTATAACCTTTAGGCCGGTAAGTTTATTTAGAAAAACGCAATATGTAGGCTACACGGGAATGGAGCGGTCGAGTAACCAAAACGAATGGGTTAAAAAAATTCCTACGCATTTTTTATCATATTTAGCTCTAATATTAAAGGATATAGAACGAGAAACAACGTTTGAAACCCTTTAAAAACTTTTAATAACTATATCAAAAATTATTGTTCTGAAGCCAACAACTGCTGAGTGTTCTACTCAAATTTGTTAAACGAAACGACTTAAGTATTCTAACCGTGCTTAACCTTTAGGCCGGTAAGTTTATTTAGAAAAACGCAATATGTAAGCTAACGAGGAAGGAGCCGTCGAGTAAACAAAACAAAATGGTTAAAAAAATTCGTACGCGGTATTTATCAAATTTCACTCTAGAATTAAAGGATATAGAACGAGAAACAACGTTTGAAACCCTTTAAAAACTTTTGAGATCTATATCAAAAATTATTGTTCTGAAGCCGACAACTGCTAAGTGATCTACTCAAATTTGTTGAACGAAACGACTTAAGTATTCTAACCATGCTTAACCTTTAGGCCGGTAAGTTTATTTAGAAAAACGCAATATGTAGACTACACGGGAATGGAGCGGTCGAGTAACCAAAACGAATGGGTTAAAAAAATTCGTACGCAGTTTTTATCATATTTAGCTCTAATATTAAAGGATATAGAACGAGAAACAACGTTTGAAACCCTTTAAAAACTTTTAAGAACTATATCAAAAATTATTGTTCTGAAGACAACAACTGCTGAGTGATCTACTCAAATTTGGTGATCGAAACGACTTAAGTATTCTAACCATTATTAAATTTTAGGCCGGTAAGTTTATTTTGAAAAACGCAATATGTAGGCTACACGGGAATGGAGCAGTCGAGTAACCAAAAAGAATGGGTTAAAAAAATTCGTACGCAGTTTTTATCATATTTAGCTCTAATATTAAAGGATATAGAACGAGAAACAACGTTTGAAACCCTTTAAAAACTTTTAATAACTATATCAAAAATTATTGTTCTGAAGCCAAAAACTGCTGAGTGATCTACTCAAATTTGTTAAACGAAACGACTTAAGTATTCTAACCATGCTTAACCTTTAGGCCGGTAAGTTTATTTAGAAAAACGCAATATGTAGGCTACACGGGCACGGAGCGGAAGAGTAACCAAAACGAATGGGTTAAAAAAATTCGTACGCAGTTTTTATCATATTTAGCTCAAATATTAAAGGATATAGAACGAGAAACAACGTTTGAAACCCTTTAAAAACATTTAATAACTCTATCAAAAATCATTGTTCTGAAGCCAACAACCGCTGAGTGATCTACTCAAATTTGTTAAACGAAACGACTTAAATATTCTAACCATGCTTAACCTTTAGGCCGGTAAGTTTATTTAAAAAAAAAGCAATATGTAAGCTAACGAGGAAAGAGCCGTCGAGTAAACAAAACAAAATGGTTAAAAAAATTCTTACGGGGTATTTATCATATTTAATTCTAATATTAAAGGATATAAAACGAGAAACAACGTTTGACACCTTTAAAAGGTGTTAATAACTATCTCAAAAATTGTCGCTCTGAAGCAAACAACTGCTGAGCGATCTACTCAAATTTGTTAAACGAAACGACTTAAGTATTCTAACCATGCATAACCTTTAGGCCGGTATGTTTATTTAGAAAAACGCAGTTTTTACCAGATTTAACTATAGAATTAAAGGATATAGAACGAGAAACAACGTTTGAAATCCTTTAAAAACTGTTCGGCCGGTGTGCGTCTAATCCTGGAGAGGTGGGCGCACCGGGTCGATCTCAGTGGGAAGAGAAGATTCACTCAAACGAGACAAATAAGAAGCACAGGAGGATTTTCCTCGTTATAATGGGTGAACTTTATTATGTGAATAGATATATATAACCTGGTTACAATATTACCTGAATATATTCTGGAAAACAGTGGAGATCGTTGGCGGCAGATGCGTGCTGGTTGGCGGTTGAAATCAAAGAGACCGGTTGTATAGCAAGCTACAACCGTTGACCCGCAAAATCCTCCGTTTTGGAGGGGAAAGGCACCCACACATCAACCCCGACATGCATATGCATGAGTGCTGACTAAAAGCACACATACACGTGCATGTACATGCATGCACATGCATGAGGGTGATGGTGTGGGTGGTTATAAATTAATTCGAGTATCGAGTATCGATTTGCAGAGTTGCATTGGGGGGGGGTCGCAATCAGATGCGGAAAAGTTAGGCATCCTGCCTAAACATGCCGGCCCCCCTTGCGATACGCAGCATCGTTTTCCGCCAATGACCTCCGCTGAAACGAGAAAAATTATTATAAGACTTACACACTAAACTTAATCTAAATGAGGAGTTCATCTGCGATGCAAAATGGCCGGGAATCCTTTCCGACTTGCTTAGCATGCCACCTAAGCTAGGATGAAAAATAAACATTAGAAGTGGAGGAAAGTGAATATTTCTTGCCTTTGGTTATACATAATTCTTAGATATATATAGAATCCATGAAGTTACATGACGTAGCAGGTCAATCGTGCTGGACGAAGAGGCCGAGGTCTCCGTTCCAGACTGGCAAAATTTTTTTTGTTGGACGGAGAGGCCGCGGTCTCCGTTCCAGATTCGCATTATTTTTGTTTGGTTGGACGAAGAGGCCGAAGTCTCCGTTCCAGACTCGCCTTATTTTTGTTTAGGGTTTTTTTTTTGGCTGGACGAAGAAGCCGAGGTCTCCGTTCCAGCGTCTAAAGTATCGTGTCGCTCTCGGGGCGACTGCCTTTTTTGTTGGAGGAGGTGTGGCATCTTTTGATGTGCCATGGCGAGTGACCGTGAGGTTGGTTGGGTGAAACGGCGGTGTTTTATTACAAGACGTATGTCAAAATAGATGAATCAAGTGCATATTGCGAAGCATATTATTAAATACAATTCTTACCAAGCAGAGATGCGTTATTTACGTTCACCTGACATAAATTTGCAGATTGGCGATGCGTTCTCCGCGACGCGTTCTATCTGCGCGTACCATTATGCTAAATGTACCATGCAACTCTGTCGTGTATTTCTTGGTTAGCTGACAGCTGGTATGGTGAATTTGTGGTGTGCGAGTATATATATACATATATGTATTTGCTTGCCCTTGAAAAAAAAAACTAGGTCACTGGGGCAGTAGCACACTAGGCCGGTAGAAACAGTTGACTTTTCCCATTTCGGGATTTTGTCGTGTCGGGATTCTTTTATTTCGGGACCCGGTTTGTTTTTGTACCGAGCCCTTATAATGACCTTTTGTGATATTTGTTGTTGAAAAACAACAAGTCCTGCCCCCCAGCCAGAAAACAGTACCCAAAAAAAACGGAAAGGGTAAAAAAAAACGACAACAAAAAAAATGTCTTTGTAAAAAAAATGTTAAATTTTTTGTGCAAGGAGAGGTTTGTTTTTGTTTTGTTTTCCTCCTTTTTTTTGAATTCATTTGTTATGGATGACTGCTTGGTACTGCAGTAGATGCCCGTATTGGCAAAAATACAAAAGACGCGTCAGTCCCGATTGTGATGTTTTGTGTGGTTTTCGGTACTTATTTTGTCCATTTAATGTTCGGTATCCGCCCTTAGTCTGACAGCCCTAATGAAGCTGCCGTGGTTATTGCGGGTTGCCATCCAGTTGTTTTCCCGTAACAGGAATTTTCCAGGATACATGAATGCAGGATTGTGGTGGATACATTACCCTCACCACATTGTTATTTGGATTTTCAAGCTGTTTAAATGTAAGTATGACGGGTTCCTCACTGATTTTTAATAGCTTTTTCTAATGGGTTTTTTTCTGTGTTTTTTTTTAGATGGAACCGATGCAAATGCTTCTCGTGTGTTTGGAGACTGGGGGAGAGGAGCCAATCCAGGTGGTGGCGGATGTACAATACCCGGAGCGGCGGAGGGGCTCCTACATTTGCCACGCGCCGGACGAGTTGGTGCAGCAGGCGGTGGAGGAGGTGTTGCGGCAAGTTAGGCCCTGTGTGCTCCGGGCCCTGCAGACGCCTCTGGTGGTAAAACTACGCGGGAGCACCACCGCCTGGTATGCCAAGTTCCATCAGGCGCAGGAGAACGTGTTGTAGGAGCAGCAGCCAGCACAGGGTCCAACGCCTCAGGGGGGGTATCGATGTCGTGTGTGCCAACGGCATCTTCGTTCGTTTGGCGGCTTGATTGCCCATCTAAATGGGCATATGCAATTTTACCCGTATAGGTGTTGGAGTTGCCCCAAGCGGTATGCGTCGTCCGCAGCGCTCTCCGTTCATCGCCGTCTTCGCCACTGAAGTGGGTTTCTGTGCCACTCAGTTACGGCTGTGAAGTAATTTTTAATTTAAAATTTGTTGGAAAGAAGAAAAAAAATAATAAATGGATTTGTATTATCCTGTGTGTATTATCACTGTGTGCTCCGGGCCCTGCAGACGCCTCTGGTGGTAAAACTACGCGGGAGCACCACCGCCTGGTATGCCAAGTTCCATCAGGCGCAGGAGAACGTGTTGTGGGAGCAGCAGCCAGCACAGGGTCCAACGCCTCAGGGGGGGTATCGATGTCGTGTGTGCCAACGGCATCTTCGTTCGTTTGGCGGCTTGATTGCCCATCTAAATGGGCATATGCAATTTTACCCGTATAGGTGTTGGAGTTGCCCCAAGCGGTATGCGTCGTCCGCAGCGCTCTCCGTTCATCGCCGTCTTCGCCACTGAAGTGGGTTTCTGTGCCACTCAGTTACGGCTGTGAAGTAATTTTTAATTTAAAATTTGTTGGAAAGAAGAAAAAAAATAATAAATGGATTTGTATTATCCTTCATATTATTTCGGCCTGATTAGTTACGTGGGGGGGGGTTGCTCTTGTGATGTAACCTTGTGTTGTCTTCTCTAATCTTATACAGACGCAAACAAGAAACGCACCATTGGGTGGTCGAGTTGGGTAACATGGCAACTCTGTCGTTTCTCGTTTTCTTGTATGTATCATACATACATACATACTGGTTTGAACATTCCAGTATAGAGAATGAAGCAAAAAAAAAATGAATCGAAAGATTTATTTTACCGTTTTTTGCTTCAATTCATATGAAATTTACGCGTTGCCGGACAAAAAGGTAAGTGGTAAAATATTTTTCAATAATTTTGCTTAAATAAATATTTCTTATGTTATTTCAGAGTTTTAATTCATTTTTTGTTTATTTTCAGGTGATTGGTGATGGGGATCCAGGAGATGGAACAGATGGGTTTGATGTATCGTTTTCCCTTTTTTCTTTAGTTTTCTAGATTACCGGCATCGTAAAGGGGTGCTCCAACTGCGGCGTCGGCCGCGCCGTCAGTGGTCACCTCTTTGCGATGCCAATTTATGCATTTATCTAATAGCTTCTTCCTTTTTCTCTTTCTCTTTGCAGGTTCTATCATGGTTTCTACAAGCAGGACCTACCAGATGAGAATAAAAAACGCAGAACGTTGTGTTGGTTGATTTTGGTCATTCATCATTGGGGGATACTTTTTTTTTTTTGGAATGGGCTACAATGGGTATTGTTATGACAAATGCACGCAAAATATTGGTCTTTTTATCCAAAAACAAATTCTTTTAATTGAGCACACAATTGAACCGCTGGCTCGAAGTGCCAGCAACTGAAGATGTTGATTGGGTTATTGGTAATCACTCTGATGAACTTTCACCATGGGTACCCATTTTTGCAGCAACAAGAAGCTTTTACCTTTTGCTGCCATGTAGTGCTTATGAATTGTCAGGTGCAAAATTTCAACGGCGCAGTACTGGCAGCAGTGTATAAAAAGATTTCTATGCTTATTTACAGACGCTTTCTCAAAATGCGGATGTGCGACGCTTAAAGATCGCTTAAAAATCCCCAGTACAAAGCGTTTAGCATTAGTAGGATTCGAACGCACATATTCTAGGGACGACTTCTATAACGCTAGAAGAGATTGCAAACGTGTTGAAGAAGAGCGTATAAAATGTGGTAACGGTCTGTCAGCAGTTGACATTAAGTTGCGTGATAGGAATGAGGTAGTACGAAATTGTACTAAATTAATAAAAAAATTATAGGTGCATTAGTTTTGCAAAGATTTCAAAAACTATTATCAGCTGCAATCATATTGCCTGAAAAACCGATGAAGCGAATAGATGGCAATGCGGAAACGCTTTCCGTCTGCGTGAAATTGTTAAAAGTTTAGATGAGAATGAGTTGCAAAATAGTAAAGAGGGATGTGGTGGCGTCAAAACTTTACTACTTATAGGCCCCCGGCGATTTACAACGAGTCCGTTTCCGTAGGTGATTTGTGATGTAAATGGTTGAAACACAAAAGTAATTGTTTTATAAACGTTTATCCGGAAATATCTTGGGTTCCAATGCAAAAGGTAGCTGGAATTAATATGCCCGTCAGTGCAGCTATATGCTCTGATCCAATTTTGTGTGGCAAGTGGATAATTTGCAAATGTGGTGCCGTCTCTGTGCAAAGCTGATGCGCGGTACATCAATGTTATTACAAGGCAAAGCCTAGAGGACTTTAAACGTCGCAGCAACTACTCGATACATGAAAAAGAGCATAGAGTTTTTAATTGTTCAAATTGTGTATGCGCATGTAAATCCGAATCAGAGTTGAAGCAGCATAGGGAGGAGCAACATTGCAACTCCAGCCGGAAACACCACACTGTGAACGAGCTTTTGAAAACGAGCTGAACGCTCTAAACATATGCTATTGGAACAGAAATCAAGGATAAAGCTAACCAGCAAACAATTAGTCAACTGGTATGTGAGTATGTTGAATATTTGGAATATTGAGGAAAAGCGTTTGGTACCGGAATTGAATGATATTTCCTCTAGTCCAGATACTCGTTGGCTTATTATGGCAAGCATGGACTCTACCATCAAGGTGTGGACCTACCATCATCATATACGATTGATCACTTCACAGTTGGCCTGACATGGATTTCGTCGGCGTGAAATCGAAGTATCCGAACAAGAAATGCCGGATAATAATGGCACTAAGAAAGCGAGCTGCCGCGAAGGGATAATAAAATTGGTGCTTGAAAGCATTTGGATTTTCATTAAGAAAAAGACGCCGTAGGTGAATTGTCCTCGAAATTTTTTTTTTTTTTTACTTTTCTTCTCAGTACCTTTTTTTTCGTTTCAGGTGACATGAATCAAATTCTCTCTGCGGCTTCGCTTTACCGAAAGGAACTGGATGGTTTGGTATACTGCTATGGACCTTTGGTAGGCAATACAAGCCACGAGAGCACGATGCTACATATGCACAATCTATATCCGGCATTATAGTTAACCCGGCCCACCTATGTAGACTATGATGCTGACGCAGATTTAATACGTTTGCGTAATATACTACGAGTTTTGCCAGTTGTGCTTAATTCTATAATGGCGCTGTGCGCTTCCCTTGTCGATATGCATATGCAGAACGATTCTCCAAGGTGCGCACTCTTGCACAGCAGGGCCTAATCATTGTAACTCACTACTGCACGACAACATCACCAATTTGGAGGCTATAAATAATTTCCTGGGTTCGATCTTGTCAGCTCCAGTTTCAAGCGTAAGCGAGTACCTGTCTAAGGAACATTCAGCTAAATAATCCTTGGCCACTTTTCCAGATCGCTTATTGATATTTGTGCGCAATAATTTCGTGTCTGACAATGCTGCGGAAGAAACCTCTCATCGGTTAAAACTATGATCATGTATAAAGCGAATTTGTGACGACGGAACAACGTGCTTCGCTGCACCTCATCGTGCTTTAAGAACTCCTCTACGTCCGCGAGAGGAAAAGAGAAGGAATCAAGTGGATTGTGGGGTAAGAAAACACATATTCTGTAAGTAGTTTGTAATTTGGTAGTGCATCACAGTTAATAAACAGCTGGGAATATAGTCCCACTCAGATAAGAGATTCTTAGGTCTACAGTGTGCGAATTGTAATTGCTCTGACCCACCATGACCTTTTTTTTTTTGTTTTTTTTTTTTAACAATGGAATACTAAACTGTTTATTTTTTGATGTTATTTGTTGCGGTTTGTTGTAACATCGCGACGAAAGCGCTAATCTGGCCACTATTTAACAGGCAGAGGCTCTTAAGGAAGAAGTTTCCGTGCGTCCCTGCGGCCATACTTGTTAAGAATTGCAGTACGGTTTACTATTACTCAGGTACTGACAATTCGTGTTTACGTTTATGTGGTATGTGTACAATTCGTTTTCTTTGGTGTTTGCCCCTTCAAGTGGGCAGCGTACATTAGTATGTATGGATTGACTGCACATTATTTGTTTGCTAGCGTGTTTTCGTGAAGTAAACACCGGGGCAAATGTCATCCAGTATTGACTAACAGACGGGTTTGCGTACATATTGGATAAGTTTGCGGACTTTTTCTACATTATTCAAACTGATGTCGGAATTGCCAATTCTGTTAAACAGGTGTGTAAGAACAAGCCCGCTGGTAGTGCAATCACTACCGAGTTTGATACTTGTTTAGGTTGGTTTTAATTAAATTATTGTTAATACACTAAAATTTTGTGGAAGGCAAATTTGAGTAGTACATGCAATATTGAGAAAGAATGCGTGAACAAAGCTTGGTTGATCGTATAAACATGCACAATCATTTACTTTGGTATATGATGCAGTTCCCCTATTTAGGCACCATTGAAAACTTTGGTACCTTCCTGGCCACCTAAACAAAGCACAAGAGTTTAATTCAATTTAATATTTTCAATAATTTTTCCCAAATAAAAACTAGGAAATTTTTATTTTTTGCATTGTTACGTATCTCTACCGTATTCACAAATGCACTAATCAACACATTTTCGAAGCCGCATCTTCCACAGATACCTGTATAGCATAGTAAAATACACCTTCACTAAACATGTGATCAAAGAGTTAGTGCAAAAAATGAGATGGTTTTTTTTTTTTTTTCCGTGAATTAATTTGCGGGCGTGGGTGGATTCTGGGTTTGAATTGTTCAAGAATTTCCAATTTCAGGATTTGTCACAAAAAACGCCGCATCTCAGAATCACTCAAAACCGTAGTATCTCAGAATGCTTCTCATTAATTCCCTCCTTTGTCAAAATGCTCTGAACTTATGCTCCGATAGGAAGTATTTTAGGCAAATTTTGAAACAGTGTATTTGCGAATAACTCCAACGTACGGCATTCTTCAAAAAACTTCGGAAAGAATGTGCAAACCCACATGACTCTTTATCGATTCATGAAATATTGACCAGAAAATGAAGACTTTCTTCCAAAACCTGTTTGCATTTACAAGTTTATTATTATTATCAGATTTTGTAAAAGGATATGAATACATATTTAAATTAGTTCTGTCCCTATTCCTTGAACAAAAACTTCTGTTGGCCTCATGCCTTTGGCTGAGTGCATCTGCTTTCTGTGGCAGCCTGTGAGTCTGCGTTAGGGTTCTAGTGTCCTCGCTCGGGGTGAGCGTGGGAATTGTTGGATGAGAATCAAGAAAGATAATGGGCTGAAAGCCTTTAGGTTCTGTGGCAGATCGGTTCGCCCTTCTGCGGTAGGCTTTTATGATGTCCTCGTTATGGGATAACGAGTGAATTTTGGTTTTGATTTTGTAAAACTTAAAATAAGTGTTTGGTGGCAGATGGAGGATATGCGTTAAGTTATTGGTTGGCCTCGTTTCGGGTGAACGAGAGCTGGGGTTGATTTTTTTTTTTGAAGGGAGGGGTATGGAGGAACGGAGGGATTGTTAGGAGGAGCACTTAGCCTTCTCGCAATCCGTCTCTTCCGTTGGAAGAAGGATCAGTTTGACCAAAGGTCGTCTGACTTGACCCTTCTCGGTTTTGAGGTCGACTACGCGTACTCGGTCATCTTCGCCGGGGTGTACGTTGACAACTCGACCTAACCTCCATTCGTTGGGAGATAAGTGGTCCTCTTTGAGGACAGCGAGATCTCCCACTTTTATATTTTGTTTGGGATGCTTCCACTTCACTCTTTTTTGAAGTTCGGATAGATATTCGGTTTTCCATCGCTTGCAGAAAGTGTGATGGAGGGCTTTGAGTTTCTGCCACCGATTGATCATCGAGGCAGGGCTCTCACTAGCATCCGGCTCTGGCGGAGCCAGTAGATGGCTGCCAGTGAGGAAATGACCTGGAGTAAGCGGCTCAAGGTCCGTTGGGTCATTGGATGCCGGGCTGAGCGGCCGCGAGTTCAGGCATGCCTCGATGCGGCACAAGAGTGTATGGAATTCCTCGAATGTAAATTTGTGTGGTGAGGCTATCTTTTTGAAGTGGCTTTTGAAGCTTTTCACTCCAGCCTCCCACAGCCCTCCCATGTGGGGAGCGCCCGCAGGGATGAAATGCCAAGTGAGTGACTGGTGGCTGTACTTCGAGACAGCATTGTCTCGGGCTTGTGCCATTAAAGTTTTGAATTCCGATCGTAGGGATCGTGAAGCTCCGACAAAGTTTGTACCGTTGTCGGAGTAGACGTTTTTGGGACATCCTCGTCTAGATATAAAACGGGCAAAAGCCGCAAGAAATGATGGGGTGCTGAGGTCAGTAGTGGCCTCCAGATGAATCGCTCGTGTGGAAAAACACACGAAAAGGCAGACATAGCCTTTGGATAGTCGACATCCTCTGCCGCGGTAACTTTTAATGTCGAAGGGTCCGGCAAAGTCGACTCCAGTATTCGTGAATGCACGGCTGAATGTCGTGCGTTCGCGAGGGAGAATACCCATAAGTTGGGTCTGAGCACGCTTTCGGTGTACAGTGCAAACTTTGCAATTGTCAATTGTAGCCCTAATCATGGTTTTGATGTTAGGTATCCAGTATTGGGTGCGTATCAGACGCAACATGAGTTGGTTCTCCCCATGCAAACTTTGTTGATGAAACATTAGGACTGTCAGCCGGGATAACCGACAGTTGTATGGGAGGAGGATTGGGTGGCGTTCAGTAAAAGCTAAGTCCTTTGACGCCCCGAGTCGCCCTCCTACCCGAATGATGCCATCTTGGTCTAAGTAGGGATTAAGTGAGAGTATTACACTTTTCCCTCCAATTGGTTTTCCGGCCTTTAGATCATTATATTCGGAACTATAATGTTGTTTCTGATAGATTTTAATTAAGATTTGGGTTACTGATTTGATCTCATCAGGAGAGATTAAAGGTGACTCGACCTGAAATGATTTTTTTGTTTTGGGGTGAGTTCTTCGGTAGAACCTCATTACGTATGAGAGCACCCGTAAAGCCCTAGGTAGGTCTGAAAAGCGTTGAAGAACATCGATAGTATTTACTGTTGTTGTTGCGCAGGTCTTCGCCCTCTTTTCCTCTACGGAGGTGATGTAGTCACTTTCTTGTGCTGGCCATTGGGAAGTGTCTTCTTGCAGCCAAGAAGGTCCCAGCCACCACAACGAATTGTTGACCAATTCAGACGCAGGTAATCCTCTGCTACCTAAATCTGCTGGGTTAGATTCTGAGTTTACATGCAACCAGTCCTTATTTCCGACCATGTCGATGATCTTGGTGATACGATGTGCGACGAAAGTGGACCAGGAACACGGCGGTTTCCTTATCCATGCGAGGACGATAGTTGAATCCGTCCAAAGGTGCACGTTCACTGGTCCCAACTTGAGGTTCCTGAAAATTGATTCGGTGATTTCCGCTAACAGCACGGCTCCGCAAAGTTCCAAACGTGGAAGAGAAAGAGTTTTCACTGGGGCTACTCGGGTTTTGGCTAGAAGCAGGTTCGTGCAGACATTATCATCCGTTTTGACGCGCATGTAAATGGCTGCTGCATAAGCCTTCTCGGATGCGTCACAAAATCCATGGATCTCGATGTCGGTTCCTGGTGAAAAGTTGACCCATCTAGGTATCCGGATTTTATCGATTTCATGGTATTGGTCGGTGAAGGTTTTCCATCGTTCCAGCGTACTGATAGATACTGGTTCGTCCCAAGCGGTGCCTTCCAACCAAATACTCTGCATGAGTATTTTTGCCACAATGACCATTGGTGCCAGCCATCCCAAGGGATCGAAAAGTTTGGCGATTGCTGATAGTATCGCTCGCTTCGTAATGTTTTCCGGGTTGTCCAGCGTCCCTGCTTGAAAATAAAATAAGTCGGAGAGGGCATTCCATCGAATACCTAATGCTTTCACTGAACTGGTATCTTCGAATGCCAGGAAGTTTTCATTGAGCAGGTCTGCTTTGGGGATGTCCCTTAGAATGTCCTCTGAGTTGGAGGTCCATTTGCGAAGTGGAAAGCCCGCTGATTGTAGGACTTGACGGATTTCACCTCTGGCTTTAATAGTCGATGTGATCGTATTTCCACCCGCTAACACATCATCTACATACATGTATTCTCGCAGTATGCTAGCCGCTGTAGGGTGCGAGTTTGAGACGTCGTCTGCTAGTTGTAGGAGCGTTCTTATCGCGAGATATGGAGCGCAATTCACTCCGAAGGTAACCGTCTTTAATTCGTAAAGACTAATAGGGTCATTCGGGGAAGTGCGATGCACAATACGTTGAAATTTGGTGTGATTTTCGTTCACCCAAATTTGTCGATACATCTTTTCGATGTCGCTATTGAATACGAAGCGGTATAGTCTCCATCGTAAGATAAGTATGGGTAGATCGGCTTGTAGAACTGGGCCTGGGAGGAGAATATCGTTTAAGCTATTGCCGTTGGCCGTAGGGCTCGAGGCGTTAAATACTACGCGTACCTTGGTGGTTGTACTTTCTGCTTTTACAACGGCGTGGTGGGGCAGGAAATAATTATCCGAATCGTCGGATGGAATATTCTTTTCAATTTTTCTCATATGTCCGAGCGTTTCATATTCTGACAACACTCGAACATATTCTTTTCCTAAATCTGGGTTTTTTATTAGCCGCCCCTCATTCCGGAAGAATTGAGAGCATGCACGCTTCAGGGATGGTCCTAAGTTAATATTGTTAGGGTAATCCTGCCGGAATGGTAGTGACACGGTGTACCTTCCATTCTCACTTCGCTGCGTTGTTTCTTTAAATATTTGTTCACAGTACCTTTCATCCTCATTTAATATTTTATTTTTGGGTACATTTTCTACCTCCCAGAAAGCTTTGAGTTGATTGTCTAACGCAACCTCGTTGTAAAAAGACATAATGCTCTTCGTTGGATTCGGTGATTCGATACGACCGGTTAGTATCCAACCGAACACTGTCTCTTGGGCTAAGAGTGTGTTTAGCACATTCTTCTTTATACCGCTCATTATAATGTGGGGATATATGTCTCCGCCAAGTATGAGGTCTACGTCTTCGTTGACGTAGAACCTCTTGTCTGCCAAAATCAAGTCTGGGAATGCCTGCATAGTCATTGCGTTGATATGGCAGGATGGAAGATTCCCAGTGAGTTTCGTTAGAACTAGTACGGGTGTAGTCAGGCTGAAGCAGGGATCCACTGGTGAACGTAGTTCGATGTTGGATGCTTCTTTCACCTGAGCTGACACCGCATTTGTGATGCCTGAAACATGGGCATGCATTTTCCTCGCTGGCAAATTGATTCTGCGTTTCAGTCTTTCAGTTATAAAGGAACATTCAGACCCAGAATCAATTAATGCCCGCGCGGAGAAGTCGGTACCATTATGGTGAATGTGTACGCGAGCAGTTCCTAATAGCACGCCTGTGCTGGAATTGGCATGGCAGGATTTGACATTCTGATTCGCCGAGGAAGGTGGTTGTCCCGATTCCTGCCTTTTCCTTGCCTGTGCCGAAGTTGATGGGGCATTATCCGCATCTTTGAAGGGATTTCGTACCGCCGGTTGCTGAAGTGTGTCCGCATGCAGGAGCGTGTGGTGACGAGAGTGGCATTTGGAACAGTTGTACGAACTGGTGCACCTCGTCACTGTGTGTCCTGGGGATAAACAATTCAGGCAGCCGTTTGTGGATTTGACGAATTTAATCCTTTCTACCGGATTTAAATCGCAAAAACGTGAACAGTTGCGTAATCTGTGCTCCGTAGATTTGCACATTTTACATATTGATTTTGTTGTTTGCTTGGTTACTTTGGTTTGAAAAGCACCAAGTCTTTTTGTAGGGTTTTCCGTCGACTGGCGCGACGTGTTTGATTTTTGCACTTTAGAAGTGGCATTCCCTGTAAAACCAGACACGGTTTCAAGTGTCTGGAAACGATTTGACAAGAATTTGTCCATATCCTCCCACTTGGATATGTCCGTCTTGTGATCAATGCTCTGCTCCCATAGAGCCAACGTATTTTCAGGTAATTTTGTCGAACATAAATAGGTAATAATCGCATCCCAATTTGAAACATCGATCTGATGTGTTTTTAAAGATGCCAAGCAATTATTTATGTCGCGCTGTAAGGTTTTGATAAAGCTGCCGCACTCACTATCTATCTTTTTTAAATTAAACAAAATTTGTAGTTGTGAGTTTACGAGAATCCGTTTATTCTCGTATCTCTCACATAGGTTTTTCCAGGCTGTTTCGAAGCCTTCATTTGTCAAAGGACATTTCTTGACAATGTCCTTTGCCTCACCTTGGGTTTTTTGGTTAAGGTGGAATAACTTTTCTACCGGGCTTAAGCGACTGTTATTTTTATAGATGGCCGTGAACAGGTCACGAAACGTTGGCCATCGCACGCTGGCAGGCGGATACTGTGTTCGCGCCCGCGTTCTCCCTCAGGTTTGACTGCCCTATCTTTTTCCTCCTTCAATTTGGCTTGAAGTTCAGCCATGTTTGACATGCATCTCAGGAATACGGCATATGCCGCTTTATGCTTGATCTTGACCGCTGCAATTTTCTTTGCGTCGAGCGTGTCAGAGCCAAGCAACTCATCTAGGGCGTTCTCTGCTTTTTCCCACTTAGCTTGCAACTCTTTTTGCTGTATTGCAAGAGTGTGTACAGTGTGCAGGGCCGCATTGATGTCATTAAAATCGGCCTCGAATTCGATTATTCGATCGGCCAATCTAATATATGATTCCATGTTCATGGATTAAAATTTGTGATCAAATTAAAAGGGGTTGTAACACTGAAAAAACCTGTGCGAATCACCCAACCAACAACGATTAAAATATAGAAAAAACTCTTTATTTAACGCTTTCAATTTGTTTATTTTTTCACTGACTTTGCAGCTTATTTGTGCCGAAAACCAGGGAGAAGGGGAGAGCAACAACAACGTCTTTTGTGGAATTAAAGGGGGCCACTCGCCACTTCAACGTTCAAATTTGTTATAAATAAGTGCGCGCGCTGATATAACAACTCGACGAAAAGTGTAAAAACTCAGTGAAAACTGTTGTAAAAACTGTGTCGATTGAATTAGTGAAAATTAAAGTGCTCGAAAGAAAATGAAAATTGCCACAGCCGTATGGCGTGAGATTTTAATGTGAATGTGAGGTTATGTACACCTCTTCCTTGTGCTGTGTCCGGAGAGCCTTACCGCTGGTGGGGGGACAGACCAGATAGTCACAAGGAATGTTAAACGACGTTTATGCAACGCGTTTGCACTTATTTTCCTTTTCGGCACTAAATTTTTTACACTTTTCGCGGTCAATCAGAAATCACTTCGCACTTTAAATTGATTTTTCGCACTTTTTATTTGTTGTTTTAACCAAAAAAAAATGTGGCAAGAAATATTGCACTTACTCAGGTATTTTTTGGTGACTTGTATTCCGGTGTGGCAAGTAGCTTGCGATGGTGCTGATGTGGCAAGATGGCTTAATCTCTCAGTGTTTTTTTTTCACGCTGGTATGATATCATAGACTTTTCGTTGGTGGGCAAACTTCTTTTTCGGATGAATTTTTTGTGAGGAATTTGAAATTAGTGCGGTCAGCTATGATCTTATGTTGTGGACTGTAATTTATATCGCTGTGGTTCCTTTTTCGGGGAGAAGGACCAAATGTTCGGCCGGTGTGCGTCTAATCCTGGAGAGGTGGGCGCACCGGGTCGATCTCAGTGGGAAGAGAAGATTCACACAAACGAGACAAATAAGAAGCACAGGAGGATTTTCCTCGTTATAATGGGTGAACTTTATTATGTGAATAGATATATATAACCTGGTTACAATATTACCTGAATATATTCTGGAAAACAGTGGAGATCGTTGGCGGCAGATGCGTGCTGGTTGGCGGTTGAAATCAAAGAGACCGGTTGTATAGCAAGCTACAACCGTTGACCCGCAAAATCCTCCGTTTTGGAGGGGAAAGGCACCCACACATCAACCCCGACATGCATATGCATGAGTGCTGACTAAAAGCACACATACACGTGCATGTACATGCATGCACATGCATGAGGGTGATGGTGTGGGTGGTTATAAATTAATTCGAGTATCGAGTATCGATTTGCAGAGTTGCATTGGGGGGGGGGGGGGGGGGGGGGGTCGCAATCAGATGCGGAAAAGTTAGGCATCCTGCCTAAACAAAAACTTTTAAGAACTATATCAAAAATTATTGTTCTGAAGCCAACAACTGCTGAGTGATCTACTCAAATTTGTTGAACGAAACGACTTAAGTATTCTAACCATGCTTAACCTTTAGGCCGGTAAATTTTAAAGAAAAACGCAATATGTAAGCTAACGAGAAAGGAGCGGGCGAGTAAACAAAACAAAATGGTTAAAAAAAATCGTTTGCGATATTTATCAGATTTAACTCTAGAATTAAAGGATATAGAACGAGAAACAACGTTTTAAACCCTTTAAAAACTTTTAATAACTATATAAAAATTATTGTTCTGAAGCTAACAACTGCTGTGTGATCTACTCAAATTTGTTGAACGAAACGACTTAAGTATTCTAACCATGCTTAACCTTTAGGCCTTTAAGTTTATTTAGAAAAACGCAATATGTAGGCTACACGGGGATGGAGCAGTCGAGTAACCAAAACGAATGGGTTAAAAAAATGCGTACGCAGTTTTTATCATATTCAGCTCTAATATTAAAGGATATAGAACGAGAAACAACGTTGGAAACCCTTTAAAAACTTTTAATAACTATTTCAAAAATTATTGTTCTGAAGCCAACAACTGCTGAGTGATCTACTCAAATTTGTTAAACGAAACGACTTAAGTATTCTAACCATGCTTAACCTTTATGCCGGTAAGTTTATTTAGAAAAACGCAATATGTAGGCTACACGGGCATGGAGCGGAAGAGTAACCAAAACGAATGGGTTAAAAAATTCGTACGCAGTTTTTATCATATTTAGCTCTAATATTATAGGATATAGAAAGAGAAACAACGTTTGAAACCCTTTAAAAGCTTTTAATAACTATATCAAAAATTATTGTTGTGAAGCCAACAACTGCTGAGTGATCTACTCAAATTTGTTTAAACGAAACGACTTAAGTATTCTAACCATGCTTAACCTTTATGCCGGTAAGTTTATTTAGAAAAACGCAATATGTAGGCTACACGGGGATGGAGCAGCCGAGTAATCAAAACGAATGGGTTAAAAAAATTCGTACACGGTATTTATCATATCTAACTCTAATATTAAAGGATATAAAACGAGAAACAACGTTTGACACCCTTTAAAAAGTTTTAATAACTATCTCAAAAATTGTCGCTCTGAAGCAAACAACTGCTGAGCGATCTACTCAAATTTGTTAAACGAAACGACTTAAGTATTCTAACCATGCTTAACCTTTAGGCAGGTAAATTTATTTAGAAAAACGCAGTTTTTATAAGATTTAACTCTAGAATTAAAGGATATAGAACAAGAAACAACGTTTGAAACCCTTTAAAAACTTTTAAGAACTATATCAAAAATTATTTTTCTGAAGCCAACAACTGCTGAGTGATCTACTCAAATTTGTTGAACGAAACGACTTAAGTATTCTAACCATGCTTAACCTTTATGCCGGTAAATTTGTTTAGAAAAACGCAATATGTAAGCTAACGAGAACGGGGCGTTCGAGTAAACAAAACAAAATTTTGAAAAAATTCGTTTGCGGTATTTATCAGGTTTAACTTTAGAATTAAAGGATATAGAACGAGAAACAACGTTTGAAACCCTTTAAAAACTTTTACTAACTATATCAAAAATTATTGTTCTGAAGCTAACAACTGCTGAGTGATCTACTCAAATTTGTTGAACGAACCGATATAAGTATTTTAACCATGCTTAACCTTTAGGCCGGTAAGTTTATTTAGAAAAACGCAATATGTAAGCTAACGAGGAAGGAGCCGTCGAGTAAACAAAACAAAATCGTTAAAAAAATTCGTACGCGGTATTTATCAGATTTAATTCTAGAACTAAAGGATATAGAACGAGAAACAACGTTTGAAACCCTTTAAAAACTTTTAATAACTATATCAAAAATTATTGTTCTGAAGCCAACAACTGCTGAGTGATCTACTCAAATTTGTTAAACGAAACGACTTAAGTATTCTAACCATGCTTAACCTTTAGGTCGGTAAGTTTATGTAGAAAAACGCAATATGTAGGCTACACGGGGATGGAGCAGCCGAGTAATAAAAACGAATGGGTTAAAAAAATTCGTACACGGTATTTATCATATTTAACTCTAATATTAAAGGATATAAAACGAGAAACAACGTTTGACACCCTTTAAAAAGTTTTAATAACTATCTCAAAAATTGTCGCTCTGAAGCAAACAACTGCTGAGCGATCTACTCAAAATTGTTAAACGAAACGACTTACCAACCAACAACTGCTGAGTGATCTACTCAAATTTGTTGAACGAAACGACTTAAGTATTCTAACCATGCTTAACCTTTATGCCGGTAAATTTGTTTAGAAAAACGCAATATGTAAGCTAACGAGAACGGAGCGTTCGAGTAAACAAAACAAAATGGTGAAAAATTCGTATGCGGTATTTATCAGGTTTAACTTTAGAATTAAAGGATATAGAACGAGAAACAACGTTTGAAACCCTTTAAAAACTTTTACTAAATATATAAAAAATTATTGTTCTGAAGCTAACAACTGCTGAGTGATCTACTCAAATTTGTTGAACGAACCGACTTACGTATTTTAAGCATGCTAACCTTTAGCCCGGTAAGCAAATTAAAAAAACAAAACGCAATATGTAGGCTACACGAGAACGGAGCCGTTGAGTAACCAAAACAAATGGGTTAAACAAATTCGTACACGGTATTTATCAATTTAACTCTTAAATTAAAGGATATACAGCGAGAAACAACGTTTGACAACCTTTAAACAGTTTTAATAACTATCTCAAAAATTGTCGCTCTGATGCAAACAACTGTTGAGTTATCTACTCAAATTTGTTGAACAAAACGACTTACGTATTTTAAGCATGCTAACCTTTAGCCCGGGAAGCAAATTAAAAAAAACGCAATATGTAGGCTACACGAGAACGGAGCAGTCGAGTAACCAAAACAAATAGGTTAAACAAATTCGTACACGGTATTTATCAATTTAACTCTAGAATTAAAGGATATACAGCGAGAAACAACGTTTGACAACCTTTAAACAGTTTTAATAACTATCTCAAAAATTGTCGCTCTGATGCAAACAACTGCTGAGTTATCTACTCAAATTTGTTGAACAAAACGACTTACGTATTTTAAGCATGCTAAACTTTAGCCCGGGAAGCAAATTAAAAAAAAACGCAATATGTAGGCTACACGAGAACGGAGCAGTCGAGTAACCAAAACAAATAGGTTAAACAAATTCGTACACGGTATTTATCAATTTAACTCTAGAATTAAAGGATATACAACGAGAAACATCGTTTGACAACCTTTAAATAGTTTTAATAACTATCTCAAAAATTGTAGCTCTGATGCAAACAACTGCTGAGTTATCTACTCAAATTTGTTGAACAAAACGACTTACGTATTTTAAGCATGCTAACCTTTAGCCCGGTAAGCAAATTTAAAAAAAACGCAATATGTAGGCTACACGAGAACGGAGCCATCGAATAACCAAAACAAATGGGTTAAACAAGTTCGTACACGTTATTTATCAATTTAACTCTAGAAATAAAGGATATACAACGAGAAACAACGTTTGACAACCTTTAAACAGTTTTAATAACTTTCTCAAAAATTGTCGCTCTGATGCAAACAACTGCTGAGTTATCTACTCAAATTTGTTGAACAAAACGACTTACGTATTTTAAGCATGCTAACCTTTAGCCCGGTAAGCAAATTAAAAAAAAAACGCAATATGTAGGCTACACGAGAACGGAGCCGTCGAGTAACCAAAACAAATGCGTTAAACAAGTTCGTACACGTTATTTATCAATTTAACTCTAGAATTAAAGGATATACAACGAGAAACATCGTTTGACAACCTTTAAACAGTTTTAATAACTATCTCAAAAATTGTCGCTCTGATGGAAACAACTGCTGAGTTATCTACTCAAATTTGTTGAACAAAACGACTTACGTATTTTAAGCATGCTAACCTTTAGCCCGGTAAGCAAATTAAAAAAAAAAACGCAATATGTAGGCTACACGAGAACGGAGACGTCGAGTAACCAAAACAAATGCGTTAAACAAATTCGTACACGTTATTTAACAATTTAACTCTAGAATTAAAGGATATACAACGAGAAACATCGTTTGACAACCTTTAAATAGTTTTAATAACTATCTCAAAAATTGTCGCTCTGATGCAAACAACTGCTGAGTTATCTACTCAAATTTGTTGAACAAAACGACTTACGTATTTTAAGCATGCTAACCTTTAGCCCGGTAAGCAAATTAAAAAAAAAAACGCAATATGTAGGCTACACGAGAACGGAGCCGTCGAGTAACAAAAACAA
The DNA here is from genome assembly GCF_040869045.1 of Eurosta solidaginis. Taxonomy (NCBI): domain Eukaryota; kingdom Metazoa; phylum Arthropoda; class Insecta; order Diptera; family Tephritidae; genus Eurosta; species Eurosta solidaginis. The sequence goes on from NC_090321.1 coordinate 124,336,743, forward strand.
ATGCGTTAAACAAATTCGTACACGTTATTTATCAATTTAACTCTAGAATTAAAGGATATACAACGAGAAACATCGTTTGACAACCTTTAAATAGTTTTAATAACTATCTCAAAAATTGGCGCTCTGATGCAAACAACTGCTGAGTTATCTACTCAAATTTGTTGAACAAAACGACTTACGTATTTTAAGCATGCTAACCTTTAGCCCGGTAAGCAAATTAAAAAAAAAACGCAATATGTAGGCTACACGAGAACGGAGCCGTCGAGTAACCAAAACAAATGCGTTAAACAAGTTCGTACACGTTATTTATCAATTTAACTCTAGAATTAAAGGATATACAACGAGAAACATCGTTTGACAACCTTTAAACAGTTTTAATAACTATCTCAAAAATTGTCGCTCTGATGGAAACAACTGCTGAGTTATCTACTCAAATTTGTTGAACAAAACGACTTACGTATTTTAAGCATGCTAACCTTTAGCCCGGTAAGCAAATTAAAAAAAAAAACGCAATATGTAGGCTACACGAGAACGGAGACGTCGAGTAACCAAAACAAATGCGTTAAACAAATTCGTACACGTTATTTATCAATTCAACTCTAGAATTAAAGGATATACAACGAGAAACAACGTTTCACAACCTTTAAACAGTTTTAATAACTATCTCAAAAATTGTCGCTCTGATGCAAACAACTGCTGAGTTATCTACTCAAATTTGTTGAACAAAACGACTTACGTATTTTAAGCATGCTAACCTTTAGCCCGGTAAGCAAATTAAAAAAAAAACGCAATATGTAGGCTACACGAGAACGGAGACGTCGAGTAACCAAAACAAATGCGTTAAACAAATTCGTACACGTTATTTATCAATTTAACTCTAGAATTAAAGGATATACGACGAGAAACATCGTTTGACAACCTTTAAACAGTTTTAATAACTATCTCAAAAATTGTCGCTCTGCTGGAAACAACTGCTGAGTTATCTACTCAAATTTGTTGAACAAAACGACTTACGTATTTTAAGCATGCTAACCTTTAGCCCGGTAAGCAAATTAAAAAAAAACACGCAATATGTAGGCTACGCGAGAACGGAGACGTCGAGTAACCAAAACAAATGCGTTAAACAAATTCGTACACGTTATTTATCAATTTAACTCTAGAATTAAAGGATATACAACGAGAAACAACGTTTGACAATCTTTAAACAGTTTTAATAACTATCTCAAAAATTGTCGCTCTGATGCAAACAACTGCTGAGTTATCTACTCAAATTAGTTGAACAAAACGACTTACGTATTTTAAGCATGCTAACCTTTAGCCCGGTAAGCAAATTAAAAAAAAACGCAATATGTAGGCTACACGAGAACGGAGCCGTCGAGTAACCAAAACAAATGCGTTAAACAAATTCGTACACGGTATTTATAAATTTAACACTAGAATTAAAGGATATACAACGAGAAACAACGTTTGACAACCTTTAAACAGCTTTAATAACTATCTCAAAAATTGTCGCTCTGATGCAAACAAATGCCGAGTTATCTACTCAAATTTGTTGAACAAAATGACTTAGGTATTTTAAGCATGATAACCTTTAGCCCGGTAAGCAAATTAAAAAAAACGCAATATGTAGGCAACACGAGAACGGAGACGTCGAGTAACCAAAACAAATGCGTTAAACAAATTCGTACACGTTAATTATCAATTTAACTCTAGAATTAAAGGATATACAACGAGAAACAACGTTTGACAACCTTTAAACAGTTTTAATAACTATCTCAAAAATTGTCGCTCTGATGGAAACAACTGCTGAGTTATCTACTCAAATTTGTCGACTTACGTATTTTAAGCATGCTTACCTTTAGCCCGGTAAGCAAATTAAAATAAAAACGCAATATGCAGGCTACACGAGAACGGAGCCGTCGAGTAACCAAAACAAATGCGTTAAACAAATTCGTACACGTTATTTATCAATTTATCTCTAGAATTAAAGGATATACAACGAGAAACAACGTTTGACAACCTTTAAACAGTTTTAATAAATATCTCAAAAATTGTCGCTCTGATGCAAACAACTGCTGAGTTATCTACTCAAATTTGTTGAACAAAACGACTTACGTATTTTAAGCATGCTAACCTTTAGCCCGGTAAGCAAATTAAGCAAAAAAACGCAATATGTAGGCTACACGAGAACGGAGCCGTCGAGTAACCAAAACAAATGGGTTAAACAAATTCGTACAAGGTATTTATCAATTTAACTCTAGAATTAAAGGATATACAACGAGAAACATCGTTTGACAACCTTTAAATAGTTTTAATAACTATCTCAAAAATTGCCGCTCTGATGCAAACAACTGCTGAGTTATCTACTAAATTTGTTGAACAAAACGACTTACGTATTTTAAGCATGCTAACCTTTAGCCCGGTAAGCAAATTTAAAAAAAAAACGCAATATGTAGGCTACACGAGAACGGAGCCGTCGAGTAACCAAAACAAATGCGTTAAACAAATTCGTACACGTTATTTATCAATTTAACTCTAGAATTAAAGGATATACAACGAGAAACAACGTTTGACAACCTTTAAACAGTTTTAATAACTATCTCAAAAATTGTCGCTCTGATGGAAACAACTGCTGAGTTATCTACTCAAATTTGTTGAACAAAACGACTTACGTATTTTAAGCATGCTAACCTTTAGCCCGGTAAGCAAATTAAAATAAAACGCAATATGAAGGCTACACGAGAACGGAGCCGTCGAATAACCAAAACAAATGCGTTAAACAAATTCGTACACGTTATTTATCAATTTAACTCTAGAATTAAAGGATATACAACGAGAAACATCGTTTGACAACCTTTAAACAGTTTTAATAACTATCTCAAAAATTGTCGCTCTGATGGAAACAACTGCTGAGTTATCTACTCAAATTTGTTGAACAAAACGACTTACGTATTTTAAGCATGCTAACCTTTAGCCCGGTAAGCAAATTAAAATAAAACGCAATATGAAGGCTACACGAGAACGGAGCCGTCGAATAACCAAAACAAATGCGTTAAACAAATTCGTACACGTTATTTATCAATTTATCTCTAGAATTAAAGGATATACAACGAGAAACAACGTTTGACAACCTTTAAACAGTTTTAATAAATATCTCAAAAATTGTCGCTCTGATGCAAACAACTGCTGAGTTATCTACTCAAATTTGTTGAACAAAACGACTTACGTATTTTAAGCATGCTAACCTTTAGCCCGGTAAGCAAATTAAAAAAAAAAACGCAATATGTAGGCTACACGAGAACGGAGCCGTCGAGTAACCAAAACAAATGCGTTAAACAAATTCGTACACGTTATTTATCAATTTAACACTAGATTTAAAGGATATACAACGAGAAACAACGTTTGACAACCTTTAAACAGTTTTAATAACTATCTCAAAAATTGTCGCTCTGATGCAAACAACTGCCGAGTTATCTACTCAAATTTGTTGAACAAAACGACTTAGGTATTTTAAGCATGCTAACCTTTAGCCCGGTAAGCAAATTAAAATAAAACGCAATATGAAGGCTACACGAGAACGGAGCCGTCGAATAACCAAAACAAATGCGTTAAACAAATTCGTACACGTTATTTATCAATTTAACTCTAGAATTAAAGGATATACAACGAGAAACATCGTTTGACAACCTTTAAACAGTTTTAATAACTATCTCAAAAATTGTCGCTCTGATGGAAACAACTGCTGAGTTATCTACTCAAATTTGTTGAACAAAACGACTTACGTATTTTAAGCATGCTAACCTTTAGCCCGGTAAGCAAATTAAAAAAAAAAAAAACGCAATATGTAGGCTACACGAGAACGGAGACGTCGAGTAACCAAAACAAATGCGTTAAACAAATTCGTACACGTTATTTAACAATTTAACTCTAGAATTAAAGGATATACAACGAGAAACATCGTTTGACAATCTTTAAATAGTTTTAATAACTATCTCAAAAATTGTCGCTCTGATGCAAACAACTGCTGAGTTATCTACTCAAATTTGTTGAACAAAACGACTTACGTATTTTAAGCAATCTAACCTTTAGCCCGGTAAGCAAATTAAAAAAAAAACGCAATATGTAGGCTACACGAGAACGGAGCCGTCGAATAACCAAAACAAATGCGTTAAACAAATTCGTACACGTTATTTATCAATTTAACTCTAGAATTAAAGGATATACAACGAGAAACATCGTTTGACAACCTTTAAACAGTTTTAATAACTATCTCAAAAATTGTCGCTCTGATGGAAACAACTGCTGAGTTATCTACTCAAATTTGTTGAACAAAACGACTTACGTATTTTAAGCATGCTAACCTTTAGCCCGGTAAGCAAATTAAAAAAAAAAACGCAATATGTAGGCTACACGAGAACGGAGCCGTCGAGTAACCAAAACAAATGCGTTAAACAAGTTCGTACACGTTATTTATCAATTTAACTCTAGAATTAAAGGATATACAACGAGAAACATCGTTTGACAACCTTTAAACAGTTTTAATAACTATCTCAAAAATTGTCGCTCTGATGGAAACAACTACTGAGTTATCTACTCAAATTTGTTGAACAAAACGACTTACGTATTTTAAGCATGCTAACCTTTAGCCCGGTAAGCAAATTAAAAAAAAAAACGCAATATGTAGGCTACACGAGAACGGAGACGTCGAGTAACCAAAACAAATGCGTTAAACAAATTCGTACACGTTATTTATCAATTCAACTCTAGAATTAAAGGATATACAACGAGAAACAACGTTTCACAACCTTTAAACAGTTTTAATAACTATCTCAAAAATTGTCGCTCTGATGCAAACAACTGCTGAGTTATCTACTCAAATTTGTTGAACAAAACGACTTACGTATTTTAAGCATGCTAACCTTTAGCCCGGTAAGCAAATTAAAAAAAAAACGCAATATGTAGGCTACACGAGAACGGAGACGTCGAGTAACCAAAACAAATGCGTTAAACAAATTCGTACACGTTATTTATCAATTTAACTCTAGAATTAAAGGATATACGACGAGAAACATCGTTTGACAACCTTTAAACAGTTTTAATAACTATCTCAAAAATTGTCGCTCTGCTGGAAACAACTGCTGAGTTATCTACTCAAATTTGTTGAACTAAACGACTTACGTATTTTAAGCATGCTAACCTTTAGCCCGGTAAGCAAATTAAAAAAAAACACGCAATATGTAGGCTACGCGAGAACGGAGACGTCGAGTAACCAAAACAAATGCGTTAAACAAATTCGTACACGTTATTTATCAATTTAACTCTAGAATTAAAGGATATACAACGAGAAACAACGTTTGACAATCTTTAAACAGTTTTAATAACTATCTCAAAAATTGTCGCTCTGATGCAAACAACTGCTGAGTTATCTACTCAAATTAGTTGAACAAAACGACTTACGTATTTTAAGCATGCTAACCTTTAGCCCGGTAAGCAAATTAAAAAAAAAACGCAATATGTAGGCTACACGAGAACGGAGCCGTCGAGTAACCAAAACAAATGCGTTAAACAAATTCGTACACGGTATTTATAAATTTAACACTAGAATTAAAGGATATACAACGAGAAACAACGTTTGACAACCTTTAAACAGCTTTAATAACTATCTCAAAAATTGTGGCTCTGATGCAAACAAATGCCGAGTTATCTACTCAAATTTGTTGAACAAAATGACTTAGGTATTTTAAGCATGATAACCTTTAGCCCGGTAAGCAAATTAAAAAAAACGCAATATGTAGGCAACACGAGAACGGAGACGTCGAGTAACCAAAACAAATGCGTTAAACAAATTCGTACACGTTAATTATCAATTTAACTCTAGAATTAAAGGATATACAACGAGAAACAACGTTTGACAACCTTTAAACAGTTTTAATAACTATCTCAAAAATTGTCGCTCTGATGGAAACAACTGCTGAGTTATCTACTCAAATTTGTCGACTTACGTATTTTAAGCATGCTTACCTTTAGCCCGGTAAGCAAATTAAAATAAAAACGCAATATGCAGGCTACACGAGAACGGAGCCGTCGAGTAACCAAAACAAATGCGTTAAACAAATTCGTACATGTTATTTATCAATTTATCTCTAGAATTAAAGGATATACAACGAGAAACAACGTTTGACAACCTTTAAACAGTTTTAATAAATATCTCAAAAATTGTCGCTCTGATGCAAACAACTGCTGAGTTATCTACTCAAATTTGTTGAACAAAACGACTTACGTATTTTAAGCATGCTAACCTTTAGCCCGGTAAGCAAATTAAGCAAAAAAACGCAATATGTAGGCTACACGAGAACGGAGCCGTCGAGTAACCAAAACAAATGGGTTAAACAAATTCGTACAAGGTATTTATCAATTTAACTCTAGAATTAAAGGATATACAACGAGAAACATCGTTTGACAACCTTTAAATAGTTTTAATAACTATCTCAAAAATTGTCGCTCTGATGCAAACAACTGCTGAGTTATCTACTCAAATTTGTTGAACAAAACGACTTACGTATTTTAAGCATGCTAACCTTTAGCCCGGTAAGCAAATTAAAAAAAAAAAACGCAATATGTAGGCTACACGAGAACGGAGCCGTCGAGTAACCAAAACAAATGCGTTAAACAAATTCGTACACGGTATTTATCAATTTAACACTAGATTTAAAGGATATACAACGAGAAACAACGTTTGACAACCTTTAAACAGTTTTAATAACTATCTCAAAAATTGTCGCTCTGATGCAAACAACTGCCGAGTTATCTACTCAAATTTGTTGAACAAAACGACTTAGGTATTTTAAGCATGCTAACCTTTAGCCCGGTAAGCAAATTAAAATAAAACGCAATATGAAGGCTACACGAGAACGGAGCCGTCGAATAACCAAAACAAATGCGTTAAACAAATTCGTACACGTTATTTATCAATTTAACTCTAGAATTAAAGGATATACAACGAGAAACATCGTTTGACAACCTTTAAACAGTTTTAATAACTATCTCAAAAATTGTCGCTCTGATGGAAACAACTGCTGAGTTATCTACTCAAATTTGTTGAACAAAACGACTTACGTATTTTAAGCATGCTAACCTTTAGCCCGGTAAGCAAATTAAAAAAAAAAAAAACGCAATATGTAGGCTACACGAGAACGGAGACGTCGAGTAACCAAAACAAATGCGTTAAACAAATTCGTACACGTTATTTAACAATTTAACTCTAGAATTAAAGGATATACAACGAGAAACATCGTTTGACAACCTTTAAATAGTTTTAATAACTATCTCAAAAATTGTCGCTCTGATGCAAACAACTGCTGAGTTATCTACTCAAATTTGTTGAACAAAACGACTTACGTATTTTAAGCATGCTAACCTTTAGCCCGGTAAGCAAATTAAAAAAAAAACGCAATATGTAGGCTACACGAGAACGGAGCCGTCGAATAACCAAAACAAATGCGTTAAACAAATTCGTACACGTTATTTATCAATTTAACTCTAGAATTAAAGGATATACAACGAGAAACATCGTTTGACAACCTTTAAACAGTTTTAATAACTATCTCAAAAATTGGCGCTCTGATGCAAACAACTGCTGAGTTATCTACTCAAATTTGTTGAACAAAACGACTTAGGTATTTTAAGCATGCTAACTTTTAGCCCGGTAAGCAAATTAAAAAAAAACGCAATATGAAGGCTACACGAGAACGGAGCCATCGAATAACCAAAACAAATGCGTTAAACAAATTCGTACACGTTATTTATCAATTTAACTCTAGAATTAAAGGATATACAACGAGAAACATCGTTTGACAACCTTTAAACAGTTTTAATAACTATCTCAAAAATTGTCGCTCTGATGGAAACAACTGCTGAGTTATCTACTCAAATTTGTTGAACAAAACGACTTACGTATTTTAAGCATGCTAACCTTTAGCCCGGTAAGCAAATTAAAAAAAAAAAACGCAATATGTAGGCTACACGAGAACGGAGCCGTCGAGTAACAAAAACAAATGCGTTAAACAAATTCGTACACGTTATTTATCAATTTAACTCTAGAATTAAAGGATATACAACGAGAAACATCGTTTGACAACCTTTAAATAGTTTTAATAACTATCTCAAAAATTGGCGCTCTGATGCAAACAACTGCTGAGTTATCTACTCAAATTTGTTGAACAAAACGACTTACGTATTTTAAGCATGCTAACATTTAGCCCGGGAAGCAAATTAAAAAAAAAACGCAATATGTAGGCTACACGAGAACGGAGCCGTCGAGTAACCAAAACAAATGGGTTAAACAAATTCGTACACGGTGTTTATCAATTTAACTCTAGAAATAAAGGATATACAACGAGAAACATCGTTTGACAACCTTTAAATAGTTTTAATAACTATCTCAAAAATTGTCGCTCTGATGCAAACAACTGCTGAGTTATCTACTCAAATTTGTTGAACAAAACGACTTACGTATTTTAAGCATGCTAACCTTTAGCCCGGTAAGCAAATTAAAAAAAAAAAACGCAATATGTAGGCTACACGAGAACGGAGACGTCGAGTAACCAAAACAAATGCGTTAAACAAATTCGTACACGTTATTTATCAATTTAACTCTAGAATTAAAGGATATACAACGAGAAATAACGTTTGACAACCTTTAAACAGTTTTAATAACTATCTCAAAAATTGTCGCTCTGATGCACACAACTGCTGAGTTATCTACTCAAATTTGTTGAACAAAACGACTTACGTATTTTAAGCATGCTAAACTTTAGCCCGGTAAGCAAATTAAAAAAAAAAACCCAATATGTAGGCTACACGAGAACGGAGCCGTCGAGTAACCAAAACAAATGCGTTAAACAAATTCGTGCACGTTATTTATCAATTTAACTATAGAATTAAAGGATATACAACGAGAAACATTGTTTGACAACCTTTAAATAGTTTTAATAACTATCTCAAAAATTGTCGCTCTGATGCAAACAACTGCTGAGTTATCTACTCAAATTTGTTGAACAAAACGACTTAAGTATTTTAAGCATGCTAACCTTTAGCCCGGTAAGCAAATTAAAAAAAAAACGCAATATGTAGGCTACACGAGAACGGAGACGTCGAGTAACCAAAACAAATGCGTTAAACAAATTCGTACACGTTATTTATCAATTTAACTCTAGAATTAAAGGATATACAACGAGAAACAACGTTTGACAACCTTTAAACAGTTTTAATAACTATCTCAAAAATTGTCGCTCTGATGCAAACAACTGCTGAGTTATCTACTCAAATTTGTTGAACAAAACGACTTACGTATTTTAAGCATGCTAACCTTTAGCCCGGTAAGCAAATTAAAAAAAAAAAACGCAATATGTAGGCTACACGAGAACGGAGACGTCGAGTAACCAAAACAAATGCGTTAAACAAATTCGAACACGTTATTTATCAACTTAACTCTAGAATTAAAGGATATACAACGAGAAACATCGTTTGACAACCTTTAAGCAGTTTTAATAACTATCTCAAAAATTGTCGCTCTGATGGAAACAACTGCTGAGTTATCTACTCAAATTTGTTGAACAAAACGACTTACGTATTTTAAGCATGCTAACCTTTAGCCCGGTAAGCAAATTAAAAAAAAAACGCACTATGTAGGCTACACGAGAACGGAGACGTCGAGTAACCAAAACAAATGCGTTAAACAAATTCGTACACGTTATTTATCAATTTAACTCTAGAATTAAAGGATGTACAACGAGAAACAACGTTTGACAACCTTTAAACAGTTTTAATAACTATCTCAAAAATTGTCGCTCTGATGCAAACAACTGCTAAGTTATCTACTCAAATTTGTTGAACAAAACGACTTACGTATTTTAAGCATGCTAACCTTTAGCCCGGTAAGCAAATTAAAAAAAAAACCCAATATGTAGGCTACACGAGAACGGAGCCGTCGAGTAACCAAAACAAATAGGTTAAACAAATTCGTACACGGTATTTATCAATTTAACTCTAGAATTAAAGGATATACAACGAGAAACCACGTTTGACAACCTTTAAACCGTTTTAATAACTATCTCAAAAATTGTCGCTCTGATGCAAACAACTGCTGAGTTATCTACTCAAATTTGTTTAACAAAACGACTTACGTATTTTAAGCATGCTAACCTTTAGCCCGGTAAGCAAATTAAAAAAAAAAACGCAATATGTAGGCTACACGAGAACGGAGCCGTCGAGTAACCAAAACAAATGCGTTAAACAAATTCGTACACGTTTTTTATCAATTTAACTCTAGAATTAAAGGATACACAACGAGAAACATCGTTTGACAACCTTTAAATAGTTTTAATAACTATCTCAAAAATTGTCGCTCTGATTCAAACAACTGCCGAGTTATCTACGCAAATTTGTTGAACAAAACGACTTACGTATTTTAAGCATGCTAATCTTTAGCCCGGTAAACAAGGTAAAAAAAAAACGCAATATGTAGGCTACACGAGAACGGAGCCGTCGAGTAACCAAAACAAATGGGTTAAACAAATTCGTACACGTTATTTATCAATTTAACTCTAGAATTAAAGGATATACAACGAGAAACATCGTTTGACAACCTTTAAACAATTTTAATAACTATCTCAAAAATTGTCGCTCTGATGGAAACAACTGCTGAGTTATCTACTCAAATTTGTTGAACAAAACGACTTACGTATTTTAAGCATGCTAACCTTTAGTCCGGTAAGCAAATTAAAAAAAAAACGCAATATGTAGGCTACACGAGAACGGAGCCGTCGAGTAACCAAAACAAATGCGTTAAACAAATTCGTACACGTTATTTATCAATTTAACTCTAGAATTAAAGGATATACAACGAGAAACATCGTTTGACAACCTTTAAATAGTTTTAATAACTATCTCAAAAATTGTCGCTCTGATGCAAACAACTGCTGAGTTATCTACTCAAATTTGTTGAACAAAACGACTTACGTATTTTAAGCATGCTAACTTTTAGCCCGGTAAGCAAATTAAAAAAAAACGCAATATGTAGGCTACACGAGAACGGAGCCGTCGAGTAACCAAAACAAATGGGTTAAACAAATTCGTACACGGTATTTATCAATTTAACTCTAGAAATAAAGGATATACAACGAGAAACAACGTTTGACAACCTTTAAACAGTTTTAATAACTTTCTCAAAAATTGTCGCTCTGATGCAAACAACTGCTGAGTTATCTACTCAAATTTGTTGAACAAAACGACTTACGTATTTTAAGCATGCTAACCTTTAGCCCGGTAAGCAAATTAAAAAAAAAAACGCAATATGTAGGCTACACGAGAACGGAGACGTCGAGTAACCAAAACAAATGCGTTAAACAAATTCGTACACGTTATTTATCAATTTAACTCTAGAATTAAAGGATATACAACGAGAAACAACGTTTCACAACCTTTAAACAGTTTTAATAACTATCTCAAAAATTGTCGCTCTGAAGCAAACAACTGCTGAGTTATCTACTCAAATTTGTTGAACAAAACGACTTACGTATTTTAAGCATGCTAACCTTTCGCCCGGTAAGAAAATTAAAAAAAAACGCAATATGTAGGCTACACGAGAACGGAGACGTCGAGTAACCAAAACAAATGCGTTAAACAAATTCGTACACGCTATTTATCAATTTAACTCTAGAATTAAAGGATATACAACGAGAAACATCGTTTGACAACCTTTAAACAGTTTTAATAACTATCTCAAAAATTGTCGCTCTGATGGAAACAACTGCTGAGTTATCTACTCAAATTTGTTGAACAAAACGACTTACGTATTTTAAGCATGCTAAGCTTTAGCCCGGTAAGCAAATTAAAAAAAAAACGCAATATGTAGGCTACACGAGAACGGAGACGTCGAGTAACCAAAACAAATGCGTTAAACAAATTCGTCCACGTTATTTATCAATTTAACTCTAGAATTAAAGGATATACAACGAGAAACAACGTTTGCCAACCTTTAAACAGTTTTAATAACTATCTCAAAAATTGTCGCTCTGATGCAAACAACTGCTGAGTTATCTACTCAAATTAGTTGAACAAAACGACTTACGTATTTTAAGCATGCTAACATTTAGCCCGGTAAGCAAATTAAAAAAAAAAAAAAACCCAATATGTAGGCTACACGAGAACGGAGCCGTCGAGTAACCAAAACAAATGCGTTAAACAAATTCGTACACGTTATTTATCAATTTAATTCTAGAAATAAAGGATATACGACGAGAAACAACGTTTGACAACCTTTAAACAGTTTTAATAACTATCTCAAAAATTGTCGCTCTGATGCAAACAACTGCTGAGTTATCTACTCAAATTTGTTGAACAAAACGACTTACGCATTTTAATCATGCTAACCTTTAGCCCGGTAAGCAAATTAAAAAAAAAACGCAATAAGTAGGCTACACGAGAACGGAGCCGTCGAGTAACCAATACAAATACATTAAACAAATTCGTACACGTTATTTATCAATTTAACTCTAGAAATTAAGGATATACAACGAGAAACAACGTTTGACAACCTTTAAACAGTTTTAATAACTATCTCAAAAATTGTCGCTCTGATGCAAACAACTGCTGAGTTATCTACTCAAATTTGTTGAACAAAACGACTTACGTATTTTAAGCATGCTAACTTTTAGCCCGGTAAGGAAATTAAAAATAAAAAAACGCAATATGTAGGCTACACGAGAACGGAGCCGTCGAGTAACCAAAACAAATACGTTAAACAAATTCGTACACGTTATTTATCAATTTAACTCTAGAAATAAAGGATATACAACGAGAAACAACGTTTGACAACCTTTAAACAGTTTTAATAACTATCTCAAAAATTGTCGCTCTGATGCAAACAACTGCTGAGTTATCTACTCAAATTTGTTGAACAAAACGACTTACGTATTTTAAGCATGCTAACCTTTAGCCCGGGAAACAAATTAAAAAAAAACGCAATATGTAGGCTACACGAGAACGCAGCCGTCGAGTAACCAAAACAAATAGGTTAAACAAATTCGTACACGGTATTTATCAATTTAACACTAGAATTAAAGGATATACAACGAGAAACCACTTTGGACAACCTTTAAACAGTTTTAATAACTATCTCAAAAATTGTCGCTCAGATGCAAACAACTGCTGAGTTATCTACTCAAATTTGTTGAACAAAACGACTTACGCATTTTAAGCATGCTAACCTTTAGCCCGGTAAGCAAATTAAAAAAAAAACGCAATATGTAGGCTACACGAGAACGGAGCCGTCGAGTAACCAAAACAAATGCGTTAAACAAATTCGTACACGTTATTTATCAATTTAACTCTAGAATTAAAGGATATACAACGAGAAACATCGTTTGACAACCTTTAAATAGTTTTAATAACTATCTCAAAAATTGTCGCTCTGATGCAAACAACTGCTGAGTTATCTACTCAAATTTGTTGAACAAAACGACTTACGTATTTTAAGCATGCTAACCTTTAGCCCGGTAAGCAAATTAAAAAAAAACGCAATATGTAGGCTACACGAGAACGGAGCCGTCGAGTAACCAAAACAAATGGTTAAACAAATTCGTACACGGTATTTATCAATTTAACTCTAGAAATAAAGGATATACAACGAGAAACAACGTTTGACAACCTTTAAACAGTTTTAATAACTTTCTCAAAAATTGTCGCTCTGATGCAAACAACTGCTGAGTTATCTACTCAAATTTGTTGAACAAAACGACTTACGTATTTTAAGCATGCTAACCTTTAGCCCGGTAAGCAAATTAAAAAAAAAAACGCAATATGTAGGCTACACGAGAACGGAGACGTCGAGTAACAAAAACAAATGCGTTAAACAAATTCGTACACGTTATTTATCAATTTAACTCTAGAATTAAAGGATATACAACGAGAAACAACGTTTCACAACCTTTAAACAGTTTTAATAACTATCTCAAAAATTGTCGCTCTGAAGCAAACAACTGCTGAGTTATCTACTCAAATTTGTTGAACAAAACGACTTACGTATTTTAAGCATGCTAACCTTTCGCCCGGTAAGCAAATTAAAAAAAAACGCAATATGTAGGCTACACGAGAACGGAGACGTCGAGTAACCAAAACAAATGCGTTAAACAAAATCCTACACGCTATTTATCAATTTAACTCTAGAATTAAAGGATATACAACGAGAAACATCGTTTGACAACCTTTAAACAGTTTTAATAACTATCTCAAAAATTGTCGCTCTGATGGAAACAACTGCTGAGTTATCTACTCAAATTTGTTGAACAAAACGACTTACGTATTTTAAGCATGCTAACCTTTAGCCCGGTAAGCAAATTAAAAAAAAAAACGCTATATGTAAGCTACACGAGAACGGAGACGTCGAGTAACCAAAACAAATGCGTTAAACAAATTCGTCCACGTTATTTATCAATTTAACTCTAGAATTAAAGGATATACAACGAGAAACAACGTTTGACAACCTTTAAACAGTTTTAATAACTATCTCAAAAATTGTCGCTCTGATGCAAACAACTGCTGAGTTATCTACTCAAATTAGTTGAACAAAACGACTTACGTATTTTAAGCATGCTAACCTTTAGCTCGGTAAGCAAATTAAAAAAAAAAACCCAATATGTAGGCTACACGAGAACGGAGCCGTCGAGTAATCAAAACAAATACGTTAAACAAATTCGTACACGTTATTTATCAATTTAACTCTAGAAATAAAGCATATACAACGAGAAACAACGTTTGACAACCTTTAAACAGTTTTAATAACTATCTCAAAAATTGTCGCTCTGATGCAAACAACTGCTGAGTTATCTACTCAAATTTGTTGAACAAAACGACTTACGTATTTTAAGCATGCTAACCTTTAGCCCGGGAAACAAATAAAAAAAAACGCAATATGTAGGCTACACGAGAACGCAGCCGTCGAGTAACCAAAACAAATAGGTTAAACAAATTCGTACACGGTATTTATCAATTTGACACTAGAATTAAAGGATATACAACGAGAAACCACTTTTGACAACCTTTAAACAGTTTTAATAACTATCTCAAAAATTGTCGCTCTGATGCAAACAACTGCTGAGTTATCTACTCAAATTTGTTGAACAAAACGACTTACGTATTTTAAGCATGCTAACTTTTAGCCCGGTAAGGAAATTAAAAATAAAAAAACGCAATATGTAGGCTACACGAGAACGGAGCCGTCGAGTAACCAAAACAAATGCGTTAAACAAATTCGTACACGTTATTTATCAATTTAACTCTAGAAATAAAGGATATACGACGAGAAACAAGGTTTGACAACCTTTAAACAGTTTTAATAACTATCTCAAAAATTGTCGCTCTGATGCAAACAACTGCTGAGTTATCTACACAAATTTGTTGAACAAAACGACTTACGCATTTTAAGCATGCTAACCTTTAGCCCGGTAAGCAAATTAAAAAAAAAACGCAATATGTAGGCTACACGAGAACGGAGCCGTCGAGTAACCAAAGCAAATACATTAAACAAATTCGTACACGTTATTTATCAATTTAACTCTAGAAATAAAGGATATACAACGAGAAATAACGTTTG
This sequence comes from Eurosta solidaginis, assembly GCF_040869045.1. NCBI lineage: Eukaryota > Metazoa > Arthropoda > Insecta > Diptera > Tephritidae > Eurosta > Eurosta solidaginis. The sequence continues at coordinate 124,352,395 of NC_090321.1, forward strand.
ACAACCTTTAAACAGTTTTAATAACTATCTCAAAAAATGTCGCTCTGATGCAAACAACTGCTGAGTTATCTACTCAAATTTGTTGAACAAAACGACTTACGTATTTTAAGCATGCTAACTTTTAGCCCGGTAAGGAAATTAAAAATAAAAAACGCAATATGTAGGCTACACGAGAACGGAGCCGTCGAGTAACCAAAACAAATACGTTAAACAAATTCGTACACGTTATTTATCAATTTAACTCTAGAAATAAAGGATATACAACGAGAAACAACGTTTGACAACCTTTAAACAGTTTTAATAACTATCTCAAAAATTGTCGCTCTGATGCAAACAACTGCTGAGTTATCTACTCAAATTTGTTGAACAAAACGACTTACGTATTTTAAGCATGCTAACCTTTAGCCCGGGAAACAAATTAAAAAAAAAACGCAATATGTAGGCTACACGAGAACGCAGCCGTCGAGTAACCAAAACAAATAGGTTAAACAAATTCGTACACGGTATTTATCAATTTAACACTAGAATTAAAGGATATACAACGAGAAACCACTTTTGACAACCTTTAAACAGTTTTAATAACTATCTCAAAAATTGTCGCTCTGATGCAAACAACTGCTGAGTTATCTACTCAAATTTGTTGAACAAAACGACTTACGTATTTTAAGCATGCTAACCTTTCGCCCGGGAAACAAATTAAAAAAAAACGCAATATGTAGGCTACACGAGAACGGAGCCGTCGAGTAACCAAAACAAATACATTAAACAAATTCGTACACGTTATTTATCAATTTAACTCTAGAAATAAAGGATATATAACGAGAAACAACGTTTGACAACCTTTAAACAGTTTTAATAACTATCTCAAAAATTGTCGCTCTGATGCAAACAACTGCTGAGTTATCTACTCAAATTTGTTGAACAAAACGACTTACGCATTTTAAGCATGCTAACCTTTAGCCCGGTAAGCAAATTAAAAAAAAAAACGCAATATGTAGGCTACACGAGAACGGAGCCGTCGAGTAACCAAAACAAATACGTTAAACAAATTCGTACACGTTATTTATCAATTTAACTCTAGAAATAAAGAATATACAACGAGAAACAACGTTTGACAACCTTTAAACAGTTTTAATAACTATCTCAAAAATTGTCGCTCTGATGCAAACAACTGCTGAGTTATCTACTCAAATTTATTGAACAAAACGACTTACGTATTTTAAGCATGCTAACCTTTAGCCCGGTAAGCAAATTAAAAAAAAACGCAATATGTAGGCTACACGAGAACGGAGCCGTCGAGTAACTAAAACAAATGCGTTAAACAAATTCGTACACGTTATTTATCAATTTAACTCTAAAATTAAAGGATATACAACGAGAAACATCGTTTGACAACCTTTAAATAGTTTTAATAACTATCTCAAAAATTGTCGCTCTGATACAAACAACTGCTGAGTTATCTACTCAAATTTATTGAACAAAACGACTTACGTATTTTAAGCATGCCCACCTTTAGCCCGGTAAGCAAATTAAAAAAAAAACGCAATATGTAGGCTACACGAGAACGGAGCCGTCGAGTAACCAAAACAAATGGGTGAAACAAATTCGTACACGGTATTTATCAATTTAACTCTAGAAATAAAGGATATACAACGAGAAACAACGTTTGACAACCTTTAAACAGTTTTAATAACTATCTCAAAAATTGTCGCTCTGATGCAAACAACTGCTGAGTTATCTACTCAAATTAGTTGAACAAAACGACTTACGTATTTTAAGCATGCTAACCTTTAGCCCGGTAAGCAAATTAAAAAAAAAAACGCAATATGTAGGCCACACGAGAACGGAGACGTCGAGTAACCAAAACAAATGCGTTAAACAAATTCGTACACGTTATTTATCAATTTAACTCTAGAATTAAAGGATATACAACGAGAAACAACGTTTCACAACCTTTAAACAGTTTTAATAACTATCTCAAAAATTGTCGCTCTGAAGCAAACAACTGCTGAGTTATCTACTCAAATTTGTTGAACAAAACGACTTACGTATTTTAAGCATGCTAACCTTTCGCCCGGTAAGCAAATTAAAAAAAAACGCAATATGTAGGCTACACGAGAACGGAGACGTCGAGTAACCAAAACAAATGCGTTAAACAAATTCGTACACGCTATTTATCAATTTAACTCTAGAATTAAAGGATATACAACGAGAAACATCGTTTGACAACCTTTAAACAGTTTTAATAACTAACTCAAAAATTGTCGCTCTGATGGAAACAACTGCTGAGTTATCTACTCAAATTTGTTGAACAAAACGACTTACGTATTTTAAGCATGCTAACCTTTAGCCCGGTAAGCAAATTAAAAAAAAAACGCAATATGTAAGCTACACGAGAACGGAGACGTCGAGTAACCAAAACAAATGCGTTAAACAAATTCGTCCACGTTATTTATCAATTTAACTCTAGAATTAAAGGATATACAACGAGAAACAACGTTTGACAACCTTTAAACAGTTTTAATAACTATCTCAAAAATTGTCGCACTGATGCAAACAACTGCTGAGTTATCTACTCAAATTAGTTGAACAAAACGACTTACGTATTTTAAGCATGCTAACCTTTAGCCCGGTAAGCAAATTAAAAAAAAAACCCAATATGTAGGCTACACGAGAACGGAGCCGTCGAGTAACCAAAACAAATACGTTAAACAAATTCGTACACGTTATTTATCAATTTAACTCTAGAAATAAAGCATATACAACGAGAAACAACGTTTGACAACCTTTAAACAGTTTTAATAACTATCTCAAAAATTGTCGCTCTGATGCAAACAACTGCTGAGTTATCTACTCAAATTTGTTGAACAAAACGACTTACGTATTTTAAGCATGCTAACCTTTAGCCCGGGAAACAAATTAAAAAAAAACGCAATATGTAGGCTACACGAGAACGCAGCCGTCGAGTAACCAAAACAAATAGGTTAAACAAATTCGTACACGGTATTTATCAATTTAACACTAGAATTAAAGGATATACAAAGAGAAACCACTTTTGACAACCTTTAAACAGTTTTAATAACTATCTCAAAAATTGTCGCTCTGATGCAAACAACTGCTGAGTTATCTACTCAAATTTGTTGAACAAAACGACTTACGTATTTTAAGCATGCTAACTTTTAGCCCGGTAAGGAAATTAAAAATAAAAAAACGCAATATGTAGGCTACACGAGAACGGAGCCGTCGAGTAACCAAAACAAATGCGTTAAACAAATTCGTACACGGTATTTATCAATTTAACACTAGAATTAAAGGAACAACGAGAAACAACGTTTGACAACCTTTAAACAGTTTTAATAACTATCTCAAAAATTGTCGCTCTGATGCAAACAACTGCCGAGTTATCTACTCAAATTTGTTGAACAAAACGACTTAGGTATTTTAAGCATGCTAACCTTTAGCCTGGTAAGCAAATTAAAAAAAACGCAATATGTAGGCTACACGAGAACGGAGACGTCGAGTAACCAAAACAAATGCGTTAAACAAATTCGTACACGTTATTTATCAATTTAACTCTAGAATTAAAGGATATACAACGAGAAACATCGTTTGACAACCTTTAAACAGTTTTAATAACTATCTCAAAAATTGTCGCTCTGATGGAAACAACTGCTGAGTTATCTACTCAAATTTGTTGAACAAAACGACTTACGTATTTTAAGCATGCTAACCTTTAGCCCGGTAAGCAAATTAAAAAAAAAACGCAATATGTAGGCTACACGAGAACGGAGCCGTCGAGTAACCAAAACAAATGCGTTAAACAAATTCGTACACGTTATTTATCAATTTAACTCTAAAATTAAAGGATATACAACGAGAAACAACGTTTGACAACCTTTAAACAGTTTTAATAACTATCTCAAAAATTGTCGCTCTGATGCAAACAACTGCCGAGTTATCTACTCAAATTTGTTGAACAAAACGACTTACGTATTTTAAGCATGCTAACCTTTAGCCCGGTAAGCAAATTAAAAAAAAACGCAATATGTAGGCTACAGAAACGGAGCCGTCGAGTAACCAAAACAAATGCGTTAAACAAATTCGTACACGTTATTCATCAATTTAACTCTAGAAATAAAGGATATACAACGAGAAACATCGTTTGACAACCTTTAAACAGTTTTAATAACTATCTCAAAAATTGTCGCTCTGATGGAAACAACTGCTGAGTTATCTACTCAAATTTGTTGAACAAAACGACTTACGTATTTTAAGCATGCTAACCTTTAGCCCGGTAAGCAAATTAAAAAAAAAACGCAATATGTAGGCTACACGAGAACGGAGCCGTCGAGTAACCAAAACAAATGCGTTAAACAAATTCGTACACGTTATTTATCAATTTAACTCTAAAATTAAAGGATATACAATGAGAAACAACGTTTGACAACCTTTAAACAGTTTTAATAACTATCTCAAAAATTGTCGCTCTGATGCAAACAACTTCTGAGTTATCTACTCAAATTTGTTGAACAAAACGACTTACGTATTTTAAGCATGCTAACTTTAGCCCGGTAAGCAAATTAAAAAAAAAACGCAATATGTAGGATAAACGAGAATGGAGCCGTCGAGTAACCAAAGCAAATGGGTTAAACAAATTCGTACACGGTATTTATCAATTTAACTCTAGAATTAAAGGATATACAACGAGAAACAACGTTTGACAACCTTTAAACAGTTTTAATAACTATCTCAAAAATTGTCGCTCTGATGCAAACAACTGCTGAGTTATCTACTCAAATTTGTTGAACAAAACGACTTACGTATTTTAAGCATGCTAACCTTTAGCCCGGGAAGCAAATTAAAAAAAAAACGCAATATGCAGGCTACACGAGAATGGAGCCGTCGAGTAACCAAAACAAATAGGTTAAACAAATTCGTACACGGTATTTATCAATTTAACTCTAGAATTAAAGGATATACAACGAGAAACCACGTTTGACAACCTTTAAACAGTTTTAATAACTATCTCAAAAATTGTCGCTCTGATGCAAACAACTGCTGAGTTATCTACTCAAATTTGTTGAACAAAACGACTTACGTATTTTAAGCATGCTAACCTTTAGCCCGGTAAGCAAATTAAAAAAAAAAAAAACGCTATATGTAGGCTACACGAGAACGGAGCCGTCGAGTAACCAAAACAAATGCGTTAAACAAATCCGTGCACGTTATTTATCAATTTAACTCTAGAATTAAAGGATATACAACGAGAAACATCGTTTGACAACCTTTAAATAGTTTTAATAAATATCTCAAAAATTGTCGCTCTGATGCAAACAACTGCCGAGTTATCTACTAAAATTTGTTGAACAAAACGACTTACGTATTTTAAGCATGCTAACCTTTAGCCCGGTAAGCAAATTAAAAAAAAACGCAATATGTAGGCTACACGAGAAAGGAGCCGTTGAGTAACCAAAACAAATGGGTTAAACAAATTCGTACACGGTATTTATCAATTTAACTCTAGAATTAAAGGATATACAACGAGAAACATCGTTTGACAACCTTTAAATAGTTTTAATAACTATCTCAAAAATTTTCGCTCTGATGCAAACAACTGCTGAGTTATCTACTCAAATTTGTTGAACAAAACGACTTACGTATTTTAAGCATGCTAACCTTTAGCCCGGTAAGTAAATTAAAAAAAAACGCAATATGTAGGCTACACGAGAACGGAGCCGTCGAGTAACCAAAACAAATGCGTTAAACAAATTCGTACACATTATTTATCAATTTAACTCTAGAATTAAAGGATATACAACGAGAAACATCGTTTGACAACCTTTAAATAGTTTTAATAACTATCTCAAAAATTGTCGCTCTGATGCAAACAATTGCTGAGTTATCTACTCAAATTTGTTGAACAAAACGACTTACGTATTTTAAGCATGCTAACCTTTAGCCCGGTAAGCAAATTAAAAAAAAAAAACGCAATATGTAGGCTACACGAGAAAGGAGCCGTCGAGTAACCAAAACAAATGGGTTAAACAAATTCGTACACGGTATTTATCAATTTAACTCTAGAATTAAAGGATATACAACGAGAAACATCGTTTGACAACCTTTAAATAGTTTTAATAACTATCTCAAAAATTGTCGCTCTGATGCAAACTGCTGAGTTATCTACTCAAATTTGTTGAACAAAACGACTTACGTTTTTTAAGCATGCTAAACTTTAGCTGGTAAGCAATTTAAAAAACAAAACGCAATATGTAGGCTACACGAGAACGGAGACGTCGAGTAACCAAAACAAATGCGTTAAACAAATTTGTACACGTTATTTATCAATTTAACTCTAGAATTAAAGGATATACAACGAGAAACAACGTTTGACAACCTTTAAATAGTTTTAATGACTATCTCAAAAATTGTCGCTCTGATGCAAACAACTGCTGAGTTATCTACTCAAATTTGTTGAACAAAACGACTTACGTATTTTAAGCATGCTAACCTTTAGCCCGGTAAGCAAATTAAAAAAAAAACGCAATATGTAGGCTACACGAGAACGGAGGCGTCGAGTAACGAAAACAAATGCGTTAAACAAATTCCTACACGTTATTTATCAATTTAACTCTAGAATTAAAGGATATACAACGAGAAACAACGTTTGACAACCTTTAAACAGTTTTAATAACTATCTCAAAAATTGTCGCTCTGATGCAAACAACTGCTGAGTTATCTACTCAAATTTGTTGAACAAAACGACTTACGTATTTTAAGCATGCTAATCTTTAGTCCGGTAAGCAAATTAAAAAAAAAAACGCAATATGTAGGCTACACGAGAACGGAGACGTCGAGTAACCAAAACAAATGCGTTAAACAAATTCGTACACGTTATTTATCAATTTAACTCTAGAATTAAAGGATATACAACGAGAAACAACGTTTGACAACCTTTAAGCAGTTTTAATAACTATCTCAAAAATTGTCGCTCTGATGGAAACAACTGCTGAGTTGTCTACTCAAATTTGTTGAACAAAACGACTTACGTATTTTAAGCATGCTAACCTTTAGCCCGGTAAGCAAATTAAAAAAAAAAACGCAATATGTAGGCTACACGAGAACGGAGACGTCGAGTAACCAAAACAAATGGGTTAAACAAATTCGTACACGGTATTTATCAATTTAACTCTAGAATTAAAGGATATACAACGAGAAACAACGTTTGACAACCTTTAAACAGTTTTAATAACTATCTCAAAAATTGTCGCTCTGATGCAAACAACTGCTGAGTTATCTACTCAAATTTGTTGAACAAATCGACTTACGTATTTTAAGCATGCTAACCTTTAGCCCGGTAAGCAAATTAAAAAAAAAACGCAATATGTAGGCTACACGAGAACGGAGCCGGCGAGTAACCAAAACAAATGGGTTAAACAAATTCGTACATGGTATTTATCAATTTAACTCTAGAATTAAAGGATATACAACGAGAAACAACGTTTGACAACCTTTAAACAGTTTTAATAACTATCTCAAAAATTGTCGCTCTGATGCAAACAACTGCCGATTTATCTACTCAAATTTGTTGAACAAAACGACTTACGTATTTTAAGCATGCTAACTTTTAGCCCGGTAAGCAAATTAAAAAAAACGCAATATGTAGGCTACACGAAAACGGAGCCGTCGAGTAACCAAAACAAATGCGTTAAACAAATTCGTATACGGTATTTATCAATTTAACACTAGAATTAAAGGATATACAACGAGAAACAACGTTTGACAACCTTAAACAGTTTTAATAACTATCTCAAAAATTGTCGCTCTGATGCAAACAACTGCCGAGTTATCTACTCAAATTTGTTGAACAAAACGACTTAGGTATTTTAAGCATGCTAACCTTTAGCCCAGTAAGCAAATTAAAAAAAAAAACGCAATATGTAGGCTACACGAGAACGGAGACGTCGAGTAACCAAAACAAATGCGTTAAACAAATTCGTACACGTTTTTTATCAATTTAACTCTAGAATTAAAGGATATACAACGAGAAACATCGTTTGACAACCTTTAAACAGTTTTAATAACTATCTCAAAAATTGTCGCTCTGATGGAAACAACTGCTGAGTTATCTACTCAAATTTGTTGAACAAAACGACTTACGTATTTTAAGCATGCTAACCTTTAGCCCGGTAAGCAAATTAAAAAAAAAAAAACGCAATATGTAGGCTACACGAGAAAGGAGACGTCGAGTAACCAAAACAAATGCGTTAAACAAATTCGTACACGTTATTTATCAATTTAACTCTAGAATTAAAGGATATACAACGAGAAACATCGTTTGACAACCTTTAAATAGTTTTAATAACTATCTCAAAAATTGTCGCTCTGATGCAAACAACTGCTGAGTTATCTACTCAAATTTGTTGAACAAAACGACTTACGTATTTTAAGCATGCTAACCTTTAGCCCGGTAAGCAAATTAAAAAAAAAACGCAATATGTAGGCTACACGAGAACGGAGCCGTCGAGTAACCAAAACAAATGCGTTAAACAAATTCGTACACGTTATTTATCAATTTAACTCTAGAATTAAAGGATATACAACGAGAAACATCGTTTGACAACCTTTAAATAGTTTTAATAACTATCTCAAAAATTGTCGCTCTGATGCAAACAACTGCTGAGTTATCTACTCAAATTTGTTGAACAAAACGACTTAGGTACGTATTTTAAGCATGCTAACCTTTAGCCCGGTAAGCAAATTAAAAAAAAAAAACGTAATATGTAGGCTACACGAGAACGGAGACGTCGAGTAACCAAAACAAATGGGTTAAACAAATTCGTACACGGTATTTATCAATTTAACTCTAGAGTTAAAGGATATACAACGAGAAACCACGTTTGACAACCTTTAAACAGTTTTAATAACTATCTCAAAAATTGTCGCTCTGATGCAAACAACTGCTGAGTTATCTACTCAAATTTGTTGAACAAAACGACTTACGCATTTTAAGCATGCTAACCTTTAGCCCGGTAAGCAAATTAAAAAAAAAAAACGCAATATGTAGGCTACACGACAACGGAGACGTCGAGTAACCAAAACAAATGTGTTAAACAAATTCGTACACGTTATTTATCAATTTAACTCTAGAATTAAAGGATATACAACGAGAAACAACGTTTGACAACCTTTAAACAGTTTTAATAACTATCTCAAAAATTGTCGCTCTGATGGAAACAACTGCTGAGTTATCTACTCAAATTTGTTGAACAAAACGGCTTACGTATTTTAAGCATGCTAACATTTAGCCCGGTAAGCAAATTAAAAAAAAAAAAACGCAATATGTAGGCTACACGAGAACGGAGACGTCGAGTAACCAAAACAAATGGGTTAAACAAATTCGTACACGGTATTTATCAATTTAACACTAGAATTAAAGGATATACAACGAGAAACAACGTTTGACGACCTTTAAACAGTTTTAATAACTATCTCAAAAATTGTCGCTCTGATGCAAACAACTGCCGAGTTATCTACTCAAATTTGTTGAACAAAACGACTTAGGTATTTTAAGCATGCTAACCTTTAGCCCGGTAAGCAAATTAAAAAAAAAAAACGCAATATGTAGGCTACACGAGAACGGAGACGTCGAGTAACCAAAACAAATGGGTTAAACAAATTCGTACACGGTATTTATCAATTTAACTCTAGAATTAAAGGATATACAACGAGAAATAACGTTTGACAACCTTTAAACAGTTTTAATAACTATCTCAAAAATTGTCGCTCTGATGCAAACAACTGCTGAGTTATCTACTCAAATTTGTTGAACAAAACGACTTACGTATTTTAAGCATGCTAACCTTTAGCCCGGTAAGCAAATTAAAAACAAGTAAGGAAGGCTAAGTTCGGGTGTAACCGAACATAACATACTCAGTTGAGAGCTATGGAGACAAAATAAGGAAAATCAATCTGGGGTAACCCTGGAATGTGGTTGTATAACATGTGTATCAAATGAAAGGTATTAAAGAGTATTTTAAGAGAGAATAGGCCATAGTAGGCCATTTAGGGATATCGCCATAAAGGTAGACCAGGGCTGACTGTAGAATTTGTTTGTACGATATGGGTATCAAATGAAAGGTGTTACTGAGCATTTTAAGAGGGAGTGGGCCTTAGGTCTATCGGTGGACGCCTTTTCGAGATGTCCCCATTAAGGTGGACCAGGGGTGATTCTATAATGTGTTTGTACGATATGGGTATCAAATGAAAGCTGTTAATGAGTATTTTGAAAAGGAGTGATCCTTAGTTCCATAGGTGGACGCCGTTTCGAGATATCGCCATAAAGGTGGACCAGGGGTGTCTCTAGAATGTGTTTGTACGATATGGGAATCAAATGAAAGGTGTTACTGAGCATTTTAAGAGGGAGTGGGCATTAGGTCTATAGATGGACGCCTTTTCGAGATATAGCCATTAGGGTGGGCCAGGGGTGACTCTAGAATGTTTGTACGGTATGGGTATCAAACGAAAGGTGTTACTGAGCATTTTAAGAGGGAGTGGGCATGAGGTCTATAGGTGGACGCCTTTTCGAGATATTGTCATTAGGGTGGGCCAGGGGTGACTCTAGAATGTGTTTGTACGATATGTGCATCAAACGAAAGGTGTTACTGAGCATTTTAAGAGGGAGTGGGCATTTGGTCTATAGGTGGACGCCCTTTCGAGATATCGCCATTAGGGTGGGCCAGGGGTGACTCTAGAATGTTTGTACGATATGGGTATCAAACGAAAGGTGTTACTGAGCATTTTAAGAGGGAGTGGGCATTAGGTCTATAGGTGGACGCCTTTTCGAGATATCGCCATTAGGGTCGGCCAGGGGTGACTCTAGAATGTGTTTGTACGATATGGGTATCAAATGAAAGGTGGTAAGGAGTATTTTAAAAGGGAGTACTCCTTAGTTCTACAGGTGGACGCCTTTTCGAGATATCGCCATAAAGGTGGACCAAGGGTGACTCTAGAATGTTTGTACGATATGGGTATCAAACGAAAGGTGTTACTGAGCATTCTAAGAGGGAGTGGGCATTAGGTCTATAGGTGGACGCCTTTTCGAGATATCGCCATTAGGGTGGGCCAGGGTGACTCTAGAATGTGTTTGTACGATATGGGTATCAAATGAAAGGTGGTAATGAGTATTTTAAAAGGGAGTAATCCTTAGTTCTATAGGTGGACGCCTTTTCGAGATGTCGCCATAAAGCTGGACCAAGGGTGACTCTAGAATGTTTGTACGGTATGGGTATCAAACGAAAGGTGTTACTGAGCATTTTAAGAGGGAGTGTACATTAGGTCTATAGGTGGACGCCTTTTCGAGATATCGCCATTAGGGTGGGCCAGGGGTGACTCTAGAATGTTTGTACGATATGGGTATCAAACGAAAGGTGTTACTGAGCATTTTAAGAGGGAGTGGGCATTAGGTCTATAGGTGGACGCCTTTTCGAGATATCGCCATTAGGGTGGGCCAGGGTGACTCTAGAATGTGTTTGTACGATATGGGTATCAAATGAAAGGTGGTAATGAGTATTTTAAAAGGGAGTAATCCTTAGTTCTATAGGTGGACGCCTTTTCGAGATATCGCCATTAGGGTGGGCCAGGTGTGACTCTAGAATGTTTGTACGATATGGTTATCAAACGAAAGGTGTTACTGAGCATTTTAAGAGGGAGTGGGCATTAGGTCTATAGGTGGACGCCTTTTCGAGATATCGCCATTAGGGTGGGACAGGGGTGACTCTAGAATGTTTGTACGATATGGGTATCAAACGAAAGGTGTTACTGAGCATTTTAAGAGGGAGTGTACATTAGGTCTATAGGTGGACGCCTTTTCGAGATATCGCCATTAGGGTGGGCCAGGGGTGACTCTAGAATGTTTGTACGATATGGGTATCAAACGAAAGGTGTTACTGAGCATTTTAAGAGGGAGTGGACATTAGGTCTATAGGTGGACGCCTTTTCGAGATATCGCCATTAGGGTGGGCCAGGGTGACTCTAGAATGTGTTTGTACGATATGGGTATCAAATGAAAGGTGGTAATGAGTATTTTAAAAGGGAGTAATCCTTAGTTCTATAGGTGGACGCCTTTTCGAAATATCGCCATTAGGGTGGGCCAGGTGTGACTCTAGAATGTTTGTACGATATGGGTATCAAACGAAAGCTGTTACTGAGCATTTTAAGAGGGAGTGGGCATTAGGTGTATAGGTGGACGCCTTTTCGAGATATTGCCATTAGGGTGGGCCAGGGGTGACTCTAGAATGCTTGTACGATATGGGTATCAAACGAAAGGTGTTACTGAGCATTTTAAGAGGGAGTGGACACTAGGTCTATAGGTGGACGCCTTTTCGAGATATCGCCATTAGGGTGGGCCAGGGGTTACTCTAGAATGTTTGTACGATATGGGTATCAAACGAAAGGTGTTACTAGCATTTTAAGAGAGAGGGGGCATTAGTTCTATAGGTGGACGCCTTTTCGAGATATCGCCATTAGGGTGGGACAGGGGTGACTCTGGTATGTTTTTGTACGATATGGATATCAAATTAAAGGTATTAATGAGGGTTTTAAAAGCGAGTGGCCCTTAGATGTATATGTGAAGGCGTTCTCGTGATATCCACCAAAATGTGGACCAGGTGATCCAGAAAATCATCTGTCGGGTGCTGCTAATTTATTTATATATGCAATACCACTAACAGTATTCCTGCCAAGATTCCAAGGGCTGTTGATTTCGCCTTGTAGAACTTTTTCATTTTCTTCTACTTAATATGGTAGGTGTCACACCCATTTTACAAAGATTTTTCCAAAGTTATATTTTGCGTCAACAAACCAATCCAGTTACCATGTTTCATCCCTTTTTTCGTATTTGGTATAGAATTATGGCATTTTTTTCATTTTTCGTAATTTTCGATATCGATAAAGTGGGCGTGGTTATGGTCAGATTTCGCCCATTTTTTATACCAAGAAAAAGTGAGCTCAGGTAAGTACGTGGGCTAAGTTTAGTAAAGATATATCGGATTTTGCTCAAGTTATTGTGTTAATGGCTGAGCGGAAGGACAGACGGTGGACTGTGTATAAAAACAGGGCGTGGCTTCCACCGATTTCGCCCATTTTCACAGAGAACAGTTACCGTCATAGACTCTATGCTCCTACCAAATTTGAGAAGGATTGGTAAATTTTTGTTCGACTTATGGCAATAAAAGTATTCTAGACAAACTAAATGAAAATGGGCGGAGCCACGCCCATTTTGAAATTTTATTTTATTTTTGTATTTTGTTGCATCATATCATTACTGGAGTTGAATTTTGACTTAATTTACTTATATACAGTAAAGATATTAAATTTTTTGTTAAAATTTGAATTTAAAAAAATTTTTTTTAAAAAGTGGGCGTGTTCTTAATCCAATTTTGCTAATTTTTATTTAGCACATATAGAGTAATAGTAGTAACGTTCCTGCCAAATTTCATCATGATATCTTCAACGACTGCCAAATTACAGCTTGCAAAACTTTTAAATTACCTTCTTGTAAAAGTGGGCGGGGCCACGCCCATTGTCCAAAATCTTACTAATTTTCTATTCTGCGTCATAACGTCAACCCATCTACCAAGTTTCGTCGCTTTATCTGTCTTTTGTAATGAGTTATCGCACTTTTTCGGTTTTTCGAAATTTTCGATATCGAAAAAGTGGGCGTGGTTATAGTCCGATATCGTTCATTTTAAATAGCGATCTGAGATGAGTGCTCAGGAACCTACATACCAAATTTCATCAAGATACCTCAAAATTTACTCAAGTTATCGTGTTAACGGACGGACGGACGGACGGACGGACGGACGGACGGACGGACATGGCTCAATCAAATTTTTTTTCGATCCTGATTATTTTGATATATGGAAGTCTATATCTATCTCGATTCCTTTATATATGTACAACCAACCGTTATCCAATCAAACTTAATATACTCTGTGAGCTCTGCTCAACTGAGTATAAAAAAAAAACGCAATATGTAGGCTACACGAGAACGGAGCCGTCGAGTAACCAAAACAAATGGGTTAAACAAATTCGTACACGGTATTTATCAATTTAACTCTAGAATTAAAGGATATACAACGAGAAACAACGTTTGACAACCTTTAAACAGTTTTAATAACTATCTCAAAAATTGTCACTCTGATGCAAACAACTGCTGAGTTATCTACTCAAATTTGTTGAACAAAACGACTTACGTATTTTAAGCATGCTAACCTTTAGCCCGGTAAGCAAATTAAAAAAAAAACGCAATATGTAGGCTACACGAGAACGGAGACGTCGAGTAACCAAAACAAATGGGTTAAACAAATTCGTACACGTTATTTATCAATTTAACTCTAGAATTAAAGGATATACAACGAGAAACATCGTTTGACAACCTTTAAACAGTTTTAATAACTATCTCAAAAATTGTCGCTCTGATGCAAACAACTGCTGAGTTATCTACTCAAATTTGTTGAACAAAACGACTTAGGTACGTATTTTAAGCATGCTAACCTTTAGCCCGGTAAGCAAAAAAAAAAAAACGCAATATGTAGGCTACACGAGAACGGAGACGTCGAGTAACCAAAACAAATGGGTTAAACAAATTCGTACACGGTATTTATCAATTTAACTCTAGAGTTAAAAGGTATACAACGAGAAACCACGTTTGACAACCTTTAAACAGTTTTAATAACTATCTCAAAAATTGTCGCTCTGATGCAAACAACTGCTGAGTTATCTACTCAAATTTGTTGAACAAAAAGACTTAGGTACATATTTTAAGCATGCTAACCTTTAGCCCGGTAAGCAAATTAAAAAAAAAAACGCAATATGTAGGCTACACGAGAACGGAGACGTCGAGTAACCAAAACAAATGGGTTAAACAAATTCGTACACGGTATTTATCAATTTAACCCTAGAATTAAAGGATATACAACGAGAAACAACGTTTGACAACCTTTAAACTGTTTTAATAACTATCTCAAAAATTGTCGCTCTGATGCAAACAACTGTTGAGTTATCTACTCAAATTTGTTGAACAAAACGACTTACGTATTTTAAGCATGCTAACCTTTAGCCCGGTAAGCAAATTAAAAAAAAAACGCAATATGTAGGCTACACGAGAACGGAGCCGGCGAGTAACCAAAACAAATGGGTTAAACAAATTCGTACACGGTATTTATCAACTTAACTCTAGAATTAAAGGATATACAGCGAGAAACAACGTTTGACAACCTTTAAGCAGTTTTAATAACTATCTCAAAAATTGTCGCTCTGATGGAAACAACTGCTGAGTTGTCTACTCAAATTTGTTGAACAAAACGACTTACGTATTTTAAGCATGCTAACCTTTAGCCCGGTAAGCAAATTAAAAAAAAAACGCAATATGTAGGCTACACGAGAACGGAGACGTCGAGTAACCAAAACAAATGGGTTAAACAAATTCGTACATGGTATTTATCAATTTAACTCTAGAATTAAAGGATATACAACGAGAAACATCGTTTGACAACCTTTAAATAGTTTTAATAACTATCTCAAAAATTGTCGCTCTGATGCAAACAATTGCTGAGTTATCTACTCAAATTTGTTGAAAAAAACGACTTACGTATTTTAAGCATGCTAACCTTTAGCCCGGTAAGCAAATTAAAAAAAAAACGCAATATGTAGGCTACACGAGAAAGGAGCCGTCGAGTAACCAAAACAAATGGGTTAAACAAATTCGTACACGGTATTTATCAATTTAACTCTAGAATTAAAGGATATACAACGAGAAACATCGTTTGACAACCTTTAAATAGTTTTAATAACTATCTCAAAAATTGTCGCTCTGATGCAAACAACTGCTGAGTAATCTACTCAAATTTGTTGAACAAAACGACTTACGTATTTTAAGCATGCTAACCTTTAGCCCGGTAAGCAAATTAAAAAAAAAACGCAATATGTAGGCTACACGAGAACGGAGCCGTCGAGTAACCAAAACAAATGCGTTAAACAAATTCGTACACGTTATTTATCAATTTAACTCTAGAATTAAAGGATATACAACGAGAAACATCGTTTAACAACCTTTAAATAGTTTTAATAACTATCTCAAAAATTGTCGCTCTGATGCAAACAATTGCTGAGTTATCTACTCAAATTTGTTGAACAAAACGACTTACGTATTTTAAGCATGCTAACCTTTAGCCCGGTAAGCAAATTAACAAAAAAAACGCAATATGTAGGCTACACGAGAAAGGAGCCGTCGAGTAACCAAAACAAATGGGTTAAACAAATTCGTACACGGTATTTATCAATTTAACTCTAGAATTAAAGGATATGCAACGAGAAACATCGTTTGACAACCTTTAAATAGTTTTAATAACTATCTCAAAAATTGTCGCTCTGATGCAAACTGCTGAGTTATCTACTCAAATTTGTTGAACAAAACGACTTACGTATTTTAAGCATGCTAAACTTTAGCCCGGTAAGCAGTTTAAAAAACAAAACGCAATATGTAGGCTACACGAGAACGGAGACGTCGAGTAACCAAAACAAATGCGTTAAACAAATTCGTACACGTTATTTATCAATTTAACTCTAGAATTAAAGGATATACAACGAGAAACAACGTTTGACAACCTTTAAATAGTTTTAATAACTATCTCAAAAATTGTCGCTCTGATGCAAACAACTGCTGAGTTATCTACTCAAATTTGTTGAACAAAACGACTTACGTATTTTAAGTATGCTAACCTTTAGCCCGGTAAGCAAATTAAAAAAAACAAGTAAGGAAGGCTAAGTTCGGGTGTAACCGAACATAACATACTCAGTTGAGAGCTATGGAGACAAAATAAGGAAAATCAATCTGGGGTAACCCTGGAATGTGGTTGTATAACATGTGTATCAAATGAAAGGTATTAAAGAGTATTTTAAGAGAGAATAGGTCATAGTTCTATGGATGAACGCCATTTAGGGATATCGCCATAAAGGTAGACCAGGGCTGACTCTAGAATTTGTTTGTACGATATGGGTATCAAATGAAAGGTGTTACTGAGCATTTTAAGAGGGAGTGGGCCTTAGGTCTATCGGTGGACGCCTTTTCGAGATGTCCCCATTAAGGTGGACCAGGGGTGATTCTATAATGTGTTTGTACGATATGGGTATCAAATGAAAGCTGTTAATGAGTATTTTGAAAAGGAGTGATCCGTAGTTCCATAGGTGGACGCCGTTTCGAGATATCGCCATAAAGGTGGACCAGGGGTGTCTCTAGAATGTGTTTGTACGATATGGGAATCAAATGAAAGGTGTTACTGAGCATTTTAAGAGGGAGTGGGCATTAGGTCTATAGATGGACGCCTTTTCGAGATATAGCCATTAGGGTGGGCCAGGGGTGACTCTAGAATGTTTGTACGGTATGGGTATCAAACGAAAGGTGTTACTGAGCATTTTAAGAGGGAGTGGGCATGAGGTCTATAGGTGGACGTCTTTTCGAGATATCGTCATTAGGGTGGGCCAGGGGTGACTCTAGAATGTGTTTGTACGATATGTGCATCAAACGAAAGGTGTTACTGAGCATTTTAAGAGGGAGTGGGCATTTGGTCTATAGGTGGACGCCCTTTCGAGATATCGCCATTAGGGTGGGCCAGGGGTGACTCTAGAATGTTTGTACGATATGGGTATCAAACGAAAGGTGTTACTGAGCATTTTAAGAGGGAGTGGGCATTAGGTCTATAGGTGGACGCCTTTTCGAGATATCGCCATTAGGGTGGGCCAGGGTGACTCTAGAATGTGTTTGTACGATATGGGTATCAAATGAAAGGTGGTAATGAGTATTTTAAAAGGGAGTAATCCTTAGTTCTATAGGTGGACGCCTTTTCGAGATGTCGCCATAAAGCTGGACCAAGGGTGACTCTAGAATGTTTGTACGGTATGGGTATCAAACGAAAGGTGTTACTGAGCATTTTAAGAGGGAGTGGGCATTAGGTCTATAGCTGGACGCCTTTTCGAGATATCGCCATTAGGGTGGGCCAGGGTGACTCTAGAATGTGTTTGTACGATATGGGTATCAAATGAAAGGTGGTAATGAGTATTTTAAAAGGGAGTAATCCTTAGTTCTATAGGTGGACGCCTTTTCGAGATATCGCCATTAGGGTGGGCCAGGTGTGACTCTAGAATGTTTGTACGATATGGTTATCAAACGAAAGGTGTTACTGAGCATTTTAAGAGGGAGTGGGCATTAGGTCTATAGGTGGACGCCTTTTCGAGATATCGCCATTAGGGTGGGACAGGGGTGACTCTAGAATGTTTGTACGATATGGGTATCAAACGAAAGGTGTTACTGAGCATTTTAAGAGTGAGTGTACATTAGGTCTATAGGTGGACGCCTTTTCGAGATATCGCCATTAGGGTGGGCCAGGGGTGACTCTAGAATGTTTGTACGATATGGGTATCAAACGAAAGGTGTTACTGAGCATTTTAAGAGGGAGTGGACATTAGGTCTATAGGTGGACGCCTTTTCGAGATATCGCCATTAGGGTGGGCCAGGGTGACTCTAGAATGTGTTTGTACGATATGGGTATCAAATGAAAGGTGGTAATGAGTATTTTAAAAGGGAGTAATCCTTAGTTCTATAGGTGGACGCCTTTTCGAAATATCGCCATTAGGGTGGGCCAGGTGTGACTCTAGAATGTTTGTACGATATGGGTATCAAACGAAAGCTGTTACTGAGCATTTTAAGAGGGAGTGGGCATTAGGTGTATAGGTGGACGCCTTTTCGAGATATTGCCATTAGGGTGGGCCAGGGGTGACTCTAGAATGCTTGTACGATATGGGTATCAAACGAAAGTTGTTACTGAGCATTTTAAGAGGGAGTGGACACTAGGTCTATAGGTGGACGCCTTTTCGAGATATCGCCATTAGGGTGGGCCAGGGGTTACTCTAGAATGTTTGTACGATATGGGTATCAAACGAAAGGTGTTACTAGCATTTTAAGAGAGAGGGGGCATTAGTTCTATAGGTGGACGCCTTTTCGAGATATCGCCATTAGGGTGGGACAGGGGTGACTCTGGTATGTTTTTGTACGATATGGATATCAAATTAAAGGTATTAATGAGGGTTTTAAAAGCGAGTGGCCCTTAGATGTATATGTGAAGGCGTTCTCGTGATATCCACCAAAATGTGGACCAGGTGATCCAGAAAATCATCTGTCGGGTACTGCTAATTTATTTATATATGCAATACCACTAACAGTATTCCTGCCAAGATTCCAAGGGCTGTTGATTTCGCCTTGTAGAACTTTTTCATTTTCTTCTACTTAATATGGTAGGTGTCACACCCATTTTACAAAGATTTTTCCAAAGTTATATTTTGCGTCAACAAACCAATCCAGTTACCATGTTTCATCCCTTTTTTCGTATTTGGTATAGAATTATGGCATTTTTTTCATTTTTCGTAATTTTCGATATCGATAAAGTGGGCGTGGTTATGGTCAGATTTCGCCCATTTTTTATACCAAGAAAAAGTGAGCTCACGTAAGTACGTGGGCTAAGTTTAGTAAAGATATATCGGATTTTGCTCAAGTTATTGTGTTAATGGCTGAGCGGAAGGACAGACGGTGGACTGTGTATAAAAACTGGGCGTGGCTTCCACCGATTTCGCCCATTTTCACAGAGAACAGTTACCGTCATAGACTCTATGCTCCTACCAAATTTGAGAAGGATTGGTAAATTTTTGTTCGACTTATGGCAATAAAAGTATTCTAGACAAACTAAATGAAAATGGGCGGAGCCACGCCCATTTTGAAATTTTCTTTTATTTTTGTATTTTGTTGCATCATATCATTACTGGAGTTGAATTTTGACTTAATTTACTTATATACAGTAAAGATATTAAATTTTTTGTTAAAATTTGAATTTAAAAAAATTTTTTTTAAAAAGTGGGCGTGTTCTTAATCCAATTTTGCTAATTTTTATTTAGCACATATAGAGTAATAGTAGTAACGTTCCTGCCAAATTTCATCATGATATCTTCAACGACTGCCAAATTACAGCTTGCAAAACTTTTAAATTACCTTCTTGTAAAAGTGGGCGGGGCCACGCCCATTGTCCAAAATCTTACTAATTTTCTATTCTGCGTCATAACTTCAACCCATCTACCAAGTTTCGTCGCTTTATCTGTCTTTTGTAATGAGTTATCGCACTTTTTCGGTTTTTCGAAATTTTCGATATCGAAAAAGTGGGCGTGGTTATAGTCCGATATCGTTCATTTTAAATAGCGATCTGAGGTGAGTGCTCAGGAACCCACATACCAAATTTCATCAAGATACCTCAAAATTTACTCAAGTTATCGTGTTAACGGACGGACGGACGGACGGACGGACGGACGGATGGACGGACATGGCTCAATCAAATTTTTTTTCGATCCTAATTATTTTGATATATGGAAGTCTATATCTATCTCGATTCCTTTATATATGTACAACCAACCGTTATCCAATCAAACTTAATATACTCTGTGAGCTCTGCTCAACTGAGTATAAAAACGCAATATGTAGGCTACACGAGAACGGAGACGTCGAGTAACGAAAACAAATGCGTTAAACAAATTCGTACACGTTATTTATCAATTTAACTCTAGAATTAAAGGATATACAACGAGGAACAACGTTTGACAACCTTTAAACAGTTTTAATAACTATCTCAAAAATTGTCGCTCTGATGCAAACAACTGCTGAGTTATCTACTCAAATTTGTTGAACAAAACGACTTACGTATTCTAAGCATGCTAATCTTTAGTCCGGTCAGCAAATTAAAAAAAAAAAACGCAATATGTAGGCTACACGAGAA
The DNA here is from genome assembly GCF_040869045.1 of Eurosta solidaginis. Taxonomy (NCBI): domain Eukaryota; kingdom Metazoa; phylum Arthropoda; class Insecta; order Diptera; family Tephritidae; genus Eurosta; species Eurosta solidaginis. The sequence continues at coordinate 124,373,265 of NC_090321.1, forward strand.
CGGAGACGTCGAGTAACCAAAACAAATGCGTTAAACAAATTCGTACACGTTATTTATCAATTTAACTCTAGAATTAAAGGATATTCAACGAGATATCGCCATTAGGGTGGGCCAGCGGTGACTCTAGAATGTTTGTACGATATGGGTATCAAACGAAAGGTGTTACTGAGCATTTTAAGAGGGAGTGGGCATTAGGTCTATAGGTGGACGCCTTTTCGAGATATCGCCATTAGGGTGGGCCAGGGTGACTCTAGAATGTGTTTGTACGATATGGGTATCAAATGAAAGGTGGTAATGAGTATTTTAAAAGGGAGTAATCCTTAGTTCTATAGGTGGACGCCTTTTCGAGATGTCGCCATAAAGCTGGACCAAGGGTGACTCTAGAATGTTTGTACGGTATGGGTATCAAACGAAAGGTGTTACTGAGCATTTTAAGAGGGAGTGGGCATTAGGTCTATAGCTGGACGCCTTTTCGAGATATCGCCATTAGGGTGGGCCAGGGTGACTCTAGAATGTGTTTGTACGATATGGGTATCAAATGAAAGGTGGTAATGAGTATTTTAAAAGGGAGTAATCCTTAGTTCTATAGGTGGACGCCTTTTCGAGATATCGCCATTAGGGTGGGCCAGGTGTGACTCTAGAATGTTTGTACGATATGGTTATCAAACGAAAGGTGTTACTGAGCATTTTAAGAGGGAGTGGGCATTAGGTCTATAGGTGGACGCCTTTTCGAGATATCGCCATTAGGGTGGGACAGGGGTGACTCTAGAATGTTTGTACGATATGGGTATCAAACGAAAGGTGTTACTGAGCATTTTAAGAGGGAGTGTACATTAGGTCTATAGGTGGACGCCTTTTCGAGATATCGCCATTAGGGTGGGCCAGGGGTGACTCTAGAATGTTTGTACGATATGGGTATCAAACGAAAGGTGTTACTGAGCATTTTAAGAGGGAGTGGACATTAGGTCTATAGGTGGACGCCTTTTCGAGATATCGCCATTAGGGTGGGCCAGGGTGACTCTAGAATGTGTTTGTACGATATGGGTATCAAATGAAAGGTGGTAATGAGTATTTTAAAAGGGAGTAATCCTTAGTTCTATAGGTGGACGCCTTTTCGAAATATCGCCATTAGGGTGGGCCAGGTGTGACTCTAGAATGTTTGTACGATATGGGTATCAAACGAAAGCTGTTACTGAGCATTTTAAGAGGGAGTGGGCATTAGGTGTATAGGTGGACGCCTTTTCGAGATATTGCCATTAGGGTGGGCCAGGGGTGACTCTAGAATGCTTGTACGATATGGGTATCAAACGAAAGTTGTTACTGAGCATTTTAAGAGGGAGTGGACACTAGGTCTATAGGTGGACGCCTTTTCGAGATATCGCCATTAGGGTGGGCCAGGGGTTACTCTAGAATGTTTGTACGATATGGGTATCAAACGAAAGGTGTTACTAGCATTTTAAGAGAGAGGGGGCATTAGTTCTATAGGTGGACGCCTTTTCGAGATATCGCCATTAGGGTGGGACAGGGGTGACTCTGGTATGTTTTTGTACGATATGGATATCAAATTAAAGGTATTAATGAGGGTTTTAAAAGCGAGTGGCCCTTAGAGGTATATGTGAAGGCGTTCTCGTGATATCCACCAAAATGTGGACCAGGTGATCCAGAAAATCATCTGTCGGGTACTGCTAATTTATTTATATATGCAATACCACTAACAGTATTCCTGCCAAGATTCCAAGGGCTGTTGATTTCGCCTTGTAGAACTTTTTCATTTTCTTCTACTTAATATGGTAGGTGTCACACCCATTTTACAAAGATTTTTCCAAAGTTATATTTTGCGTCAACAAACCAATCCAGTTACCATGTTTCATCCCTTTTTTCGTATTTGGTATAGAATTATGGCATTTTTTTCATTTTTCGTAATTTTCGATATCGATAAAGTGGGCGTGGTTATGGTCAGATTTCGCCCATTTTTTATACCAAGAAAAAGTGAGCTCACGTAAGTACGTGGGCTAAGTTTAGTAAAGATATATCGGATTTTGCTCAAGTTATTGTGTTAATGGCTGAGCGGAAGGACAGACGGTGGACTGTGTATAAAAACTGGGCGTGGCTTCCACCGATTTCGCCCATTTTCACAGAGAACAGTTACCGTCATAGACTCTATGCTCCTACCAAATTTGAGAAGGATTGGTAAATTTTTGTTCGACTTATGGCAATAAAAGTATTCTAGACAAACTAAATGAAAATGGGCGGAGCCACGCCCATTTTGAAATTTTCTTTTATTTTTGTATTTTGTTGCATCATATCATTACTGGAGTTGAATTTTGACTTAATTTACTTATATACAGTAAAGATATTAAATTTTTTGTTAAAATTTGAATTTAAAAAAATTTTTTTTAAAAAGTGGGCGTGTTCTTAATCCAATTTTGCTAATTTTTATTTAGCACATATAGAGTAATAGTAGTAACGTTCCTGCCAAATTTCATCATGATATCTTCAACGACTGCCAAATTACAGCTTGCAAAACTTTTAATTACCTTCTTGTAAAAGTGGGCGGGGCCACGCCCATTGTCCAAAATCTTACTAATTTTCTATTCTGCGTCATAACTTCAACCCATCTACCAAGTTTCGTCGCTTTATCTGTCTTTTGTAATGAGTTATCGCACTTTTTCGGTTTTTCGAAATTTTCGATATCGAAAAAGTGGGCGTGGTTATAGTCCGATATCGTTCATTTTAAATAGCGATCTGAGGTGAGTGCTCAGGAACCCACATACCAAATTTCATCAAGATACCTCAAAATTTACTCAAGTTATCGTGTTAACGGACGGACGGACGGACGGACGGACGGACGGATGGACGGACATGGCTCAATCAAATTTTTTTTCGATCCTAATTATTTTGATATATGGAAGTCTATATCTATCTCGATTCCTTTATATATGTACAACCAACCGTTATCCAATCAAACTTAATATACTCTGTGAGCTCTGCTCAACTGAGTATAAAAACGCAATATGTAGGCTACACGAGAACGGAGACGTCGAGTAACGAAAACAAATGCGTTAAACAAATTCGTACACGTTATTTATCAATTTAACTCTAGAATTAAAGGATATACAACGAGGAACAACGTTTGACAACCTTTAAACAGTTTTAATAACTATCTCAAAAATTGTCGCTCTGATGCAAACAACTGCTGAGTTATCTACTCAAATTTGTTGAACAAAACGACTTACGTATTCTAAGCATGCTAATCTTTAGTCCGGTCAGCAAATTAAAAAAAAAAAACGCAATATGTAGGCTACACGAGAACGGAGACGTCGAGTAACCAAAACAAATGCGTTAAACAAATTCGTACACGTTATTTATCAATTTAACTCTAGAATTAAAGGATATTCAACGAGAAACAACGTTTGACAACCTTTAAGCAGTTTTAATAACTATCTCAAAAATTGTCGCTCTGATGGAAACAACTGCTGAGTTGTCTACTCAAATTTGTTGAACAAAACGACTTACGTATTTTAAGCATGCTAACCTTTAGCCCGGTAAGCAAATTAAAAAAAAAACCGCAATATGTAGGCTACACGAGAACGGAAACGTCGAGTAACCAAAACAAATGGGTTAAACAAATTCGTACACGGTATTTATCAATTTAACTCTAGAATTAAAGGATATACAACGAGAAACAACGTTTGACAACCTTTAAACAGTTTTAATTACTATCTCAAAAATTGTCGCTCTGATGCAAACAACTGCTGAGTTATCTACTCAAATTTGTTGAACAAATCGGCTTACGTATTTTAAGTATGCTAACCTTTAGCCCGGTAAGCAAATTAAAAAAAAAACGAAATATGTAGGCTACACGAGAACGGAGCCGGCGAGTAACCAAAACAAATGGGTTAAACAAATTCGTACACGGTATTTATCAATTTAACTCTAGAATTAAAGGACATACAACGAGAAACAACGTTTGACAACCTTTAAACAGTTTTAATAACTATCTCAAAAATTGTCGCTCTGATGCAAACAACTGCTGAGTTATCTACTCAAATTTGTTGAACAAAACGACTTACGTATTTTAAGCATGCTAACTTTTAGCCCGGTAAGCAAATTAAAAAAAAAACGCAATATGTAGGCTACACGAAAACGGAGCCGTCGAGTAACCAAAAGAAATGCGTTAAACCAATTCGTATACGGTATTTATCAATTTAACACTAGAATTAAAGGATATACAACGAGAAACAACGTTTGACAACCTTAAACAGTTTTAATAACTATCACAAAAATTGTCGCTCTGATGCAAACAACTGCTGAGTTATCTACTCAAATTTGTTGAACAAATCGGCTTACGTATTTTAAGTATGCTAACCTTTATCCCGGTAAGCAAATTAAAAAAAAAAACGCAATATGTAGGCTACACGAGGACGGAGACGTCGAGTAACCAAAACAAATGCGTTAAACAAATTCGTACACGTTTTTTATCAATTTAACTCTAGAATTAAAGGATATACAACGAGAAACATCGTTTGACAACCTTTAAACAGTTTTAATAACTATTTCAAAAATTGTCGCTCTGATGGAAACAACTGCTGAGTTATCTACTCAAATTTGTTGAACAAAACGGCTTGCGTATTTTAAGCATGCTAACCTTTAGCCCGGTAAACAAATTAAAAAAAAAAAAAACGCAATATGTAGGCTACACGAGAACGGAGACGTCGAGTAACCAAAACAAATGCGTTAAACAAATTCGTACACGTTATTTATCAATTTAACTCTAGAATTAAAGGATATACAACGAGAGACATCGTTTGACAACCTTTAAATAGTTTTAATAACTATCTCAAAAATTGTCGCTCTGATGCAAACAACTGCTGAGTTATCTACTCAAATTTGTTGAACAAAACGACTTACGTATTTTAAGCATGCTAACCTTTAGCCCGGTAAGCAAATTAAAAAAAAAACGCAATATGTAGGCTACACGAGAACGGAGCCGTCGAGTAACCAAAACAAATGCGTTAAACAAATTCGTATACGTTATTTATCAATTTAACTCTAGAATTAAAGGATATACAACGAGAAACATCGTTTGACAACCTTTAAATAGTTTTAAGAACTATCTCAAAAATTGTCGCTCTGATGCAAACAACTGCTGAGTTATCTACTCAAATTTGTTGAACAAAACGACTTAGGTACGTATTTTAAGCATGCTAACCTTTAGCCCGGTAAGCAAATTAAAAAAAAAAAACGTAATATGTAGGCTACACGAGAACGGAGACGTCGAGTAACCAAAACAAATGGGTTAAACAAATTCGTACACGGTATTTATCAATTTAACTCTAGAGTTAAAGGATATACAACGAGAAACCACGTTTGACAACCTTTAAACAGTTTTAATAACTATCTCAAAAATTGTCGCTCTGATGCAAACAACTGCTGAGTTATCTACTCAAATTTGTTGAACAAAACGACTTACGCATTTTAAGCATGCTAACCTTTAGCCCGGTAAGCAAATTAAAAAAAAAAACGCAATATGTAGGCTACACGACAACGGAGACGTCGAGTAACCAAAACAAATGCGTTAAACAAATTCGTACACGTTATTTATCAATTTAACTCTAGAATTAAAGGATATACAACGAGAAACAACGTATGACAACCTTTAAACAGTTTTAATAACTATCTCAAAAATTGTCGCTCTGATGGAAACAACTGCTGAGTTATCTACTCAAATTTGTTGAACAAAACGACTTACGTATTTTAAGCATGCTAACCTTTAGCCCGGTAAGCAAATTAAAAAAAAAACGCAATATGTAGGCTACACGAGAACGGAGACGTCGAGTAACCAAAACAAATGGGTTAAACAAATTCGTACACGGTATTTATCAATTTAACACTAGAATTAAAGGATATACAACGAGAAACAACGTTTGACGACCTTTAAACAGTTTTAATAACTATCTCAAAAATTGTCGCTCTGATGCAAACAACTGCCGAGTTATCTACTCAAATTTGTTGAACAAAACGACTTAGGTATTTTAAGCATGCTAACCTTTAGCCCGGTAAGCAAATTAAAAAAAAAAACGCAATATGTAGGCTACACGAGAACGGAGACGTCGAGTAACCAAAACAAATGGGTTAAACAAATTCGTACACGGTATTTATCAATTTAACTCTAGAATTAAAGGATATACAACGAGAAACAACGTTTGACAACCTTTAAACAGTTTTAATAACTATCTCAAAAATTGTCGCTCTGATGCAAACAACTGCTGAGTTATCTACTCAAATTTGTTGAACAAAACGACTTACGTATTTTAAGCATGCTAACCTTTAGCCCGGTAAGCAAATTAAAAAAAAAAACGCAATATGTAGGCTACATGAGAACGGAGCCGTAGAGTAACCAAAACAAATGGGTTAAACAAATTCGTACACGGTATTTATCAATTTAACTCTAGAATTAAAGGATATACAACGAGAAACAACGTTTGACAACCTTTAAACAGTTTTAATAACTATCTCAAAAATTGTCACTCTGATGCAAACAATTGCTGAGTTATCTACTCAAATTTGTTGAACAAAACGACTTACGTATTTTAAGCATGCTAACCTTTAGCCCGGTAAGCAAATTAAAAAAAAAACGCAATATGTAGGCTACACGAGAACGGAGACGTCGAGTAACCAAAACAAATGGGTTAAACAAATTCGTACACGTTATTTATCAATTTAACTGTAGAATTAAAGGATATACAACGAGAAACATCGTTTGACAACCTTTAAACAGTTTTAATAACTATCTCAAAAATTGTCGCTCTGATGCAAACAACTGCTGAGTTATCTACTCAAATTTGTTGAACAAAACGACTTAGGTACGTATTTTAAGCATGCTAACCTTTAGCCCGGTAAGCAAATAAAAAAAAAACGCAATATGTAGGCTACACGAGAACGGAGACGTCGAGTAACCAAAACAAATGGGTTAAACAAATTCGTACACGGTATTTATTAATTTAACTCTAGAGTTAAAAGGTATACAACGAGAAACCACGTTTGACAACCTTTAAACAGTTTTAATAACTATCTCAAAAATTGTCGCTCTGATGCAAACAACTGCTGAGTTATCTACTCAAATTTGTTGAACAAAAAGACTTAGGTACATATTTTAAGCATGCTAACCTTTAGCCCGGTAAGCAAATTTAAAAAAAAAAAACGCAATATGTAGGCTACACGAGAACGGAGACGTCGAGTAACCAAAACAAATGGGTTAAACAAATTCGTACACGGTATTTATCAATTTAACCCTAGAATTAAAGGATATACAACGAGAAACAACGTTTGACAACCTTTAAACAGTTTTAATAACTATCTCAAAAATTGTCGCTCTGATGCAAACAACTGTTGAGTTATCTACTCAAATTTGTTGAACAAAACGACTTACGTATTTTAAGCATGCTAACCTTTAGCCCGGTAAGCAAATTAAAAAAAAAAACGCAATATGTAGGCTACACGAGAACGGAGCCGTCGAGTAACCAAAACAAATGGGTTAAACAAATTCGTACACGGTATTTATCAATTTAACTCTAGAATTAAAGGATATACAACGAGAAACAACGTTTGAAAACCTTTAAACAGTTTTAATAACTATCTCAAAAATTGTCACTCTGATGCAAACAACTGCTGAGTTATCTACTCAAATTTGTTGAACAAAACGACTTACGTATTTTAAGCATGCTAACCTTTAGCCCGGTAAGCAAATTTAAAAAAAAAAACGCAATATGTAGGCTACACGAGAACGGAGCCGTCGAGTAACCAAAACAAATGCGTTAAACAAATTCGTACACGGTATTTATCAATTTAACACTAGAATTAAAGGATATACAATGAGAAACAACGTTTGACGACCTTTAAACAGTTTTAATAACTATCTCAAAAATTGTCGCTCTGATGCAAACAACTGCCGAGTTATCTACTCAAATTTGTTGAACAAAACGACTTAGGTATTTTAATCATGCTAACCTTTAGCCCGGTAAGCAAATTAAAAAAAAAACGCAATATGTAGGCTACACGAGAACGGAGACGTCGAGTAACCAAAACAAATGCGTTAAACAAATTCGTACACGTTATTTATCAATTTAACTCTAGAATTAAAGGATATACAACGAGAAACATCATTTGACAACCTTTAAACAGTTTTAATAACTATCTCAAAAATTGTCGCTCTGATGGAAACAACTGCTGAGTTATCTACTCAAATTTGTTGAACAAAACGACTTACGTATTTTAAGCGTGCTAACCTTTAGCCAGGTAAGCAAATTAAAAAAAAAACGCAATATGTAGGCTACACGAGAACGGAGACGTCGAGTAACCAAAACAAATGCGTTAAACAAATTCGTACACGTTATTTATCAATTTAACTCTAGAATTAAAGGATATACAACGAGAAACATCGTTTGACAACCTTTAAATAGTTTTAATAACTATCTCAAAAATTGTCGCTCTGATGAAAACAACTGCTGAGTTATCTACTCAAATTTGTTGAACAAAACGACTTACGTATTTTAAGCATGCTAACCTTTAGCCCGGTAAGCAAATTAAAAAAAAAAACGCAATATGTAGGCTACACGAGAACGGAGCCGTCGAGTAACCAAAACAAATGCGTTAAACAAATTCGTACACGTTATTTATCAATTTAACTCTAGAATTAAAGGATATACAACGAGAAACATCGTTTGACAACCTTTAAATAGTTTTAATAACTATCTCAAAAATTGTCGCTCTGATGCAAACAACTGCTGAGTTATCTACTCAAATTTGTTGAACAAAACGACTTACGTATTTTAAGCATGCTAACCTTTAGCCCGGTAAGCAAATTAAAAAAAAAACGCAATATGTAGGCTACACGAGAACGGAGACGTCAAGTAACCAAAACAAATGGGTTAAACAAATTCGTACACGGTATTTATCAATTTAACTCTAGAATTAAAGGATATACAACGAGAAACAACGTTTGACAACCTTTAAACAGTTTTAATAACTATCTCAAAAATTGTCGCTCTGATGGAAACAACTGCTGAGTTATCTACTCAAATTTGTTGAACAAAACGACTTACGTATTTTAAGCATGCTAACCTTTAGCCCGGTAAGCAAATTAAAAAAAAACGCAATATGTAGGCTACACGAGAACGGAGACGTCGAGTAACCAAAACAAATGGGTTAAACAAATTCGTACACGGTATTTATCAATTTAACTCTAGAATTAAAGGATATACAACGAGAAACAACGTTTGACAACCTTTAAAGATTTTTAATAACTATCTCAAAAATTGTCGCTCTGATGCAAACAACTGCTGAGTTATCTACTCAAATTTGTTGGACAAAACGACTTACGTATTTTAAGCATGCTAACCTTTAGCCCGGTAAGCAAATTAAAAAAAAAACGCAATATGTAGGCTACACGAGAACGGAGCCGTCGAGTAACCAAAACAAATGGGTTAAACAAATTCGTACACGGTATTTATCAATTTAACTCTAGAATTAAAGGATATACAACGAGAAACAACGTTTGACAACCTTTAAACAGTTTTAATAACTATCTAAAAAATTGGCGCTCTGATGCAAACAACTGCTGAGTTATCTACTCAAATTTGTTGAACAAAACGACTTACGTATTTTAAGCATGCTAACCTTTAGCCCGGTAAGCAAATTAAAAAAAAAAACGCAATATGTAGGCTACACGAGAACGGAGCCGTCGAGTAACCAAGACAAATGCGTTAAACAAATTCGTACACGGTATTTATCAATTTAACACTAGAATTAAAGGATATACAACGAGAAACAACGTTTGACAACCTTTAAACAGTTTTAATAACTATCTCAAAAATTGTTGTTGTGATGCAAACAACTGCCGAGTTATCTACTCAAATTTGTTGAACAAAACGACCTAGGTATTTTAAGCATGCTAACCTTTAGCCCGGTATGCAAATTAAAAAAAAACGCAATATGTAGGCTACACGAGAACGGAGACGTCGAGTAACCAAAACAAATGCGTTAAACAAATTCGTACACGTTATTTATCAATTTAACTCTAGAAATAAAGGATATACAACGAGAAACAACGTTTGACAACCTTTAAACAGTTTTAATAACTATCTCAAAAATTGTCGCTCTGATGCAAACAACTGCTGAGTTATCTACTCAAATTTGTTGAACAAAACGACTTACGTATTTTAAGCATGCTAACCTTTAGCCCGGTAAGCAAATTAAAAAAAAAAACGCAATATGTAGGCTACACGAGAACGGAGCCGTCGAGTAACCAAAACAAATGGGTTAAACAAATTCGTACACGGTATTTATCAATTTAACTCTAGAATTAAAGGATATACAACGAGAAACAACGTTTGAAAACCTTTAAACAGTTTTAATAACTATCTCAAAAATTGTCACTCTGATGCAAACAACTGCTGAGTTATCTACTCAAATTTGTTGAACAAAACGACTTACGTATTTTAAGCATGCTAACCTTAAGCCCGGTAAGCAAATTTAAAAAAAAAAACGCAATATGTAGGCTACACGAGAACGGAGCCGTCGAGTAACCAAAACAAATGCGTTAAACAAATTCGTACACGGTATTTATCAATTTAACACTAGAATTAAAGGATATACAACGAGAAACAACGTTTGACGACCTTTAAACAGTTTTAATAACTATCTCAAAAATTGTCGCTCTGATGCAAACAACTGCCGAGTTATCTACTCAAATTTGTTGAACAAAACGACTTAGGTATTTTAATCATGCTAACCTTTAGCCCGGTAAGCAAATTAAAAAAAAAACGCAATATGTAGGCTACACGAGAACGGAGACGTCGAGTAACCAAAACAAATGCGTTAAACAAATTCGTACACGTTATTTATCAATTTAACTCTAGAATTAAAGGATATACAACGAGAAACATCATTTGACAACCTTTAAACAGTTTTAATAACTATCTCAAAAATTGTCGCTCTGATGGAAACAACTGCTGAGTTATCTACTCAAATTTGTTGAACAAAACGACTTACGTATTTTAAGCGTGCTAACCTTTAGCCAGGTAAGCAAATTAAAAAAAAAACGCAATATGTAGGCTACACGAGAACGGAGACGTCGAGTAACCAAAACAAATGCGTTAAACAAATTCGTACACGTTATTTATCAATTTAACTCTAGAATTAAAGGATATACAACGAGAAACATCGTTTGACAACCTTTAAATAGTTTTAATAACTATCTCAAAAATTGTCGCTCTGATGAAAACAACTGCTGAGTTATCTACTCAAATTTGTTGAACAAAACGACTTACGTATTTTAAGCATGCTAACCTTTAGCCCGGTAAGCAAATTAAAAAAAAAAACGCAATATGTAGGCTACACGAGAACGGAGCCGTCGAGTAACCAAAACAAATGCGTTAAACAAATTCGTACACGTTATTTATCAATTTAACTCTAGAATTAAAGGATATACAACGAGAAACATCGTTTGACAACCTTTAAATAGTTTTAATAACTATCTCAAAAATTGTCGCTCTGATGCAAACAACTGCTGAGTTATCTACTCAAATTTGTTGAACAAAACGACTTACGTATTTTAAGCATGCTAACCTTTAGCCCGGTAAGCAAATTAAAAAAAAAACGCAATATGTAGGCTACACGAGAACGGAGACGTCAAGTAACCAAAACAAATGGGTTAAACAAATTCGTACACGGTATTTATCAATTTAACTCTAGAATTAAAGGATATACAACGAGAAACAACGTTTGACAACCTTTAAACAGTTTTAATAACTATCTCAAAAATTGTCGCTCTGATGGAAACAACTGCTGAGTTATCTACTCAAATTTGTTGAACAAAACGACTTACGTATTTTAAGCATGCTAACCTTTAGCCCGGTAAGCAAATTAAAAAAAAACGCAATATGTAGGCTACACGAGAACGGAGACGTCGAGTAACCAAAACAAATGGGTTAAACAAATTCGTACACGGTATTTATCAATTTAACTCTAGAATTAAAGGATATACAACGAGAAACAACGTTTGACAACCTTTAAAGATTTTTAATAACTATCTCAAAAATTGTCGCTCTGATGCAAACAACTGCTGAGTTATCTACTCAAATTTGTTGGACAAAACGACTTACGTATTTTAAGCATGCTAACCTTTAGCCCGGTAAGCAAATTAAAAAAAAAACGCAATATGTAGGCTACACGAGAACGGAGCCGTCGAGTAACCAAAACAAATGGGTTAAACAAATTCGTACACGGTATTTATCAATTTAACTCTAGAATTAAAGGATATACAACGAGAAACAACGTTTGACAACCTTTAAACAGTTTTAATAACTATCTAAAAAATTGGCGCTCTGATGCAAACAACTGCTGAGTTATCTACTCAAATTTGTTGAACAAAACGACTTACGTATTTTAAGCATGCTAACCTTTAGCCCGGTAAGCAAATTAAAAAAAAAAACGCAATATGTAGGCTACACGAGAACGGAGCCGTCGAGTAACCAAGACAAATGCGTTAAACAAATTCGTACACGGTATTTATCAATTTAACACTAGAATTAAAGGATATACAACGAGAAACAACGTTTGACAACCTTTAAACAGTTTTAATAACTATCTCAAAAATTGTTGTTGTGATGCAAACAACTGCCGAGTTATCTACTCAAATTTGTTGAACAAAACGACCTAGGTATTTTAAGCATGCTAACCTTTAGCCCGGTATGCAAATTAAAAAAAAACGCAATATGTAGGCTACACGAGAACGGAGACGTCGAGTAACCAAAACAAATGCGTTAAACAAATTCGTACACGTTATTTATCAATTTAACTCTAGAAATAAAGGATATACAACGAGAAACAACGTTTGACAACCTTTAAACAGTTTTAATAACTATCTCAAAAATTGTCGCTCTGATGCAAACAACTGCTGAGTTATCTACTCAAATTTGTTGAACAAAACGACTTACGTATTTTAAACATGCTAACCTTTAGCCCGGTAAGCAAATTAAAAAAAAACGCAATATGTAGCCTACACGAGAACGGAGACGTCGAGTAACCAAAACAAATGCGTTAAACAAATTCGTACACGTTATTTATCAATTTAACTCTAGAATTAAAGGATATACAACGAGAAACATCGTTTGACAACCTTTAAATAGTTTTAATAACTATCTCAAAAATTGTCGCTCTGATGCAAACAACTGCTGAGTTATCTACTCAAATTTGTTGAACAAAACGACTTACGTATTTTAAGCATGCTAACCTTTAGCCCGGTAAGCAAATTAAAAAAAAAAACGCAATATGTAGGCTACACGAGAACGGAGACGTCGAGTAACCAAAACAAATGCGTTAAACAAATTCGTACACGTTATTTATCAATTTAACTCTAGAATTAAAGGATATACAACGAGAAACCACGTTTGACAACCTTTAAACAGTTTTAATAACTATCTCAAAAATTGTCGCTCTGATGCAAACAACTGCTGAGTTATCTACTCAAATTTGTTGAACAAAAGGACTTACGTATTTTAAGCATGCTAACCTTTAGCCCGGTAAGCAAATTAAAAAAAACGCAATATGTAGGCTACAGAGAACGGAGCCGTCGAGTAACCAAAACAAATGGGTTAAACAAATTCGTACACGGTATTTATCAATTTAACACTAGAATTAAGGATATACAACGAGAAACCACGTTTGACAACCTTTAAACAGTTTTAATAACTATCTCAAAAATTGTCGCTCTGATGCAAACAACTGCTGAGTTATCTACTCAAATTTGTTGAACAAAACGACTTACGTATTTTAAGCATGCTAACCTTTATCCCGGTAAGCAAATTAAAAAAACGCAATATGTAGGCTACAGAGAACGGAGCCGTCGAGTAACCAAAACAAATGGGTTAAACAAATTTGTACACGGTATTTATCAATTTAACTCTAGAAATAAAGGATATACAACGAGAAACAACTTTTGACAACCTTTAAACAGTTTTAATAACTATCTCAAAAATTGTCGCTCTGATGCAAACAACTGCTGAGTTATTTACTCAAATTTGTTGAACAAAACGACTTACGTATTTTAAGCATGCTAACCTTTAGCCCGGTAAGCAAATTAAAAAAAAAAACGCAATATGTAGGCTACACGAGAACGGAGCCGTCGAGTAACCAAAACAAATGCGTTAAACAAATTCGTACACGGTATTTATCAATTTAACTCTAGAATTAAAGGATATACAACGAGAAACAACGTTTCACAACCTTTAAACAGTTTTAATAACTATCTCAAAAATTGTCGCTCTGATGCAAACAACTGCTGAATTATCTACTCAAATTTGTTGAACAAAACGACTTACGTATTTTAAGCATGCTAACCTTTAGCCCGGTAAGCAAATTAAAAAAAAAAAACGCAATATATAGGCTACACGAGAACGGAGCCATCGAGTAACCAAAACAAATGCGTTAAACAAATTCGTACACGTTATTTATCAATTTAACTATAGAAATAAAGGATATACAACGAGAAACAACGTTTGACAACCTTTAAACAGTTTTAATAACTATCTCAAAAATTGTCGCTCTGATGGAAACAACTGCTACACGAGAACGGAGCCGTCGAGTAACCAAAACAAATGCGTTAAACAAATTCGTACACGTTATTTATCAATTTAACTCTAGAATTAAAGATATACAACGAGAAACATCGTTTGACAACCTTTAAATAGTTTTAATAACTATCTCAAAAATTGTCGCTCTGATGCAAACAACTGCTGAGTTATCTACTCAAATTTGTTGAACAAAACGACTTACGTATTTTAAGCATGCTAACCTTTAGCCCGGTAAGCAAATTAAAAAAAACGCAATATGTAGGCTACACGAGAACGGAGCCGTCGAGTAACCAAAACAAATGGGTTAAACAAATTCGTACACGGTATTTATCAATTTAACTCTAGAAATAAAGGATATACAACGAGAAACAACGTTTGACAACCTTTAAACAGTTTTAATAACTATCTCAAAAATTGTCGCTCTGATGCAAACAACTGCCGAGTTATCTACTCAAATTTGTTGGACAAAACGACTTAGCTATTTTAAGTATGCTAACCTTTAGCCCGGTAAGCAAATTAAAAAAAAAACGCAATATGTAGGCTACACGAGAACGGAGACGTCGAGTAACCAAAACAAATGCGTTAAACAAATTCGTACACGTTATTTATCAATTTAACTTTAGAAATAATGGATATACAACGAGAAACAACGTTTGACAACCTTTAAACAGTTTTAATAACTATCTCAAAAATTGTCGCTCTGATGCAAACAACTGCTGAGTTATCTACTCAAATTTGTTGAACAAAACGACTTACGTATTTTAAGCATGCTAACCTTTAGCCCGGTAAGCAAATTAAAAAAAAAAACGCAATATGTAGCCTACACGAGAACGGAGCCGTCGAGTAACCAAAACAAATGGGTTAAACAAATTCGTACACGGTATTTATCAATTTAACTCTAGAATTAAAGGATATACAACGAGAAACAACGTTTGACAAACTTTAAACAGTTTTAATAACTATCTCAAAAATTGTCGCTCTGATGCAAACAACTGCTGAGTTATCTACTCAAATTTGTTGAACAAAACGACTTACGTATTTTAAGCATGCTAACCTTTAGCCCGGTAAGCAAATTAAAAAAAACGCAATATGTAGACTACAGAGAACGGAGCCATCGAGTAACCAAAACAAATGGGTTAAACAAATTCGTACACGGTATTTATCAATTTAACACTAGAATTAAAGGATATACAACGAGAAACAACGTTTGACAACCTTTAAACAGTTTTAGTAACTATCTCAAAAATTTTCGCTCTGATGGAAACATCTGCTGAGTTATCTACTCAAATTTGTTGAACAAAACGACTTACGTATTTTAAGCATGCTAACCTTTAGCCCGGTAAGCAAATTAAAAAAAAAAAACGCAATATGTAGGCTACACGAGAACGGAGCCGTCGAGTAACCAAAACAAATGGGTTAAACAAATTCGTACACGTTATTTATCAATTTACCTCTAGAATTAAAGGATATACAACGAGAAACAATGTTTGACAACCTTTAAACAATTTTAATAACTATCTCAAAAATTGTCGCTCTGATGCAAACAACTGCTGAGTTATCTACTCAAATTTGTTGAACAAAACGACTTACGTATTTTAAGCATGCTAACCTTTAGCACGGTAAGCAAATTAAAAAAAAAACGCAATATGTAGGCTACACGAGAACGGAGCCGTCGAGTAACCAAAACAAATGTGTTAAAGGATATACAACGAGAAACATCGTTTGACAACCTTTAAACAGTTTTAATAACTATCTCAAAAATTGTCGCTCTGATGCAAACAACTGCTGAGTTATCTACTCAAATTTGTTGAACAAAACGACTTACGTATTTTAAGCATGCTAACATTTAGCACGGTAAGCAAATTAAAAAAAAAACGCAATATGTAGGCTACACGAGAACGGAGCCGTCGAGTAACCAAAACAAATGTGTTAAACAAATTCGTACACGGTATTTATCAATTTAACTCTAGAATTAAAGGATATACAACGAGAAACAACGTTTGACAATCTTTAAACAGTTTTAATAACTTTCTCAAAAATTGTCGCTCTCTTGCAAACAACTGCTGAGTTATCTACTCAAATTTGTTGAACAAAACGACTTACGTATTTTAAGCATGCTAACCTTTAGCCCGGTAAGCAAATTAAAAAAAAACGCAATATATAGGCTACACGAGAAAGGAGCCGTCGAGTAACCAAAACAAATGCGTTAAACAAATTCGTACACGGTATTTATCAATTTAACTCTAGAAATAAAGGATATACAACGAGAAACCACGTTTGACAACCTTTAAACAGTTTTAATAACTATCTCAAAAATTGTCGCTCTGATGCAAACAACTGCTGAGTTATCTACTCAAATTTGTTGAACAGAACGACTTACGTATTTTAAGCATGCTAACCTTTAGCCCGGTAAGCAAATTAAAAAAAAAAACGCAATATGTAGGCAACACGAGAACGGATCCTTAGAGTAACCAAAACAAATGGGTTAAACAAATTCGTACACGTTATTTATCAATTTAACTCTAGAATTAAAGGATATACAACGAGAAAAAACGTTTGACAACCTTTAAACTGTTTTAATAACTATCTCAAAAATTTTCGCTCTGATGCAAACAACTGCTGAGTTATCTACTCAAATTTGTTGAACAAAACGACTTACGTATTTTAAGCATGCTAACCTTTAGCCCGGTAAGCAAATTAAAAAAAAAAACGCAATATGTAGGCTACACGAGAACGGAGCCGTCGAGTAACCAAAACAAATGCGTTAAACAAATTCGTACACGGTATTTATCAATTTAACTCTAGAATTAAAGGATATACAACGAGAAACAACGTTTCACAACCTTTAAACAGTTTTAATAACTATCTCAAAAATTGTCGCTCTGATGCAAACAACTGCTGAATTATCTACTCAAATTTGTTGAACAAAACGACTTACGTATTTTAAGCATGCTAACCTTTAGCCCGGTAAGCAAATTAAAAAAAAAAAACGCAATATATAGGCTACACGAGAACGGAGCCATCGAGTAACCAAAACAAATGCGTTAAACAAATTCGTACACGTTATTTATCAATTTAACTATAGAAATAAAGGATATACAACGAGAAACAACGTTTGACAACCTTTAAACAGTTTTAATAACTATCTCAAAAATTGTCGCTCTGATGGAAACAACTGCTACACGAGAACGGAGCCGTCGAGTAACCAAAACAAATGCGTTAAACAAATTCGTACACGTTATTTATCAATTTAACTCTAGAATTAAAGATATACAACGGTAAACATCGTTTGACAACCTTTAAATAGTTTTAATAACTATCTCAAAAATTGTCGCTCTGATGCAAACAACTGCTGAGTTATCTACTCAAATTTGTTGAACAAAACGACTTACGTATTTTAAGCATGCTAACCTTTAGCCCGGTAAGCAAATTAAAAAAAACGCAATATGTAGGCTACACGAGAACGGAGCCGTCGAGTAACCAAAACAAATGGGTTAAACAAATTCGTACACGGTATTTATCAATTTAACTCTAGAAATAAAGGATATACAACGAGAAACAACGTTTGACAACCTTTAAACAGTTTTAATAACTATCTCAAAAATTGTCGCTCTGATGCAAACAACTGCCGAGTTATCTACTCAAATTTGTTGAACAAAACGACTTAGCTATTTTAAGTATGCTAACCTTTAGCCCGGTAAGCAAATTAAAAAAAAAACGCAATATGTAGGCTACACGAGAACGGAGACGTCGAGTAACCAAAACAAATGCGTTAAACAAATTCGTACACGTTATTTATCAATTTAACTTTAGAAATAATGGATATACAACGAGAAACAACGTTTGACAACCTTTAAACAGTTTTAATAACTATCTCAAAAATTGTCGCTCTGATGCAAACAACTGCTGAGTTATCTACTCAAATTTGTTGAACAAAACGACTTACGTATTTTAAGCATGCTAACCTTTAGCCCGGTAAGCAAATTAAAAAAAAAAACGCAATATGTAGCCTACACGAGAACGGAGCCGTCGAGTAACCAAAACAAATGGGTTAAACAAATTCGTACACGGTATTTATCAATTTAACTCTAGAATTAAAGGATATACAACGAGAAACAACGTTTGACAAACTTTAAACAGTTTTAATAACTATCTCAAAAATTGTCGCTCTGATGCAAACAACTGCTGAGTTATCTACTCAAATTTGTTGAACAAAACGACTTACGTATTTTAAGCATGCTAACCTTTAGCCCGGTAAGCAAATTAAAAAAAACGCAATATGTAGACTACAGAGAACGGAGCCATCGAGTAACCAAAACAAATGGGTTAAACAAATTCGTACACGGTATTTATCAATTTAACACTAGAATTAAAGGATATACAACGAGAAACAACGTTTGACAACCTTTAAACAGTTTTAGTAACTATCTCAAAAATTTTCGCTCTGATGGAAACATCTGCTGAGTTATCTACTCAAATTTGTTGAACAAAACGACTTACGTATTTTAAGCATGCTAACCTTTAGCCCGGTAAGCAAATTAAAAAAAAAAAACGCAATATGTAGGCTACACGAGAACGGAGCCGTCGAGTAACCAAAACAAATGGGTTAAACAAATTCGTACACGTTATTTATCAATTTACCTCTAGAATTAAAGGATATACAACGAGAAACAATGTTTGACAACCTTTAAACAATTTTAATAACTATCTCAAAAATTGTCGCTCTGATGCAAACAACTGCTGAGTTATCTACTCAAATTTGTTGAACAAAACGACTTACGTATTTTAAGCATGCTAACCTTTAGCACGGTAAGCAAATTAAAAAAAAAACGCAATATGTAGGCTACACGAGAACGGAGCCGTCGAGTAACCAAAACAAATGTGTTAAAGGATATACAACGAGAAACATCGTTTGACAACCTTTAAACAGTTTTAATAACTATCTCAAAAATTGTCGCTCTGATGCAAACAACTGCTGAGTTATCTACTCAAATTTGTTGAACAAAACGACTTACGTATTTTAAGCATGCTAACATTTAGCACGGTAAGCAAATTAAAAAAAAAACGCAATATGTAGGCTACACGAGAACGGAGCCGTCGAGTAACCAAAACAAATGTGTTAAACAAATTCGTACACGGTATTTATCAATTTAACTCTAGAATTAAAGGATATACAACGAGAAACAACGTTTGACAATCTTTAAACAGTTTTAATAACTTTCTCAAAAATTGTCGCTCTCTTGCAAACAACTGCTGAGTTATCTACTCAAATTTGTTGAACAAAACGACTTACGTATTTTAAGCATGCTAACCTTTAGCCCGGTAAGCAAATTAAAAAAAAACGCAATATATAGGCTACACGAGAAAGGAGCCATCGAGTAACCAAAACAAATGCGTTAAACAAATTCGTACACGGTATTTATCAATTTAACTCTAGAAATAAAGGATATACAACGAGAAACCACGTTTGACAACCTTTAAACAGTTTTAATAACTATCTCAAAAATTGTCGCTCTGATGCAAACAACTGCTGAGTTATCTACTCAAATTTGTTGAACAGAACGACTTACGTATTTTAAGCATGCTAACCTTTAGCCCGGTAAGCAAATTAAAAAAAAAACGCAATATGTAGGCAACACGAGAACGGATCCTTAGAGTAACCAAAACAAATGGGTTAAACAAATTCGTACACGTTATTTATCAATTTAACTCTAGAATTAAAGGATATACAACGAGAAAAAACGTTTGACAACCTTTAAACTGTTTTAATAACTATCTCAAAAATTTTCGCTCTGATGCAAACAACTGCTGAGTTATCTACTAAAATTTGTTGAACAAAACGACTTACGTATTTTAAGCATGCTAACCTTTAGCCCGGTAAGCAAATTTAAAAAAAAACGCAATATGTAGGCTACACGAGAACGGAGACGTCGAGTAACCAAAACAAATGCGTTAAACAAATTCGAACACGGTATTTATCAATTTAACTCTAGAATTAAAGTATATACAACGAGAAACAACGTTTGACAACCTTTAAACAGTTTTAATAACTATCTCAAAAATTGTCGCTCTGATGGAAACATCTGCTGAGTTATCTACTCAAATTTGTTGAACAAAACGACTTACGTATTTTAGCATGCTAACCTTTAGCCCGGTAAGCAAATTAAAAAAAAAACGCAATATGTAGGCTACACGAGAACGGAGCCGTCGAGTAACCAAAACAAATGGGTTAAACAAATTCGTACACGTTATTTATCAATTTGACTCTAGAATTAAAGGATATACAACGAGAAACATCGTTTGACAACCTTTAAACAGTTTTAATAACTATCTCAAAAATTGCCGCTCTGATGCAAACAACTGCCGAGTTATCTACACAAATTTGTTGAACAAAACGACTTACGTATTTTAAGCATGCTAACCTTTAGCCCGGTAAGCAAATTAAAAAAAAAAAACGCAATATGTAGGCTACACGAGAACGGAGCCGTCGAGTAACCAAAACAAATGGGTTAAACAAATTCGTACACGGTATTTATCAATTTAACTCTAGAATTAAAGGATATACAACGAGAAACAACGTTTGACAACCTTTAAACAGTTTTAATAACTTTCTCAAAAATTGTCGCTCTGATGCAAACAACTGCTGAGTTATCTACTCAAATTGGTTGAACAAAACGACTTACGTATTTTAAGCATGCTAACCTTTAGCCCGGTAAGCAAATTAAAAAAAAAAACGCAATATGTAGGCTACACGAGAACGGAGCCGTCGAGTAACCAAAACAAATGCGTTAAACAAAACACAGTTTTAATAACTTTCTCAAAAATTGTCGCTCTGATGCAAACAACTGCTGAGTTATCTACTCAAATTTGTTGAACAAAACGACTTACGTATTTTAAGCATGCTAACCTTTAGCCCGGTAAGCAAATTAAAAAAAAACGCAATATGTAGGCTACACGAGAAAGCAGCCGTCGAGTAACCAAAACAAATGCGCTAAACAAATTCGTACACGGTATTTATCAATTTAACCCTAGAATTAAAGGATATACAACGAGAAACATCGTTTGACAACCTTTAAATAGTTTTAATAACTATCTCAAAAATTGTCGCTCTGATGCAAACAACTGCTGAGTTATCTACTGAAATTTGTTGAACAAAACGACTTACGTATTTTAAGCATGCTAACCTTTAGCCCGGTAAGCAAATTAAAAAAAACGCAATATGTAGGCTACACGAGAACGGAGCCGTCGAGTAACCAAAACAAATGGGTTAAACAAATTCGTACACGGTATTTATCAATTTAACTCTAGAAATAAAGGATATACAACGAGAAACCACGTTTGACAACATTTAAACAGTTTTAATAACTATCTCAAAAATTGTCGCTCTGATGCAAACAACTGCTGAGTTATCTACTCAAATTTGTTGAGCAAAACGACTTACGTATTTTAAGCATGCTAACCTTTAGCCCGGTAAGCAAATTTAAAAAAAAAAACGCAATATGTAGGCTACACGAGAACGGAGCCGTCGAGTAACCAAAACAAATGGGTTAAACAAATTCGTACACGTTATTTATCAATTTAACTCTAGAATTAAAGGATATACAACGAGAAACAACGTTTGACAACCTTTAAACAGTTTTAATAACTATCTCAAAAATTGTCGCTCTGATGCAAACAACTGCTGAGTAATCTACTCAAATTTGTTGAACAAAACGACTTACGTATTTGAAGCATGCTAACCTTTAGCCCGGTAAGCAAATTAAAAAAAACGCAATATGTAGGCTACAGAGAACCGAGCCGTCGAATAACCAAAACAAATGTGTTAAACAAATTCGTACACGGTATTTATCAATTTAACACTAGAATTAAAGGATATACAACGAGAAACAGCGTTTGACAACATTTAAAGAGTTTTAATAACTAACTCAAAAATTGTCGCTCTGATGGAAACAACTGCTGAGTTATCTACTCAAATTTGTTGAACAAAACGACTTACGTATTTTAAGCATGCTAACCTTTAGCCCGGTAAGCAAATTAAAAAAAAAAACGCTATATGTAGGCTACACGAGAACGGAGACGTCGAGTAACCAAAACAAAAGCGTTAAACAAATTCGTACACGTTATTTATCAATTTAACTCTAGAATTAAAGGATATACAACGAGAAACATCGTTTGACAACATTTAAACAGTTTTAATAACTATCTCAAAAATTGTCGCTCTGATGCAAACAACTGCTGAGTTATCTACTCAAATTTGTTGAACAAAACGACTTACGTATTTTAAGCATGCTAACCTTTAGCCCGGTAAGCAAATTAAAAAAAAAAAACGCAATATGTAGGCTACACGAGAACGGAGCCGTCGAATAACCAAAACAAATGGGTTAAACAAATTTCGTACACGGTATTTATAAATTTAACTCTAGAATTAAAGGATATACAACGAGAAACAACGTTTGACAACCTTTAAACAGTTTTAATAACTATCTCAAAAATTGTCGCTCTGATGCAAACAACTGCTGAGTTATCTACTGAAATTTGTTGAACAAAACGACTTACGTATTTTATGCACGCTAACCTTTATTTAACCCGGTAAGCAAATTAAAAAAAACGCAATATGTAGGCTACACGAGAACAGCGCCGTCGAGTAACCAAAACAAATGGGTTAAACAAATTCGTACACGGTATTTATCAATTTAACTCTAGAAATAAAGGATATACAACGAGAAACAACATTTGACAACCTTTAAACAGTTTTAATAACTATCTCAAAAATTGTCGCTCTGATGCAAACAACTGCTGAGTTATCTAGTCAAATTTGTTGAACAAAACGACTTACGTATTTTAAGCATGCTAACCTTTAGCCCGGTAAGCAAATTTAAAAAAAAGCAATATGTAGGCTACACGAGAACGGAGCCGTCGAGTAACCAAAACAAATGGGTTAAACAAATTCGTACACGGTATTTATCAATTTAACTCTAGAATTAAAGGATATACAACGAGAAACAACGTTTGACAACCTTTAAACAGTTTTAATAACTATCTCAAAAATTGTCGCTCTGATGCAAACAACTGCTGAGTTATCTACTCAAATTTGTTGAACAAAACGACTTACGTATTTTAAGCATGCTAACCTTTAGCCCGGTAAGCAAATTAAAAAAAAAAACGCAATATGTAGGCTACACGAGAACGGAGCCGTCGAGTAACCAAAACAAATGGGTTAAACAAATTCGTACACGGTATATATCAATTTAACTCTAGAATTAAAGGATATACAACGAGAAACAACGTTTGACAACCTTTAAACAGTTTTAATAACTATCTCAAAAATTGTCGCTCTGATGCAAACAACTGCTGAGTTATCTACTCAAATTTGTTGAACAAAACGACTTACGTATTTTAAGCATGCTAACCTTTAGCCCGGTAAGCAAATTAAAAAAAAAACGCAAATGTAGGCTACACGAGAACGTAGCCGTCGAGTAACCAAAACAAATGGATTAAACAAATTCGTACACGGTATTTATCAATTTAACTCTAGAATTAAAGGATATACAACGAGAAACAACGTTTCACAACCTTTAAACAGTTTTAATAACTATCTCAAAAATTGTCGCTCTGATGCAAACAACTGCTGAGTTATCTACTCAAATTTGTTGAACAAAACGACTTACGTATTTTAAGCATGCTAACCTTTAGCCCGGTAAGCAAATTAAAAAAAAAAACGCAATATGTAGGCTACACGAGAACGGAGCCGTCGAGTAACCAAAACAAATGGGTTAAACAAATTCGTACACGGTATTTATCAATTTAACTCTAGAATTAAAGGATATACAACGAGAAACATCGTTTGACAACCTTTAAATAGTTTTAATAACTATCTCAAAAATTGTCGCTCTGATGGAAACAACTGCTGAGTTATCTACTCAAATTTGTTGAACAAAACGACTTACGTATTTTTGCATGCTAACCTTTAGCCCGGTAAGCAAATTAAAAAAAAAAAAACGCAATATGTAGGCTACACGAGAACGGAGCCGTCGAGTAACCAAAACAAATGGGTTAAACAAATTCGTACACGGTATTTATCAATTTAACTCTAGAATTAAAGGATATACAACGAGAAACAACGTTTCACAACCTTTAAACAGTTTTAATAACTATCTCAAAAATTGTCGCTCTGATGGAAACAACTGCTGAGGTATCTACTCAAATTTGTTGAACAAAACGACTTACGTATTTTAAGCAATCTAACCTTTAGCCCGGTAAGCAAATTAAAAAAAAACGCAATATGTAGGCTACACGAGAACGGAGCCGTCGAGTAACCAAAACAAATGGATTAAACAAATTCGTACACGGTATTTATCAATTTAACTCTAGAATTAAAGGATATACAACGAGAAACAACGTTTCACAACCTTTAAACAGTTTTAATAACTATCTCAAAAATTGTCGCTCTGATGCAAACAACTGCTGAGTTATCTACTCAAATTTGTTGAACAAAACGACTTACGTATTTTAAGCATGCTAACCTTTAGCCCGGTAAGCAAATTAAAAAAAAAAACGCAATATGTAGGCTACACGAGAACGGAGCCGTCGAGTAACCAAAACAAATGGGTTAAACAAATTCGTACACGATATTTATCAATTTAACTCTAGAATTAAAGGATATACAACGAGAAACAACGTTTCGCAACCTTTAAACCGTTTTACTAACTATCTCAAAAATTGTCGCTCTGATGCAAACAACTGCTGAGTTATCTACCCAAATTTGTTGAACAAAACGACTTACGTATTTTAAGCATGCTAACCTCTAGCCACGTAAGCAAATAAAAAAAAAAAACGCAATATGTAGGCTACACGAGAACGGAGACATCGAGTAACCAAAACAAATGCGTTAAACAAATTCGTACACGGTATTTATCAATTTAACTCTAGAATTAAAGGATATACAACGAGAAACAACGTTTGACAACCTTTAAACAGTTTTAATAACTATTTCAAAAATTGTCGCTCTGATGCAAACAACTGCTGAGTTATCTACTCAAATTTGTTGAAAAAAACGACTTACGTATTTTAAGCATGCTAACCTTTAGCCCGGTAAGCAAATTAAAAAAAAAAAACGCAATATGTTGGCTACACGAGAACGGAGCCGTCGAGTAACCAAAACAAATGCGTTAAACAAATTCGTACACGTTATTTATCAATTTAACTCTAGAATTAAAGGATATACAACGAAAAACAACGTTTGACAACCTTTAAACAGTTTTAATAACTATCTCAAAAATTGTCGCTCTGATGCAAACAACTGCTGAGTTATCTACTCAAATTTGTTGAACAAAACGACTTACGCATTTTAGGCATGCTAACCTTTAGCCCGGTAAGCAAATTAAAAAAAAAAACGTGATATGTAGGCTACACGAGAACGGAGACGTCGAGTAACCAAAACAAATGCGTTAAACAAATTCGTACACGTTATTTATCAATTTAACTCTAGAATTAAAGGATATACAACGAGAAACCACGTTTGACAACCTTTAAACAGTTTAAATAACTATCTCAAAAATTGTCGCTCTGATGCAAACAACTGCTGAGTTATCTACTCAAATTTGTTGAACAAAACGACTTACGTATTTTAAGCATGCTAACCTTTAGCCCGGGAAGCAAATTAAAAAAAAAACGCAATATGTAGGCTACACGAGAACGGAGCCGTCGAGTAACCAAAACAAATATGTTAAACAAATTCGTACACGGTATTTATCAATTTAACACTAGAATTAAAGGATATACAACGAGAAACAACGTTTGACAAACCTTTAAGCTGTTTTAATAACTATCTCAAAAATTGTCGCTCTGATGCAAACAACTGCTTAGTTATCTACTCAAATTTGTTGAACAAAACGACTTACGTATTTTAAGCATGCTAACCTTTAGCCCGGTAAGCAAATTAAAAAAAAAAAAAACGCAATATGTAGGCTACACGAGAACGGAGCCGTCGAGTAACCAAAACAAATGGGTTAAACAAATTCGTACACGTTATTTATCAATTTAACTCTAGAGTTAAAGGATATACAACGAGAAACAACGTTTGACAACCTTTAAACAGTTTTAATAACTATCTCAAAAATTGTCGCTCTGATGCAAACAACTGCTGAGTTATCTACTCAAATTTGTTGAACAAAACGGCTTACGTATTTTAAGCATGCTAACCTTTATTTAACCCGGTAAGCAAATTAAAAAAAAAAAACGCAATATGTAGGCTACACGAGAACGGAGACGTCGAGTAACCAAAACAAATGGGTTAAACAAATTCGTACACGTTATTTATCAATTTAACTCTAGAATTAAAGGATATACAACGAGAAACATCGTTTGACAACCTTTAAATAGTTTTAATAACTATCTCAAAAATTCTCGCTCTGATGCAAACAACTGGTGAGTTATCTACTCAAATTTGTTGAACAAAACGACTTACGTATTTTAATCATGCTAACCTTTAGTCCGCTAAGCATATTAAAAAAAAAAAACGCAATATGTAGGCTACACGAGAACGGAGCCGTCGAGTAACCAAAACAAATGGGATAAACAAATTCGTACACGGTATTTATCAATTTAACTCTAGAATTAAAGGATATACACCGAGAAACATCGTTTGACAACCTTTAAACAGTTTTAATAACTATCTCAAAAATTGTCGCTCTGATGGAAACAACTGCTGAGTTATCTACTCAAATTTCTTGAACAAAACGACTTCCGTATTTTAAGCATGCTAACCTTTAGCCCGGTAAGCAAATTAAAAAAAAAAACGCAATATGTAGGCTACACGAGAACGGAGCCGTCGAGTAACCAAAACAAATGCGTTAAACAAATTCGTACACGGTATTTATCAATTTAACTCTAGAATTAAAGGATATACAACGAGAAACAACGTTTGACAACCTTTAAACAGTTTTAATAACTATCTCAAAAATTGTCGCTCTGATGCAAACAACTGCTGAGTTATCTACTCAAATTTGTTGAACAAAACGACTTACGTATTTTAAGCATGCTAACCTTTAGCCCGGTAAGCAAATTAAAAAAGGAAAGGATATACAAACGGAAGGATATACAACGAGAAACCACGTTTGACAACCTTTAAACAGTTTAAATAACTATCTCAAAAATTGTCGCTCTGATGCAAACAACTGCTGAGTTATCTACTCAAATTTGTTGAACAAAACGACTTACGTATTTTAAGCATGCTAACCTTTAGCCCGGGAAGCAAATTAAAAAAAAAACGCAATATGTAGGCTACACGAGAACGGAGCCGTCGAGTAACCAAAACAAATATGTTAAACAAATTCGTACACGGTATTTATCAATTTAACACTAGAATTAAAGGATATACAACGAGAAACAACGTTTGACAAACCTTTAAGCTGTTTTAATAACTATCTCAAAAATTGTCGCTCTGATGCAAACAACTGCTTAGTTATCTACTCAAATTTGTTGAACAAAACGACTTACGTATTTTAAGCATGCTAACCTTTAGCCCGGTAAGCAAATTAAAAAAAAAAAAAAACGCAATATGTAGGCTACACGAGAACGGAGCCGTCGAGTAACCAAAAGAAATGGGTTAAACAAATTCGTACACGTTATTTATCAATTTAACTCTAGAGTTAAAGGATATACAACGAGAAACAACGTTTGACAACCTTTAAACAGTTTTAATAACTATCTCAAAAATTGTCGCTCTGATGCAAACAACTGCTGAGTTATCTACTCAAATTTGTTGAACAAAACGGCTTACGTATTTTAAGCATGCTAACCTTTATTTAACCCGGTAAGCAAATTAAAAAAAAAAACGCAATATGTAGGCTACACGAGAACGGAGACGTCGAGTAACCAAAACAAATGGGTTAAACAAATTCGTACACGTTATTTATCAATTTAACTCTAGAATTAAAGGATATACAACGAGAAACATCGTTTGACAACCTTTAAATAGTTTTAATAACTATCTCAAAAATTCTCGCTCTGATGCAAACAACTGGTGAGTTATCTACTCAAATTTGTTGAACAAAACGACTTACGTATTTTAATCATGCTAACCTTTAGTCCGCTAAGCATATTAAAAAAAAAAAACGCAATATGTAGGCTACACGAGAACGGAGCCGTCGAGTAACCAAAACAAATGGGATAAACAAATTCGTACACGGTATTTATCAATTTAACTCTAGAATTAAAGGATATACACCGAGAAACATCGTTTGACAACCTTTAAACAGTTTTAATAACTATCTCAAAAATTGTCGCTCTGATGGAAACAACTGCTGAGTTATCTACTCAAATTTCTTGAACAAAACGACTTCCGTATTTTAAGCATGCTAACCTTTAGCCCGGTAAGCAAATTAAAAAAAAAAACGCAATATGTAGGCTACACGAGAACGGAGCCGTCGAGTAACCAAAACAAATGCGTTAAACAAATTCGTACACGGTATTTATCAATTTAACTCTAGAATTAAAGGATATACAACGAGAAACAACGTTTGACAACCTTTAAACAGTTTTAATAACTATCTCAAAAATTGTCGCTCTGATGCAAACAACTGCTGAGTTATCTACTCAAATTTGTTGAACAAAACGACTTACGTATTTTAAGCATGCTAACCTTTAGCCCGGTAAGCAAATTAAAAAAAAAAAACGCAATATGTAGGCTACACGAGAACGGAGACGTCGAGTAACCAAAACGAATGGGTTAAACAAATTCGTAAACGGTATTTATAAATTTAACTCTAGAAATAAAGGATATACAACGAGAAACAACGTTTGACAACCTTTAAACAGTTTTAATAACTATCTCAAAAATTGTCGCTCTGATGCAAACAACTGCTGAGTTATCTACTCAAATTTGTTGAACAAAACGACTTTCGTATTTTAAGCATGCAAACCTTTAGCCCGGTAAGCAAATTAAAAAAAAAAAACGCAATATGTAGGCTACACGAGAACGGAGCCGTCGAGTAACCAAAACAAATGCGTTAAACAAATTCGTACACGTTATTTATCAATTTAACTCTAGAATTAAAGGATATACAACGAGAAACAACGTTTGACAACCTTTAAACAGTTTTAATAACTATCTCAAAAATTGTCGCTCTGATGGAAACAACTGCTGAGTTATCTACTCAAATTTGTTGAACAAAACGACTTACGTATTTTAAGCATGCTAACCTTTAGCCCGGTAAGCAAATTAAAAAAAAAACGCAATATGTAGGCTACACGAGAACGGAGACGTCGAGTAACCAAAACAAATGGGTTAAGCAAATTCGTACACGGTATTTATCAATTTAACTCTAGAATTAAAGGATATACAACGAGAAACCACGTTTCACAACCATTAAACAGTTTTAATAACTATCTCAAAAATTGTCGCTCTGATACAAACAACTGCTGAGTTATCTACTCAAATTTGTTGAACAAAACGACTTAAGCATGCTAACCTTTAGCCCGGTAAGCAAATTAAAAAAAAACGCAATATGTAGGCTACACGAGAACGGAGCCATCGAGTAACCAAAACAAATGGGTTAAACAAATTCGTACACGGTATTTATCAATTTAACTCTAGAAATAAAGGTTATACAACGAGAAACAACGTTTGACAACCTTTAAACAGTTTTAATAACTATCTCAAAAATTGTCGCTCTGATGCAAACAACTGCTGAGTTATCTACTCAAATTTGTTGAACAAAACGACATACGTATTTTAAGCATGCTAACCTTTAGCCCGGTAAGCAAATTAAAAAAAAAAAAACGCAATATGTAGGCTACACGAGAACGGAGACGTCGAGTAACCAAAACAAATGGGTTAAACAAATTCGTACACGTTATTTATCAATTTAACACTAGAATTAAAGGATATACAACGAGAAACAACGTTTGACAACCTTTAAACAGTTTTAATAACTATCTCAAAAATTGTCGCTCTGATGCAAACAACTGCTGAGTTATCTACTCAAATTTGTTGAACAAAACGACTTACGTATTTTAAGCATGCTAACCTTTAGCCCGGTAAGCAAATTTAAAAAAAAAAAACGCAATATGTAGGCTACACGAGAAAGGAGGCGTCGAGTAACCAAAACAAATGGGTTAAACAAATTCGTACACGGTATTTATCAATTTAACTCTAGAATTAAAGGATATACAACGAGAAACAACGTTTGACAACCTTTAAACATTTTTATTAACTATCTCAAAAATTGTCGCTCTGATGCAACAAAACGACTTACGTATTTTAAGCATGCTAACCTTTAGCCCGGTAAGCAAATTAAAAAAAAACGCAATATGTAGGCTACACGAGAACGGAGACGTCGAGTAACCAAAACAAATGGGTTAAACAAATTCGTACACGTTATTTATCAATTTAACTCTAGAATTAAGGATATACAACGAGAAACAACGTTTGACAACCTTTAAACAGTTTTAATAACTATCTCAAAAATTGTCGCTCTGATGGAAACAACTGCTGAGTTATCTACTCAAATTTGTTGAACAAAACGACTTACGTATTCTAAGCATGCTAACCTTTAGCCCGGTAAGCAAATTAAAAAAAAAACGCAATATGTAGGCTACACGAGAACGGAGACGTCGAGTAACCAAAACAAATGCGTTAAACAAATTCGTACACGTTATTTATCAATTTAACTCTAGAATTAAAGGATATACAACGAGAAACAACGTTTGACAACCTTTAAACAGTTTTAATAACTATCTCAAAAATTGTCGCTCTGATGCAAACAACTGCTGAGTTATCTACTCAAATTTGTTGAACAAAACGACTTACGTATTTTAAGCATGCTAACCTTTAGCCCGGTAAGCAAATTAAAAAAAAAAACGCAATATGTAGGCTACACGAGAACGGAGACGACGAGTAACCAAAACAAATGCGTTAAACAAATTCGTACATATTATTTATCAATTTAACTCTAGAATTAAAGGATATACAACGAGAAATATCGTTTGACAACCTTTAAACAGTTTTAATAACTTTCTCAAAAATTGTCGCTCTGATGCAAACAACTGCTGAGTTATCTACTCAAATTTGTTGAACAAAACGACTTACGTATTTTAAGCATGCTAACCTTTAGCCCGGTAAGCAAATTAAAAAAAAAACGCAATATGTAGGCTACAGAGAACGGAGCCGCCGAGTAACCAAAACAAATGGGTTAAACAAATTCGTACACGTTATTTATCAATTTAACTCTAGAATTAAAGGATATACAACGAGAAACAACGTTTGACAACCTTTAAACAGTTTTAATAACTATCTCAAAAATTGTCGCTCTGATGCAAACAACTGCTGAGTTATCTACTCAAATTTGTTGAACAAAACGACTTACGTATTTTAAGCATGCTAACCTTTAGCCCGGTAAGCAAATTAAAAAAAAACGCAATATGTAGGCTACAGAGAACGGAGCCGTCGAGTAACCAAAACAAATGGGTTAAACAAATTCGTACACGGTATTTATCAATTTAACTCTAGAATTAAAGGATATACAACGAGAAACAACGTTTGACAACCTTTAAACAGTTTTAATAACTATCTCAAAAATTGTCGCTCTAATGGAAACAACTGCTGAGTTATCTACTCAAATTTGTTGAACAAAACGACTTACGTATTTTAAGCATGCTAACCTTTAGCCCGGTAAGCAAATTAAAAAAAAAACGCAATATGTAGGCTACACGAGAACGGAGACGTCGAGTAACCAAAACAAATGCGTTAAACAAATTCGTACAAAGTATTTATCAATTTAACACTAGAATTAAAGGATATACAACGAGAAACAACGTTTGACAACCTTTAAACAGTTTTAATAACTGTCTCAAAAATTGTCGCTCTGATGCAAACAACTGCTGAGTTATCTACTCAAATTTGTTGAACAAAACGACTTACGTATTTTAAGCGTGCTAACCTTTAGCCCGGTAAGCAAATTAAAAAAAAAAACGCAATATGTAGGCTACACGAGAACGGAGCCGTCGAGTAACCAAAACAAATTGGTTAGACAAATTCGTACACGTTATTTATCAATTTAACTCTAGAATTAAAGGATATACAACGAGAAACATCGTTTGACAACCTTTAAACAGTTTTAATAACTATCTCAAAAATTGTCGCTCTGATGCAAACAACTGCTGAGTTATCTACTCAAATTTGTTGAACAAAACGACTTACGTATTTTAAGCATGCTAACCTTTAGCCCGGTAAGCAAATTAAAAAAAAACGCAATATGTAGTCTACACGAGAACGGAGACGTCGGGTAACCAAAACAAATGGGTTAAACAAATTCGTACACGGTATTTATCAATTTAACTCTAGAAATAAAGGATATACAACGAGAAATATCGTTTGACAACCTTTAAATAGTTTTAATAACTATCTCAAAAATTGTCGCTCTGATGTAAACAACTGCTGAGTTATCTACTCAAATTTGTTGAACAAAACGACTTACGTATTTTAGGCATGCTAACCTTTAGCCCGGTAAGCAAATTAAAAAAAAAACGCAATATGTAGGCTACACGAGAAAGGAGCCGTCGAGTAACCAAAACAAATGGGTTAAACAAATTCGTACACGTTATTTATCAATTTAACTCTAGAGTTAAAGGATATACAACGAGAAACATCGTTTGACAACCTTTAAACAGTTTTAATAACTATCTCCAAAATTGTCGCTCTGATGGAAACAACTGCTGAGTTATCTACTCAAATTTGTTGAACAAAACGACTTACGTATTTTAAGCATGCTAACCTTTAGCCCGGTAAGCAAATTAAAAAAAAAAACGCAATATGTAGGCTACACGAGAACGGAGACGTCGAGTAACCAAAACAAATGCGTTAAACAAATTCGTACACGGTATTTATCAATTTAACACTAGAATTAAAGGATATACAACGAGAAACAACGTTTGACAACCTTTAAACAGTTTTAATAACTATCTCAAAAATTGTCGCTCTGATGCAAACAACTGCTGAGTTATCTACTCAAATTTGTTGAACAAAACGACTTACGTATTTTAAGCATGCTAACCTTTAGCCCGGTAAGCAAATTAAAAAAAAAAACGCAATATGTAGGCTACACGAGAACGGAGACGTCGAGTAACCAAAACAAATGCGTTAAACAAATTCGTACACGTTATTTATCAATTTAACTCTAGAATTAAAGGATATACAACGAGAAACATCGTTTGACAACCTTTAAACAGTTTTAATAACTATCTCAAAAATTGTCGCTCTGATGCAAACAACTGCTGAGTTATCTACTCAAATTTGTTGAACAAAACGACTTACGTATTTTAAGCATGCTAACCTTTAGCCCGGTAAGCAAATAAAAAAAAAAACGCAATATGTAGGCTACACGAGAACGGAGACGTCGAGTAACCAAAACAAATGCGTTAAACAAATTCGTACACGTTATTTATCAATTCAACTCTAGAATTAAAGGATATACAACGAGAAACATCGTTTGACAACCTTTAAAAAGTTTTGATAACTTTCTCAAAAATTGTCGCTCTGATGGAAACAACTGCTGAGTTATCTACTCAAATTTGTTGAACAAAACGAATTACGTATTTTAAGCATGCTAACCTTTAGCCCGGTAAGCAAATTAAAAAAAAAACGCAATATGTAGGCTACACGAGAACGGAGCCGTCGAGTAACCAAAACAAATGGGTTAAACAAATTCGTACACGGTATTTATCAATTTAACTCTAGAATTAAAGGATATACAACGAGAAACCACGTTTGACAACCTTTAAACAGTTTTAATAACTATCTCAAAAATTGTCGCTCTGATGCAAACAACTGCTGAGTTATCTACTCAAATTTGTTGAACAAAACGACTTACGTATTTTAAGCATGCTAACCTTTAGCCCGGTAAGCAAATAAAAAAAAAAAAAAAAACGCAATATGTAGGCTACACGAGAACGGAGACGTCGAGTAACCAAAACAAATGCGTTAAACAAATTCGTACACGGTATTTATCAATTTAACACTAGAATTAAAGGATATACAACGAGAAACAACGTTTGACAACCTTTAAACAGTTTTAATAACTATCTCAAAAATTGTCGCTCTGATGGAAACAACTGGCGAGTTATCTACTCAAATTTGTTGAACAAAACGACTTACGTATCTTAAGCATGCTAACCTTTAGCCCGGTAAGCAAATAAAAAAAAAAAAACGCAATATGTAGGCTACACGAGAACGGAGACGTCGAGTAACCAAAACAAATGCGTTAAACCAATTCGTACACGTTATTTATCAATTCAACTCTAGAATTAAAGGATATACAACGAGAAACATCGTTTGACGACCTTTAAACAGTTTTAATAACTTTCTCAAAATTGTCGCTCTGATGGAAACAACTGCTGAGTTATCTACTCAAATTTGTTGAACAAAACGACTTACGTATTTTAAGCATGCTAACCTTTAGCCCGGTAAGCAAATTAAAAAAAAAAACGCAATATGTAGGCTACACGAGAACGGAGCCGTCGAGTAACCAAAACAAATGCGTTAAACAAATTCGTACACGGTATTTATCAATTTAACTCTAGAATTAAAGGATATACAACGAGAAACCACGTTTGACAACCTTTAAACAGTTTTAATAACTATCTCAAAAATTTTCGCTCTGATGCAAACAACTGCTGAGTTATCTAGTCAAATTTGTTGAACAAAACGACTTACGTATTTTAAGCATGCTAACCTTTAGCCCGGTAAGCAAATTAAAAAAAAAAAAAACGCAATTTGTAGGCTACACGAGAACGGAGCCGTCGAGTAACCAAAACAAATGCGTTAAACAAATTCGTACACGTTATTTATCAATTTAACTCTAGAATTAAAGGATATACAACGAGAAACGTCGTTTGACAACCTTTAAATAGTTTTAATAAATATCTCAAAAATTGCCGCTCTGATGGAAACAACTGCTGAGTTATCTACTCAAATTTGTTGAACAAAACGACTTACGTATTTTAAGCATGCTAACCTTTAGCCCGGTAAGCAAATTAAAAAAAAAAAAAAAACGCAATATGTAGGCTACACGAGAACGGAGCCGTCGAGTAACCAAAACAAATGGGTTAAACAAATTCGTACACGGTATTTATCAATTTAACTCTAGAATTAAAGGATATACAACGAGAAACCACGTTTGACAACCTTTAAACAGTTTTAATAACTATCTCAAAAATTGTCGCTCTGATGCAAACAACTGCTGAGTTATCTACTCAAATTTGTTGAACAAAACGACTTACGTATTTTAAGCATGCTAACCTTTAGCCCTGTAAGCAAATTAAAAAAAAAACGCAATATGTAGGCTACACGAGAACGGAGCCGTCGAGTAACCAAAACAAATGCGTTAAACAAATTCGTACACGTTATTTATCAATTTAACTCTAGAATTAAAGGATATACAACGAGAAACATCGTTTGACAACCTTTAAATAGTTTTAATAACTCTCTCAAAAATTGTCGCTCTGATGCAAACAACTGCTGAGTTATCTACTCAAATTTGTTGAACAAAACGACTTACGTATTTTAAGCATGCTAACCTTTAGCCCGGTAAGCAAATTAAAAAAAAACGCAATATGTAGGCTACACGAGAACGGAGCCGTCGAGTAACCAAAACAAATGCGTTAAACAAATTCGTACACGTTATTTATCAATCTAACTCTAGAATTAAAGGATATACAACGAGAAACAACGTTTCACAACCTTTAAACAGTTTTAATAACTATCTCAAAAATTGTCGCACTGATGCAAACAACTGCTGAGTTATCTACTCAAATTTGTTGAACAAAACGACTTACGTATTTTAAGCATGCTAACCTTTAGCCCGGTAAGCAAATTAAAAAAAAACGCAATATGTAGGCTACACGAGAACGGAGACGTCGAGTAACCAAAACAAATGGGTTAAACAAATTCGTACACGTTATTTATCAATTTAACTCTATAATTAAAGGATATACAACGAGAAACAACGTTTGACAACCTTTAAACAGTTTTAATAACTATCTCAAAAATTGTCGCTCTGATGCAAACAACTGCAGAGTTATCTACTCAAATTTGTTGAACAAAACGACTTACGTATTTTAAGCATGCTAACCTTTAGCCCGGTAAGCAAATTAAAAAAAAAAACGCAATATGTAGGCTACACGAGAACGGAGACGTCGAGTAACCAAAACAAATGCGTTAAACAAATTCGTACACGTTATTTATCAATTTAACTCTAGAAATAAAGGATATACAACGAGAAACAACGTTTGACAACCTTTAAACAGTTTTAATAACTATCTCAAAAATTGTCGCTCTGATGCAAACAACTGCTGAGTTATCTACTCAAATTTGTTGAACAAAACGACTTACGTATTTTAAGCATGCTAACCTTTAGCCCGGTAAGCAAATTAAAAAAAAACGCAATATGTAGGCTACACGAGAACGGAGACGTCGAGTAACCAAAACAAATGGGTTAAACAAATTCGTACACGTTATTTATCAATTTAACTCTAGAATTAAAGGATATACAACGAGAAACAACGTTTGACAACCTTTAAACAGTTTTAATAACTATCTCAAAAATTGTCGCTCTGATGGAAACAACTGCTGAGTTATCTACTCAAATTTGTTGAACAAAACGACTTACGTATTTTAAGCATGCTAACCTTTAGCCCGGTAAGCAAATTAAAAAAAAAACGCAATATGTAGGCTACACGAGAACGGAGACGTCGAGTAACCAAAACAAATGGGTTAAGCAAATTCGTACACGGTATTTATCAATTTAACTCTAGAATTAAAGGATATACAACGAGAAACCACGTTTCACAACCATTAAACAGTTTTAATAACTATCTCAAAAATTGTCGCTCTGATACAAACAACTGCTGAGTTATCTACTCAAATTTGTTGAACAAAACGACTTAAGCATGCTAACCTTTAGCCCGGTAAGCAAATTAAAAAAAAACGCAATATGTAGGCTACACGAGAACGGAGCCATCGAGTAACCAAAACAAATGGGTTAAACAAATTCGTACACGGTATTTATCAATTTAACTCTAGAAATAAAGGTTATACAACGAGAAACAACGTTTGACAACCTTTAAACAGTTTTAATAACTATCTCAAAAATTGTCGCTCTGATGCAAACAACTGCTGAGTTATCTACTCAAATTTGTTGAACAAAACGACATACGTATTTTAAGCATGCTAACCTTTAGCCCGGTAAGCAAATTAAAAAAAAAAAAACGCAATATGTAGGCTACACGAGAACGGAGACGTCGAGTAACCAAAACAAATGGGTTAAACAAATTCGTACACGTTATTTATCAATTTAACACTAGAATTAAAGGATATACAACGAGAAACAACGTTTGACAACCTTTAAACAGTTTTAATAACTATCTCAAAAATTGTCGCTCTGATGCAAACAACTGCTGAGTTATCTACTCAAATTTGTTGAACAAAACGACTTACGTATTTTAAGCATGCTAACCTTTAGCCCGGTAAGCAAATTTAAAAAAAAAAACGCAATATGTAGGCTACACGAGAAAGGAGGCGTCGAGTAACCAAAACAAATGGGTTAAACAAATTCGTACACGGTATTTATCAATTTAACTCTAGAATTAAAGGATATACAACGAGAAACAACGTTTGACAACCTTTAAACATTTTTATTAACTATCTCAAAAATTGTCGCTCTGATGCAAACAACTGCTGAGTTATCTACTCAAATTTGTTGAACAAAACGACTTACGTATTTTAAGCATGCTAACCTTTAGCCCGGTAAGCAAATTAAAAAAAAACGCAATATGTAGGCTACACGAGAACGGAGACGTCGAGTAACCAAAACAAATGGGTTAAACAAATTCGTACACGTTATTTATCAATTTAACTCTAGAATTAAGGATATACAACGAGAAACAACGTTTGACAACCTTTAAACAGTTTTAATAACTATCTCAAAAATTGTCGCTCTGATGGAAACAACTGCTGAGTTATCTACTCAAATTTGTTGAACAAAACAACTTACGTATTCTAAGCATGCTAACCTTTAGCCCGGTAAGCAAATTAAAAAAAAAACGCAATATGTAGGCTACACGAGAACGGAGACGTCGAGTAACCAAAACAAATGCGTTAAACAAATTCGTACACGTTATTTATCAATTTAACTCTAGAATTAAAGGATATACAACGAGAAACAACGTTTGACAACCTTTAAACAGTTTTAATAACTATCTCAAAAATTGTCGCTCTGATGCAAACAACTGCTGAGTTATCTACTCAAATTTGTTGAACAAAACGACTTACGTATTTTAAGCATGCTAACCTTTAGCCCGGTAAGCAAATTAAAAAAAAAACGCAATATGTAGGCTACACGAGAACGGAGACGACGAGTAACCAAAACAAATGCGTTAAACAAATTCGTACATATTATTTATCAATTTAACTCTAGAATTAAAGGATATACAACGAGAAATATCGTTTGACAACCTTTAAACAGTTTTAATAACTTTCTCAAAAATTGTCGCTCTGATGCAAACAACTGCTGAGTTATCTACTCAAATTTGTTGAACAAAACGACTTACGTATTTTAAGCATGCTAACCTTTAGCCCGGTAAGCAAATTAAAAAAAAAACGCAATATGTAGGCTACAGAGAACGGAGCCGCCGAGTAACCAAAACAAATGGGTTAAACAAATTCGTACACGTTATTTATCAATTTAACTCTAGAATTAAAGGATATACAACGAGAAACAACGTTTGACAACCTTTAAACAGTTTTAATAACTATCTCAAAAATTGTCGCTCTGATGCAAACAACTGCTGAGTTATCTACTCAAATTTGTTGAACAAAACGACTTACGTATTTTAAGCATGCTAACCTTTAGCCCGGTAAGCAAATTAAAAAAAAACGCAATATGTAGGCTACAGAGAACGGAGCCGTCGAATAACCAAAACAAATGGGTTAAACAAATTCGTACACGGTATTTATCAATTTAACTCTAGAATTAAAGGATATACAACGAGAAACAACGTTTGACAACCTTTAAACAGTTTTAATAACTATCTCAAAAATTGTCGCTCTGATGGAAACAACTGCTGAGTTATCTACTCAAATTTGTTGAACAAAACGACTTACGTATTTTAAGCATGCTAACCTTTAGCCCGGTAAGCAAATTAAAAAAAAAACGCAATATGTAGGCTACACGAGAACGGAGACGTCGAGTAACCAAAACAAATGCGTTAAACAAATTCGTACAAAGTGTTTTCAATTTAACACTAGAATTAAAGGATATACAACGAGAAACAACGTTTGACAACCTTTAAACAGTTTTAATAACTGTCTCAAAAATTGTCGCTCTGATGCAAACAACTGCTGAGTTATCTACTCAAATTTGTTGAACAAAACGACTTACGTATTTTAAGCGTGCTAACCTTTAGCCCGGTAAGCAAATTAAAAAAAAAAACGCAATATGTAGGCTACACGAGAACGGAGCCGTCGAGTAACCAAAACAAATTGGTTAAACAAATTCGTACACGTTATTTATAAATTTAACTCTAGAATTAAAGGATATACAACGAGAAACATCGTTTGACAACCTTTAAACAGTTTTAATAACTATCTCAAAAATTGTCGCTCTGATGCAAACAACTGCTGAGTTATCTACTCAAATTTGTTGAACAAAACGACTTACGTATTTTAAGCATGCTAACCTTTAGCCCGGTAAGCAAATTAAAAAAAAACGCAATATGTAGTCTACACGAGAACGGAGACGTCGGGTAACCAAAACAAATGGGTTAAACAAATTCGTACACGGTATTTATCAATTTAACTCTAGAAATAAAGGATATACAACGAGAAATATCGTTTGACAACCTTTAAATAGTTTTAATAACTATCTCAAAAATTGTCGCTCTGATGTAAACAACTGCTGAGTTATCTACTCAAATTTGTTGAACAAAACGACTTACGTATTTTAGGCATGCTAACCTTTAGCCCGGTAAGCAAATTAAAAAAAAAACGCAATATGTAGGCTACACGAGAAAGGAGCCGTCGAGTAACCAAAACAAATGGGTTAAACAAATTCGTACACGTTATTTATCAATTTAACTCTAGAGTTAAAGGATATACAACGAGAAACATCGTTTGACAACCTTTAAACAGTTTTAATAACTATCTCCAAAATTGTCGCTCTGATGGAAACAACTGCTGAGTTATCTACTCAAATTTGTTGAACAAAACGACTTACGTATTTTAAGCATGCTAACCTTTAGCCCGGTAAGCAAATTAAAAAAAAAAACGCAATATGTAGGCTACACGAGAACGGAGACGTCGAGTAACCAAAACAAATGCGTTAAACAAATTCGTACACGGTATTTATCAATTTAACACTAGAATTAAAGGATATACAACGAGAAACAACGTTTGACAACCTTTAAACAGTTTTAATAACTATCTCAAAAATTGTCGCTCTGATGCAAACAACTGCTGAGTTATCTACTCAAATTTGTTGAACAAAACGACTTACGTATTTTAAGCATGCTAACCTTTAGCCCGGTAAGCAAATTAAAAAAAAAACGCAATATGTAGGCTACACGAGAACGGAGACGTCGAGTAACCAAAACAAATGCGTTAAACAAATTCGTACACGTTATTTATCAATTTAACTCTAGAATTAAAGGATATACAACGAGAAACATCGTTTGACAACCTTTAAACAGTTTTAATAACTATCTCAAAAATTGTCGCTCTGATGCAAACAACTGCTGAGTTATCTACTCAAATTTGTTGAACAAAACGACTTACGTATTTTAAGCATGCTAACCTTTAGCCCGGTAAGCAAATAAAAAAAAAAACGCAATATGTAGGCTACACGAGAACGGAGACGTCGAGTAACCAAAACAAATGCTTTAAACAAATTCGTACACGTTATTTATCAATTCAACTCTAGAATTAAAGGATATACAACGAGAAACATCGTTTGACAACCTTTAAACAGTTTTGATAACTTTCTCAAAAATTGTCGCTCTGATGGAAACAACTGCTGAGTTATCTACTCAAATTTGTTGAACAAAACGAATTACGTATTTTAAGCATGCTAACCTTTAGCCCGGTAAGCAAATTAAAAAAAAAACGCAATATGTAGGCTACACGAGAACGGAGCCGTCGAGTAACCAAAACAAATGGGTTAAACAAATTCGTACACGGTATTTATCAATTTAACTCTAGAATTAAAGGATATACAACGAGAAACCACGTTTGACAACCTTTAAACAGTTTTAATAACTATCTCAAAAATTGTCGCTCTGATGCAAACAACTGCTGAGTTATCTACTCAAATTTGTTGAACAAAACGACTTACGTATTTTAAGCATGCTAACCTTTAGCCCGGTAAGCAAATAAAAAAAAAAAAAACGCAATATGTAGGCTACACGATAACGGAGACGTCGAGTAACCAAAACAAATGCGTTAAACAAATTCGTACACGGTATTTATCAATTTAACACTAGAATTAAAGGATATACAACGAGAAACAACGTTTGACAACCTTTAAACAGTTTTAATAACTATCTCAAAAATTGTCGCTCTGATGGAAACAACTGGCGAGTTATCTACTCAAATTTGTTGAACAAAACGACTTACGTATCTTAAGCATGCTAACCTTTAGCCCGGTAAGCAAATAAAAAAAAAAAAAACGCAATATGTAGGCTACACGAGAACGGAGACGTCGAGTAACCAAAACAAATGCGTTAAACCAATTCGTACACGTTATTTATCAATTCAACTCTAGAATTAAAGGATATACAACGAGAAACATCGTTTGACAACCTTTAAACAGTTTTAATAACTTTCTCAAAATTGTCGCTCTGATGGAAACAACTGCTGAGTTATCTACTCAAATTTGTTGAACAAAACGACTTACGTATTTTAAGCATGCTAACCTTTAGCCCGGTAAGCAAATTAAAAAAAAAAACGCAATATGTAGGCTACACGAGAACGGAGCCGTCGAGTAACCAAAACAAATGGGTTAAACAAATTCGTACACGGTATTTATCAATTTAACTCTAGAATTAAAGGATATACAACGAGAAACCACGTTTGACAACCTTTAAACAGTTTTAATAACTATCTCAAAAATTTTCGCTCTGATGCAAACAACTGCTGAGTTATCTAGTCAAATTTGTTGAACAAAACGACTTACGTATTTTAAGCATGCTAACCTTTAGCCCGGTAAGCAAATTAAAAAAAAAAAAACGCAATTTGTAGGCTACACGAGAACGGAGCCGTCGAGTAACCAAAACAAATGCGTTAAACAAATTCGTACACGTTATTTATCAATTTAACTCTAGAATTAAAGGATATACAACGAGAAACGTCGTTTGACAACCTTTAAATAGTTTTAATAAATATCTCAAAAATTGCCGCTCTGATGGAAACAACTGCTGAGTTATCTACTCAAATTTGTTGAACAAAACGACTTACGTATTTTAAGCATGCTAACCTTTAGCCCGGTAAGCAAATTAAAAAAAAAAAAAAACGCAATATGTAGGCTACACGAGAACGGAGCCGTCGAGTAACCAAAACAAATGGGTTAAACAAATTCGTACACGGTATTTATCAATTTAACTCTAGAATTAAAGGATATACAACGAGAAACCACGTTTGACAACCTTTAAACAGTTTTAATAACTATCTCAAAAATTGTCGCTCTGATGCAAACAACTGCTGAGTTATCTACTCAAATTTGTTGAACAAAACGACTTACGTATTTTAAGCATGCTAACCTTTAGCCCGGTAAGCAAATTAAAAAAAAACGCAATATGTAGGCTACACGAGAACGGAGCCGTCGAGTAACCAAAACAAATGGGTTAAACAAATTCGTACACGGTATTTATCAATTTAACTCTAGAATTAAAGGATATACAACGAGAAACATCGTTTGACAACCTTTAAATAGTTTTAATAACTCTCTCAAAAATTGTCGCTCTGATGCAAACAACTGCTGAGTTATCTACTCAAATTTGTTGAACAAAACGACTTACGTATTTTAAGCATGCTAACCTTTAGCCCGGTAAGCAAATTAAAAAAAAACGCAATATGTAGGCTACACGAGAACGGAGACGTCGAGTAACCAAAACAAATGGGTTAAACAAATTCGTACACGGTATTTATCAATTTAACTCTAGAATTAAAGGATATACAACGAGAAACATCGTTTGACAACCTTTAAATAGTTTTAATAACTCTCTCAAAAATTGTCGCTCTGATGCAAACAACTGCTGAGTTATCTACTCAAATTTGTTGAACAAAACGACTTACGTATTTTAAGCATGCTAACCTTTAGCCCGGTAAGCAAATTAA
The DNA here is from genome assembly GCF_040869045.1 of Eurosta solidaginis. NCBI lineage: Eukaryota > Metazoa > Arthropoda > Insecta > Diptera > Tephritidae > Eurosta > Eurosta solidaginis. Next base: position 124,417,278 of record NC_090321.1, read on the forward strand.
AAAAAAACGCAATATGTAGGCTACACGAGAACGGAGCCGTCGAGTAACCAAAACAAATGCGTTAAACAAATTCGTACACGTTATTTATCAATCTAACTCTAGAATTAAAGGATATACAACGAGAAACAACGTTTCACAACCTTTAAACAGTTTTAATAACTATCTCAAAAATTGTCGCTCTGATGCAAACAACTGCTGAGTTATCTACTCAAATTTGTTGAACAAAACGACTTACGTATTTTAAGCATGCTAACCTTTAGCCCGGTAAGCAAATTAAAAAAAAACGCAATATGTAGGCTACACGAGAACGGAGACGTCGAGTAACCAAAACAAATGGGTTAAACAAATTCGTACACGTTATTTATCAATTTAACTCTATAATTAAAGGATATACAACGAGAAACAACGTTTGACAACCTTTAAACAGTTTTAATAACTATCTCAAAAATTGTCGCTCTGATGCAAACAACTGCAGAGTTATCTACTCAAATTTGTTGAACAAAACGACTTACGTATTTTAAGCATGCTAACCTTTAGCCCGGTAAGCAAATTAAAAAAAAAAACGCAATATGTAGGCTACACGAGAACGGAGACGTCGAGTAACCAAAACAAATGCGTTAAACAAATTCGTACACGTTATTTATCAATTTAACTCTAGAAATAAAGGATATACAACGAGAAACAACGTTTGACAACCTTTAAACAGTTTTAATAACTATCTCAAAAATTGTCGCTCTGATGCAAACAACTGCTGAGTTATCTACTCAAATTTGTTGAACAAAACGACTTACGTATTTTAAGCATGCTAACCTTTAGCCCGGTAAGCAAATTAAAAAAAAACGCAATATGTAGGCTACACGAGAACGGAGACGTCGAGTAACCAAAACAAATGGGTTAAACAAATTCGTACACGTTATTTATCGAGAATTAAAGGATATACAACGAGAAACAACGTTTGACAACCTTTAAACAGTTTTAATAACTATCTCAAAAATTGTCGCTCTGATGCAAACAACTGCTGAGTTATCTACTCAAATTTGTTGAACAAAACGACTTACGTATTTTAAGCATGCCAACCTTTAGCCCGGTAAGGAAATTAAAAAAAAAAACGCAATATGTAGGCTACACGAGAACGGAGACGTCGAGTAACCAAAACAAATGCGTTAAACAAATTCGTACACGTTATTTATCAATTTAACTCTAGAATTAAAGGATATACAACGAGAAACAACGTTTGACAACCTTTAAACAGTTTTAAAAACTATCTCAAAAATTTTCGCTCTGATGCAAACAACTGCTGAGCTATCTACTCAAATTTGTTGAACAAAACGAATTACGTATTTTAAGCATGCTAACCTTTAGCCCGGTAAGCAAATTAAAAAAAAAACGCAATATGTAGGCTACACGAGAACGGAGACGTCGAGTAACCAAAACAAATGCGTTAAACAAATTCGTACACGTTATTTATCAATTTAACTCTAAACTTAAAGGATATACAACGAGAAACAACGTTTGACAACCTTTAAACAGTTTTAATAACTATCTCAAAAATTGTCGCTCTGATGGAAACAACTGCTGAGTTATCTACTCAAATTTGTTGAACAAAACGACTTACGTATTTTAAGCATGCTAACCTTTAGCCCGGTAAGCAAATTAAAAAAAAAACGCAAAATGTAGGCTAAACGAGAACGGAGCCGTCGAGTAACCAAAACAAATGCGTTAAACAAATTCGTACACGTTATTTATCAATTTAACTCTAGAATTAAAGGATATGCAACGAGAAACAACGTTTGACAACCTTTAAACAGTTTTAATAACTATCTCAAAAATTGTCGCTCTGATGCAAACAACTGCCGAGTTATCTACTCAAATTTGTTGACCAAACGACTTACGTATTTTAAGCATGCTAACCTTTAGCCCGGTAAGCAAATTAAAAAAAAACGCAATATGTAGGCTACAGAGAACGGAGCCGTCGAGTAACCAAAACAAATGCGTTAAACAAATTCGTACATGTTATTTATCAATTTAACTCTAGAAATAAAGGATATACAACGAGAAACAACGTTTGACAACCTTTAAACAGTTTTAATAACTATCTCAAAAATTGTCGCTCTGATGCAAACAACTGCTGAGTTATCTACTCAAATTTGTTGAACAAAACGACTTACGTATTTTAAGCATGCTAACCTTTATCCCGGTAAGCAAATTAAAAAAAAACGCAATATGTATACTACACGAGAACGGAGACGTCGAGTAACCAAAACAAATGCGTTAAACAAATTCGTACACGTTATTTATCAATTTAACTCTAGAATTAAAGGATATACAACGAGAAACATCGTTTGACAACCTTTAAATAGTTTTAATAACTATCTCAAAAATTGTCGCTCTAATGCAAACAACTGCCGAGTTATCTACTCAAATTTGTTGAACAAAACGACTTACGTATTTTAAGCATGCTAACCTTTAGCCCGGTAAGAAAATTAAAAAAAAAAAAACGCAATATGTAGGCTACACGAGAACGGAGCCGTCGAGTAACCAAAACAAATGGGTTAAACAAATTCGTACACGTTATTTATCAATTTAACTCTAGAATTAAAGGATATATAACGAGAAACAACGTTTGACAACCTTTAAACAGTTTTAATAACTCTCTCAAAAATTGTCGCTCTGATGCAAACAACTGCTGAGTTATCTACTCAAATTTGTTGAAAAAAACCACTTACGTATTTTAAGCATGCTAACCTTTAGCCCGGTAAGCAAATAAAAAAAAAACGCAATATGTAGGCTACACGAGAACGGAGACGTCGAGTAACCAAAACAAATGGGTTAAACAAATTCGTACACGGTATTTATAAATTTAACTCTAGAAATAAAGGATATACAACGAGAAACAACGTTTGACAACCTTTAAACAGTTTTAATAACTATCTCAAAAATTGTCGCTCTGATGCAAACAACTGCTGAGTTATCTACTCAAATTTGTTGAACAAAACGACTTACGTATTTTAAGCATGCTAACCTTTAGCCCGGTAAGCAAATTAAAAAAAAACGCAATATGTAGGCTACACGAGAACGGAGACGTCGAGTAACCAAAACAAATGCGTTAAACAAATTCGTACACGTTATTTATCAATTTAACTCTAGAATTAAAGGATATACAACGAGAAACATCGTTTGACAACCTTCAAATAGTTTTAATAGCTATCTCAAAAATTGTTGCTCTGATGGAAACAACTGCTGAGTTATCTACTCAAATTTGTTGAACAAAACGACTTACGTATTTTAAGCATGCTAACCTTTAGCCCGGTAAGCAAATTAAAAAAAACGCAATATGTAGGCTACACGAGAACGGAGACGTCGAGTAACCAAAACAAATGGGTTAAACAAATTCGTACACGGTATTTATAAATTTAACTCTAGAAATAAAGGATATACAACGAGAAACAACGTTTGACAACCTTTGAACAGTTTTAATAACTATCTCAAAAATTGTCGCTCTGATGCAAACAACTGCTGAGTTATCTACTCAAATTTGTTGAACAAAACGGCTTACGTATTTTAAGCATGCTAACCTTTAGCCCGGTAAGCAAATTAAAAAAAAAACGCAATATGTAGGCTACACGAGAACGGAGCCGTCGAGTAACCAAAACAAATGGGTTAAACAAATTCGTACACGGTATTTATCAATTTAACTCTAGAATTAAAGGATATACAACGAGAAACCACGTTTGACAACCTTTAAACAGTTTTAATAACTATCTCAAAAATTGTCGCTCTGATGCAAACAACTGCTGAGTTATCTACTCAAATTTGTTGAACAAAACGACTTACGTATTTTAAGCATGCTAACCTTTAGCCCGGTAAGCAAATTAAAAAAAAACGCAATATGTAGGCTACACGAGAACGGAGACGTCAAGTAACCAAAACAAATGCGTTAAACAAATTCGTACACGTTATTTATCAATTTAACTCTAGAATTAAAGGATATACAACGAGAAAGATCGTTTGACAACCTTCAAATAGTTTTAATAACTATCTCAAAAATTGTTGCTCTGATGGAAACAACTGCTGAGTTATCTACTCAAATTTGTTGAACAAAACGACTTACGTATTTTAAGCATGCTAACCTTTAGCCCGGTAAGCAAATTAAAAAAAACGCAATATGTAGGCTACACGAGAACGGAGACGTCGAGTAACCAAAACAAATGGGTTAAACAAATTCGTACACGGTATTTATCAATTTAACTCTAGAATTAAAGGATATACAACGAGAAACATCGTTTGACAACCTTCAAATAGTTTTAATAACTATCTCAAAAATTGTCGCTCTGATGCAAACAACTGCTGAGTTATCTACTCAAATTTGTTGAACAGAACGACTTACGTATTTTAAGCATGCTAACTTTTAGCCCGGTAAGCAAATTAAAAAAAACGCAATATGTAGGCTACACGAGAACGGAGACGTCGAGTAACCAAAACAAATGGGTTAAACAAATTCGTACACGGTATTTATAAATTTAACTCTAGAAATAAAGGATATACAACGAGAAACAACGTTTGACAACCTTTGAACAGTTTTAATAACTATCTCAAAAATTGTCGCTCTGATGCAAACAACTGCTGAGTTATCTACTCAAATTTGTTGAACAAAACGGCTTACGTATTTTAAGCATGCTAACCTTTAGCCCGGTAAGCAAATTAAAAAAAAAACGCAATATGTAGGCTACACGAGAACGGAGCCGTCGAGTAACCAAAACAAATGGGTTAAACAAATTCGTACACGGTATTTATCAATTTAACTCTAGAATTAAAGGATATACAACGAGAAACCACGTTTGACAACCTTTAAACAGTTTTAATAACTATCTCAAAAATTGTCGCTCTGATGCAAACAACTGCTGAGTTATCTACTCAAATTTGTTGAACAAAACGACTTACGTATTTTAAGCATGCTAACCTTTAGCCCGGTAAGCAAATTAAAAAAAAACGCAATATGTAGGCTACACGAGAACGGAGACGTCAAGTAACCAAAACAAATGCGTTAAACAAATTCGTACACGTTATTTATCAATTTAACTCTAGAATTAAAGGATATACAACGAGAAAGATCGTTTGACAACCTTCAAATAGTTTTAATAACTATCTCAAAAATTGTTGCTCTGATGGAAACAACTGCTGAGTTATCTACTCAAATTTGTTGAACAAAACGACTTACGTATTTTAAGCATGCTAACCTTTAGCCCGGTAAGCAAATTAAAAAAAACGCAATATGTAGGCTACACGAGAACGGAGACGTCGAGTAACCAAAACAAATGGGTTAAACAAATTCGTACACGGTATTTATCAATTTAACTCTAGAATTAAAGGATATACAACGAGAAACCACGTTTGACAACCTTTAAACAGTTTTAATAACTATCTCAAAAATTGTCGCTCTGATGCAAACAACTGCTGAGTTATCTACTCAAATTTGTTGAACAGAACGACTTACGTATTTTAAGCATGCTAACTTTTAGCCCGGTAAGCAAATTAAAAAAAACGCAATATGTAGGCTACACGAGAACGGAGACGTCGAGTAACCAAAACAAATCCGTTAAACAAATTCGTACACGTTATTTATCAATTTAACTGTAGTATTAAAGGATATACAACGAGAAACATCGTTTGACAACCTTTAAACAGTTTTAATAACTATCTCAAAAATTGTCGCTCTGATGGAAACAACTGCTGAGTTATCTACTCAAATTTGTTGAACAAAACGACTTACGTATTTTAAGCATGCTAACCTTTATCCCGGTAAGCAAATTAAAAAAAAAACGCAATATGTAGGCTACACGAGAACGGAGCCCTCGAGTAACCAAAACAAATGGGTTAAACAAATTCGTACACGGTATTTATCAATTTAACTCTAGAATTAAAGGATATACAACGAGAAACAACGTTTGACAACCTTTAAACAGTTTTAATAACTATCTCAAAAATTGTCGCTCTGATGCAAACAACTGCTGAGTTATCTACTCAAATTTGTTGAACAAAACGACTTACGTATTTTAAGCATGCTAACCTTTAGCCCGGTAAGCAAATTAAAAAAAAACGCAATATGTAGGCTACACGAGAACGGAGCCGTCGAGTAACCAAAACAAATGGGTTAAACAAATTCGTACACGTTATTTATCAATTTAACTCTAGAATTAAAGGATATACAACGAGAAACATCGTTTGACAACCTTTAAATAGTTTTAATAACTATCTCAAAAATTGTCGCTCTGATGCAAACAACTGCTGAGTTATCTACTCAAATTTGTTGAACAAAACGACTTACGTATTTTAAGCATGCTAACCTTTAGCCCGGTAAGCAAATTAAAACAAAACGCAATATGTAGGCTACACGAGAACGGAGCCGTCGAGTAACCAAAACAAATGGGTTAAACAAATTCGTACACGTTATTTATCAATTTAACTCTAGAATTAAAGGATATACAACGAGAAACATCGTTTGACAACCTTTAAATAGTTTTAATAACTATCTCAAAAATTGTCGCTCTGATGCAAACAACTGCTGAGTTATCTACTCAAATTTGTTGAACAAAACGACTTACGTATTTTAAGCATGCTAACCTTTAGCCCGGTAAGCAAATTAAAAAAAAAAAACGCAATATGTAGGCTACACGAGAACGGAGCCGTCGAGTAACCAAAACAAATGGGTTAAACAAATTCGAATACGGTATTTATCAATTTAACTCTAGAATTAAAGGATATACAACGAGAAACATCGTTTGACAACCTTTAAATAGTTTTAATAACTATCTCAAAAATTGTCGCTCTGATGCAAACAACTGCTGAGTTATCTACTCAAATTTGTTGAACAAAACGACTTACGTATTTTAAGCATGCTAACCTTTAGCCCGGTAAGCAAATTAAAAACAAGTAAGGAAGGCTAAGTTCGGGTGTAACCGAACATAACATACTCAGTTGAGAGCTATGGAGACAAAATAAGGAAAATCAATCTGGGGTAACCCTGGAATGTGGTTGTATAACATGTGTATCAAATGAAAGGTATTAAAGAGTATTTTAAGAGAGATTAGGCCATAGTTCTATGGATGAACGCCATTTAGGGATATCGCCATAAAGGTAGACCAGGGCTGACTCTAGAATTTGTTTGTACGATATGGGTACCAAATGAAAGGTGTTACTGAGCATTTTAAGAGGGAGTGGGCCTTAGGTCTATCGGTGGACGCCTTTTCGAGATGTCCCCATTAAGGTGGACCAGGGGTGATTCTATAATGTGTCACGCCACATAATTACATCCCTGCGTTTTCCATATATCTACAACACTCTAACCTGTTGGCGTGGGTATTTGAACGAAGTTATACGAACAACGACAATAGTTGAACACGAGCGGCGCGAGAAAGAACATTACTTGGACTTTACAAATAAACTCTGTACTAACTTAATCTTATATTTTCAATATTACTTTCCTAATTATAATAATCCCTATATATATATAAATCCGGTGTATTTAAAGTTACTTGGACATCCTCACGTAAGTAATAACGCTCATAGTAATAGAGCGACGATAAAATGCTCTGTGAACGTATAAATTGAATGCCATCCTACGACAGTTCAGAAGTGAGAGTGATTAAACGCCTACATAAATGTTGCGTGAAATAAATCGAAAAGCTAAAAGATAAAATTTGTATATTAAAAAGTGCGTGCATTGACGAAAAACAGCAAAGAAAAACGTTGCTGTATAAAATGTAATAATCTAATATTCTACGAATACGATTGATATTCAATATAACCTCACATTCGGTGAGACTTCTGTGAAAATTGGGGCTCCAGCGACATACGATTTGTCGCTAAGCTAAACGGCTGAAATTTGAAATGGCAGCTTTGTAGTTTTACATCTTATTTGTGACGTCACACGGACACGCAATATATGTATACGTTATTGAATTTCAATTGCAACAAACGAAACAAATCATTGCCGTACAAATTCGATCGAAGAGGAGTTTTATGTATCTCTTTCTCGCGTAAAACTTATAATCGTGCTCGTGTTTAATTGTCGGTAAATCCAAAACGAAAAATCGATCAAAGAAAAAAAAACGAAATCACTATTCTACGATAACACAAAAGCCATCTCTTTCGCACGTTAATATCCAAGTATCGGCGTGTTCCAATTAGAACAAGAAAAACGATCAAAACAAAACTAATAAAATGTCGCAAACGAATCTCACGTTAAAAGAGTTAAAAAAGCGATGTAAGAATACTGGGTTGCCTACGTCTGGCACGAAAATCCAACTTCTTCAACGGTTGCAAAATAATGTCGATACCGCGAGTGATAGTGGAGGAGATGAGCAAACTACGATGGTGCAACGTTTATCTGCCCTCGAAAAAACAATACAACAGTTAATAAGTGCGCAAACAAATCCAAACCAAAATAGTGATACGAGATATAGTAGGAGTGCACACAATTTTCAACCGACGTTGTCGTCGTCGCCGATGCCAACAATATATACGTCTGCTGCTAACCTTCAACAGTTCGCTGCAACAACAACGTCTACCTCGAACGTTCAACATTTTGCAACAACATCGCCTACAGAGCGAATTTGATGCCACAGTGGCAGAGCGCAGAGCGGTTCGCTACTACGCCACTACATCAAATTCCAATTAGAAATGTTGTAAATCAAACAAACGCACCATTCCCATTAAGCAATGGTTATTCGAATTCGCCGTATTGTAATATTAAAGACATAGTAGAATTATTGCCGGAGTATAACCCAACGAGCGAAACGTCATTAAATTCGGTTCAATTTATAAAGCGTGTTGAAATGTTGAAAAATGCCTACGAATGGCATGAAAGTACAATAATTTTCGCAGTACAACAAAAGATGCGTGGATCAGCAAAATTGTGGATCGATTCACAACAATGTGTTTTCGTTAATTGGGCACAATTTGTAAACAAATTTTTGCAAGACTTTCCGTGTTTAACTAATGAAGCGGATATTCATATTAAACTCTCTCGTTCGAAACGCGAACAAAACGAATCACCCGTCGAATATTTTTATAAAATTCTGGCGCTCGGTAACAAAGGCGGTTTATCGGAAACCAGTATCGCCCGACATATAATAAACGGAATAAATGATAATGACCTTAAACGGAAAATCTCAAACGAATACAAAAATTGTCAAGAATTGTTAAGAGATTTAATGAATTATAACGTATATAATGATATCAGCCATAGTGCTCAAAAATTAAAATTCGTACCAAACGTGACAAAGCCGGTAATAACAAATGTCAAAACATCACAAGCTCCTCCAAAGTCCAACCAACCACGTACAATTAGCAACTCAAAGTGTTTTAACTGTGGTAAACTAGGGCATTTCGCTATTAAATGTCCCGAGCCACAGAGGAAGTCGAGGTGCACGAATTGCCAGCGTACCACACATAAAAGTGACGAATGCCCTACTCTAAAAAAAATGAGTGTTAATAAAATTCGCGAATTAAATGAGGTCAAAAATTACGCAAATCGCGATGACGGTATTATTAAGAAAATCTATGTAAACGGAAATGCTACAAACGCGTTCGTTGACCCGGGTAGTACCCGTACTCTTGTGCGCAAAACATTTTCCGAACAAATAGCAACGTATAAACCAGAAATAACAGTGCTAAGAGGTTTTGGTGGTGCGGAATACGTTTCGACCCGTAAAATTAACGCAATACTTGTTATTGATAATGAAAAATTTGAAACCGATATGGTTGTTGTTAACGACGACCTAATATCTGAAAACCTACTCCTTGGAAAGGATGTTATTTGTAGTTCTAACAAACGATTTATAATAGAAAATGTAGATTGCCGTGTCGAACAAATTCGAAATATAAGTGAACCACAAGATTTAACCGAAAACCAAAGAAATCAATTCGAATCGTTAATGTGTGAATTTCGTGGACTTTTTGCCAATAACATTAAAAATCTTGGAAAGTGCGGGCTATCGAAAATGAAAATTCAATTGAATAGTGATCAGCCAATTCAGCTGAAACCGTATCGCGTGCCTTTTTCGAAACGACCGATCATAACACATATAATTACGGAACTTTTAGAGAACAATATAATTCGACCAAGTGAATCACAATACGCGTCGCCGGTAGTACTAGTCGAAAAAAAGAACAACGAACATCGGTTGTGTGTTGACTATCGCTGTCTAAATAAAATCACGTTAAAGCAACCTTTTCCAATGCCGAACATGGAAGAGCAGTTTGCCAAACTCGCGGGAAATCGGTTTTTCACAACGCTCGATCTCCGTATGGGTTATCATCAGATCGAAATCGAAGAAACGTCGAAGAAATATACCGCGTTCGTGACATCTGATGGACATTTCGAATTTAATCGTATGCCTTTCGGACTCGTTAACGCACCAGCAACTTTTCAGTGTATTATGAATAAACTCGCATCCAAAATGAATGCAGGTGAAGTGCTAATCTACTTGGATGATATTGTAATTCCAAGCAAAACTATATGTGAAGGACTTCTGCGGTTAGAACGTTTCTTAAATCTTCTTAAAGAAGCAGGACTTACACTTCGCGCGGACAAGTGTAAGTTTCTTGCAACGAAAATCGAATATCTCGGGCATATAGTAACCGAAAATGGCATTACACCTGGAACGAATAAGGTAACGGCTATTAAAAACTTTGAACCACCCAAAAACGTATCTGAGGTAAGAAGATTTTTAGGCCTCACAGGTTTCTTTAGAAAATTTGTACGTGACTACTCTATTATTTCGAAACCCTTAACCGTTTTACTAACAAAAGCGAATCAAGACTGTTTTACATGGGGACCACGGCAAGAGAGCGCTTTTAAAACTCTTGTCAACGTCCTTACGCAAGAACCAGTCTTAGTTCTATATGATTTTAACGCTCAACATGAGGTCCATACCGACGCAAGGAGCGTTGGGTTGGCAGGCGTACTTTTGCAATCAGTAAATGGAGGTGAATGGCATCCGGTTTGCTATTACAGTCGCCATTGCACTGACACCGAAAGCCGATATCACAGCTACGAACTTGAGGTTCTCGCCGTAGTAGAATCTTTAGAACGTTTCCGTATTTACATCCTGGGAAAACCATTCAGGTTAGTAACAGATTGCTCTGCGATAGCACATGTTAAAGATAATAAAGAAATGAAACCCAAAATTGCCCGTTGGTGGCTCAAACTCCTCGAATATGACTTTTCAACCATACACCGTCAAGGCAGTCGATTACAACATGTCGATGCCCTAAGCCGAATGCCGGACCAACCCGCGAGAGAGGTTGAACCTGCCGGTATAGTTTTCAACGTAACGACCAATATCGACGATTGGCTGCTTACAATGCAGCTGCAAGATGAAAAACTGCGACAATACATAAATATTTTGAAAGGTACGATTACATCACCAGATACAAACACTATTAAAACAGAATACCAGTTACGTAACCACCGTTTATACAAAAAACAACCCGATGGTTTAAAATTTGTTATACCAAAAGGTGTTCGATGGCGGATTGTCCAATTCTGCCATGATCAAGCAGGACATACTGCGTTAGAAAAAACTCTTGACCGAATTAAAGAATCGTTTTGGTTTCCGCAAATGAGAAGATATGTTAAGAGCTTTATTGCAGCTTGTATTCAATGCTGTTATCAAAAACAACGATCTGGGAAAAGTGAAGGTGAACTTCACATCGAATCAATTAAACCACTACCGTTTTATCGTATCCATTTGGATCACATGGGACCTTTTGTGTGCAGCAAACGCGGAAATTGTTACGTATTAGCAATCTCAGATGCCTTTAGCAAATTCCTTATCGTTAAGGCAGTTCGCGACACGAAAACCATACACGTTATCAAAACCCTAAACGAAATAACTACGTATTTTGGTCTACCTTCTCAAATAGTTACTGATAGAGGAACGTCGTTTACCTCAAAATTATTCGAAGAATTTTGCATTAATAACAATATTCATCATACGAAAACAGCGGTCCGAACTCCACGAGCAAATGGCCAAGTGGAGCGCGCAAACCAAAGCATCCTAAATTATTTGCGAACTTCTACCGAACAGCCAAAGGATTGGGATCTTAAGCTAAGAGATCTCCAGTGGTCGATCAACTCCCGTCGAAACGCAACGACAGGTTTTAGTCCAAATGAACTTGTTTTCGATTTTAAACTCCGTGACGTAGTCACTAACCAATTGATTGCTGCTGTTCATGACGATTTAGGGGGCGAAACGTCCTCATTATCTTCTGCTGAGAAACGAAATCAAGCCATCGAAAATATCTCTAATGAACGCGAAAAGTGGAAGCAAAGATTTGATCAACGTCATCAGAAACCAAAAATATACGCCGAAGACGATCTCGTAGTTATTGAAAATGAACCAGTTTCTACGGGTGAATCACGTAAACTTGAGCCTAAATTTCGTGGGCCATATATCGTACGCAAAGTGTTAAGTAACGATCGCTATTTACTGGAAGACATTCCAGGCGTTCAAATAACTAGTAAGAAATTTTGTTCAGTATATGCTTCCGACAAAATGAAGCCATGGTGCAGAAATAGTCCTGATCTTGAAACCGACGACGAAATCGAGGCGATTTAGGTCAGGAAAGGCCGAGTTGTCACGCCACATAATTACATCCCTGCGTTTTCCATATATCTACAACACTCTAACCTGTTGGCGTGGGTATTTGAACGAAGTTATACGAACAACGACAATAGTTGAACACGAGCGGCGCGAGAAAGAACATTACTTGGACTTTACAAATAAACTCTGTACTAACTTAATCTTATATTTTCAATATTACTTTCCTAATTATAATAATCCCTATATATATATAAATCCGGTGTATTTAAAGTTACTTGGACATCCTCACGTAAGTAATAACGCTCATAGTAATAGAGCGACGATAAAATACTCTGTGAACGTATAAATTGAATGCCATCCTACGACAAATGTGTTTGTACGATATGGGTATCAAATGAAAGCTGTTAATGAGTATTTTGAAAGGGAGTGATCCTTAGTTCCATAGGTGGACGCCGTTTCGAGATATCGCCATAAAGGTGGACCAGGGGTGTCTCTAGAATGTGTTTGTACGATATGGGAATCAAATGAAAGGTGTTACTGAGCATTTTAAGAGGGAGTGGGCATTAGGTCTATAGGTGGACGCCTTTTCGAGATATCGCCATTAGGGTGGGCCAGGGTGACTCTAGAATGTGTTTGTACGATATGGGTATCAAATGAAAGGTGGTAATGAGTATTTTAAAAGGGAGTAATCCTTAGTTCCATAGGTGGACGCCGTTTCGAGATATCGCCATAAAGGTGGACCAGGGGTGTCTCTAGAATGTGTTTGTACGATATGGGAATCAAATGAAAGGTGTTACTGAGCATTTTAAGAGGGAGTGGGCATTAGGTCTATAGATGGACGCCTTTTCGAGATATCGCCATTAGGGTGGGCCAGGGGTGACTCTAGAATGTTTGTACGATATGGGTATCAAACGAAAGGTGTTACTGAGCATTTTAAGAGGGAGTGGGCATTAGGTCTATAGGTGGACGCCTTTTCGAGATATCGCCATTAGGGTGGGCCAGGGGTGACTCTAGAATGTTTGTACGATATGGGTATCAAACGAAAGGTGTTACTGAGCATTTTAAGAGGGAGTGGGCATTAGGTCTATAGATGGACGCCTTTTCGAGATATCGCCATTAGGGTGGGCCAGGGTGACTCTAGAATGTGTTTGTACGATATGGGTATCAAATGAAAGGTGGTAATGAGTATTTTAAAAGGGAGTAATCCTTAGTTCCATAGGTGGACGCCGTTTCGAGATATCGCCATAAAGGTGGACCAGGGGTGTCTCTAGAATGTGTTTGTACGATATGGGAATCAAATGAAAGGTGTTACTGGGCATTTTAAGAGGGAGTGGGCATTAGGTCTATAGGTGGACGCCTTTTCGAGATATCGCCATTAGGGTGGGCCAGGGTGACTCTAGAATGTGTTTGTACGATATGGGTATCAAATGAAAGCTGTTAATGAGTATTTTGAAAGGGAGTGATCCTTAGTTCCATAGGTGGACGCCGTTTCGAGATATCGCCATAAAGGTGGACCAGGGGTGTCTCTAGAATGTGTTTGTACGATATGGGAATCAAATGAAAGGTGTTACTGAGCATTTTAAGAGGGAGTGGGCATTAGGTCTATAGATGGACGCCTTTTCGAGATATCGCCATTAGGGTGGGCCAGGGGTGACTCTAGAATGTTTGTACGATATGGGTATCAAACGAAAGGTGTTACTGAGCATTTTAAGAGGGAGTGGGCATTAGGTCTATAGGTGGACGCCTTTTCGAGATATCGCCATTAGGGTGGGCCAGGGGTGACTCTAGAATGTGTTTGTACGATATGGGTATCAAATGGAAGGTGGTAAGGAGTATTTTAAAAGGGAGTACTCCTTAGTTCTATAGGTGGACGCCTTTTCGAGATATCGCCATAAAGGTGGACCAAGGGTGACTCTAGAATGTTTGTACGATATGGGTATCAAACGAAAGGTGTTACTGAGCATTTTAAGAGGGAGTGGGCATTAGGTCTATAGGTGGACGCCTTTTCGAGATATCGCCATTAGGGTGGGCCAGGGTGACTCTAGAATGTGTTTGTACGATATGGGTATCAAATGAAAGGTGGTAATGAGTATTTTAAAAGGGAGTAATCCTTAGTTCTATAGGTGGACGCCTTTTCGAGATGTCGCCATAAAGCTGGACCAAGGGTGACTCTAGAATGTTTGTACGGTATGGGTATCAAACGAAAGGTGTTACTGAGCATTTTAAGAGGGAGTGGGCATTAGGTCTATAGCTGGACGCCTTTTCGAGATATCGCCATTAGGGTGGGCCAGGGTGACTCTAGAATGTGTTTGTACGATATGGGTATCAAATGAAAGGTGGTAATGAGTATTTTAAAAGGGAGTAATCCTTAGTTCTATAGGTGGACGCCTTTTCGAGATATCGCCATTAGGGTGGGCCAGGTGTGACTCTAGAATGTTTGTACGATATGGTTATCAAACGAAAGGTGTTACTGAGCATTTTAAGAGGGAGTGGGCATTAGGTCTATAGGTGGACGCCTTTTCGAGATATCGCCATTAGGGTGGGACAGGGGTGACTCTAGAATGTTTGTACGATATGGGTATCAAACGAAAGGTGTTACTGAGCATTTTAAGAGGGAGTGTACATTAGGTCTATAGGTGGACGCCTTTTCGAGATATCGCCATTAGGGTGGGCCAGGGGTGACTCTAGAATGTTTGTACGATATGGGTATCAAACGAAAGGTGTTACTGAGCATTTTAAGAGGGAGTGGACATTAGGTCTATAGGTGGACGCCTTTTCGAGATATCGCCATTAGGGTGGGCCAGGGTGACTCTAGAATGTGTTTGTACGATATGGGTATCAAATGAAAGGTGGTAATGAGTATTTTAAAAGGGAGTAATCCTTAGTTCTATAGGTGGACGCCTTTTCGAAATATCGCCATTAGGGTGGGCCAGGTGTGACTCTAGAATGTTTGTACGATATGGGTATCAAACGAAAGCTGTTACTGAGCATTTTAAGAGGGAGTGGGCATTAGGTGTATAGGTGGACGCCTTTTCGAGATATTGCCATTAGGGTGGGCCAGGGGTGACTCTAGAATGCTTGTACGATATGGGTATCAAACGAAAGGTGTTACTGAGCATTTTAAGAGGGAGTGGACACTAGGTCTATAGGTGGACGCCTTTTCGAGATATCGCCATTAGGGTGGGCCAGGGGTTACTCTAGAATGTTTGTACGATATGGGTATCAAACGAAAGGTGTTACTAGCATTTTAAGAGAGAGGGGGCATTAGTTCTATAGGTGGACGCCTTTTCGAGATATCGCCATTAGGGTGGGACAGGGGTGACTCTGGTATGTTTTTGTACGATATGGATATCAAATTAAAGGTATTAATGAGGGTTTTAAAAGCGAGTGGCCCTTAGATGTATATGTGAAGGCGTTCTCGTGATATCCACCAAAATGTGGACCAGGTGATCCAGAAAATCATCTGTCGGGTACTGCTAATTTATTTATATATGCAATACCACTAACAGTATTCCTGCCAAGATTCCAAGGGCTGTTGATTTCGCCTTGTAGAACTTTTTCATTTTCTTCTACTTAATATGGTAGGTGTCACACCCATTTTACAAAGATTTTTCCAAAGTTATATTTTGCGTCAACAAACCAATCCAGTTACCATGTTTCATCCCTTTTTTCGTATTTGGTATAGAATTATGGCATTTTTTTCATTTTTCGTAATTTTCGATATCGATAAAGTGGGCGTGGTTATGGTCAGATTTCGCCCATTTTTTATACCAAGAAAAAGTGAGCTCAGGTAAGTACGTGGGCTAAGTTTAGTAAAGATATATCGGATTTTGCTCAAGTTATTGTGTTAATGGCTGAGCGGAAGGACAGACGGTGGACTGTGTATAAAAACTGGGCGTGGCTTCCACCGATTTCGCCCATTTTCACAGAGAACAGTTACCGTCATAGACTCTATGCTCCTACCAAATTTCAGAAGGATTGGTAAATTCTTGTTCGACTTATGGCAATAAAAGTATTCTAGACAAACTAAATGAAAATGGGCGGAGCCACGCCCATTTTGAAATTTTCTTTTATTTTTGTATTTTGTTGCATCATATCATTACTGGAGTTGAATTTTGACTTAATTTACTTATATACAGTAAAGATATTAAATTTTTTGTTAAAATTTGAATTTAAAAAAATTTTTTTTAAAAAGTGGGCGTGTTCTTAATCCAATCTTGCTAATTTTTATTTAGCACATATAGAGTAATAGTAGTAACGTTCCTGCCAAACTTCATCATGATATCTTCAACGACTGCCAAATTACAGCTTGCAAAACTTTTAAATTACCTTCTTGTAAAAGTGGGCGGGGCCACGCCCATTGTCCAAAATCTTACTAATTTTCTATTCTGCGTCATAACGTCAACCCATCTACAAAGTTTCGTCGCTTTATCTGTCTTTTGTAATGAGTTATCGCACTTTTTCGGTTTTTCGAAATTTTCGATATCGAAAAAGTGGGCGTGGTTATAGTCCGATATCGTTCATTTTAAATAGCGATCTGAGATGAGTGCTCAGGAACCTACGTACCAAATTTCATCAAGATACCTCAAAATTTACTCAAGTTATCGTGTTAACGGACGGACGGACGGACGGACGGACGGACGGACATGGCTCAATCAAATTTTTTTTCGATCCTGATTATTTTGATATATGGAAGTCTATATCTATCTCGATTCCTTTATATATGTACAACCAACCGTTATCCAATCAAACTTAATATACTCTGTGAGCTCTGCTCAACTGAGTATAAAAAACGCAATATGTAGGCTACACGAGAACGGAGCCGTCGAGTAACCAAAACAAATGGGTTAAACAAATTCGTACACATTATTTATCAATTTAACTCTAGAATTAAAGGATATACAACGAGAAACATCGTTTGACAACCTTTAAACAGTTTTAATAACTATCTCAAAAATTGTCGCTCTGATGCAAACAACTGCTGAGTTATCTACTCAAATTTGTTGAACAAAACGGCTTACGTATTTTAAGCATGCTAACCTTTAGCCCGGTAAGCAAATTAAAAAAAAACGCAATATGTAGGCTACACGAGAACGGAGCCGTCGAGTAACCAAAACAAATGGGTTAAACAAATTCGTACACATTATTTATCAATTTAACTCTAGAATTAAAGGATATACAACGAGAAACATCGTTTGACAACCTTTAAACAGTTTTAATAACTATCTCAAAAATTGTCGCTCTGATGCAAACAACTGCTGAGTTATCTACTCAAATTTGTTGAACAAAACGGCTTACGTATTTTAAGCATGCTAACCTTTAGCCCGGTAAGCAAATTAAAAAAAAACGCAATATGTAGGCTACACGAGAATGGAGCCGTCGAGTAACCAAAACAAATGGGTTAAACAAATTCGTACACATTATTTATCAATTTAACTCTAGAACTAAAGGATATACAACGAGAAACAACGTTTGACAACCTTTAAACAGTTTTAATAACTATCTCAAAAATTGTCGCTCTGATGCAAACAACTGCTGAGTTATCTACTCAAATTTGTTGAACAAAACGACTTACGTATTTTAAGCATGCTAACCTTTAGCCCGGTAAGCAAATTAAAAAAAAGAACGCAATATGTAGGCTACACGAGAACGGAGACGTCGAGTAACCAAAACAAATAGGTTAAACAAATTCGTACACGGTATTTATCAATTTAACTCTAGAATTAAAGGATATACAACGAGAAACAACGTTTGACAACCTTTAAACAGTTTTAATAACTATCTCAAAAATTGTCGCTCTGATGCAAACAACTGCTGAGTTATCTACTCAAAATTTGTTGAACAAAACGACTTACGTATTTTAAGCATGCTAACCTTTAGCCCGGTAAGCAAATTAAAAAAAAAAAAAACTCAATATGTAGGCTACACGAGAACGGAGACGTCGAGTAACCAAAACAAATGCGTTAAACAAATTCGTACACGGTATTTATCAATTTAAATCTAGAATTAAAGGATATACAACGAGAAACAACGTTTGACAACTTTTAAACAGTTTTAATAACTATCTCAAAAATTGTCGCTCTGATGCAAACAACTGCTGAGTTATCTACTCAAATTTGTTGAACAAAACGACTTACGTATTTTAAGCATGCTAACCTTTAGCCCGGTAAGCAAATTAAAAAAAAAACGCAATATGTAGGCTACACGAGAACGGAGCCGTCGAGTAACCAAAACAAATGGGTTAAAAAAATTCGTACACGGTATTTATCAATTTAACTCTAGAATTAAAGGATATACAACGAGAAACAACGTTTGACAACCTTTAAACAGTTTTAATAACTATCTCAAAAATTGTCGCTCTGATGGAAACAACTGCTGAGTTATCTACTCAAATGTGTTGAACAAAACGACTTACGTATTTTAAGCATGCTAACCTTTAGCCCGGTAAGCAAATTAAAAAAAAAAACGCAATATGTAGGCTACACGAGAACGGAGCCGTCGAGTAACCAAAACAAATGGGTTAAACAAATTCGTACACGGTATTTATCAATTTAACTCTAGAATTAAAGGACATACAACGAGAAACAACATTTGACAACCTTTAAACAGTTTTAGTAACTATCTCAAAAATTGTCGCTCTGATGCAAACAACTGCTGAGTTATCTACTCAAATTTGTTGAACAAAACGACTTACGTATTTTAAGCATGCTAACCTTTAGCCCGGTAAGCAAATTAAAAAAAAAAAACGCAATATGTAGGCTACACGAGAACGGAGACGCCGAGTAACCAAAACAAATGCGTTAAACAAATTCGTACACGTTATTTATAAATTTAACTCTAGAATTAAAGGATATACAACGAGAAACTACGTTTGACAACCTTTAAACAGTTTTAATAACTATCTCAAAAATTGTCGCTCTTATGGAAACAACTGCTGAGTTATCTACTCAAATTTGTTGAACAAAACGACTTACGTATTTTAAGCATGCTAACCTTTAGCCCGGTAAGCAAATAAAAAAAAAAAAACGCAATATGTAGGCTACACGCGAACGGAGCCGTCGAGTAACCAAAACAAATGCGTTAAACAAATTCGTACACGTTATTTATCAATCTAACTCTAGAATTAAAGGATATACAACGAGAAACATCGTTTGACAACCTTTAAATAGTTTTAATAACTATCTCAAAAATTGTCGCTCTGATGCAAACAACTGCTGAGTTATCTACTCAAATTTGTTGAACAAAACGACTTACGTATTTTAAGCATGCTAACCTTTAGCCCGGTAAGCAAATTAAAAAAAAAACGCAATATGTAGGCTACAGAGAACGGAGCCGTCGAGTAACCAAAACAAATGGGTTAAACAAATTCGTACACGGTATTTATCAATTTAACTCTAGAATTAAAGGATATACAACGAGAAACAACGTTTGACAACCTTTAAACAGTTTTAATAACTATCTCAAAAATTGTCGCTCTGATGGAAACAACTGCTGAGTTATCTACTCAAATTTGTTGAACAAATCGGCTTACGTATTTTAAGCATGGTAACCTTTAGCCCGGTAAGCAAATTAAAAAAAAAAACGCAATATGTAGGCTACAGAGAACGGAGCCGTCGAGTAACCAAAACAAATGGGTTAAATAAATTCGTACACGGTATTTATCAATTTAACTCTAGAATTAAAGGATATACAACGAGAAACAACGTTTGACAACCTTTAAACAGTTTTAATAACTATCTCAAAAATTGTCGCTCTGATGGAAACAACTGCTGAGTTATCTACTCAAATTTGTTGAACAAAACGACTTACGTACTTTAAGCATGCTAACCTTCAGCCCGGTAAGCAAATTAAAAAAAAACGCAATATGTAGGCTACGCGAGAACGGAGCCGTCGAGTAACCAAAACAAATGGGTTAAACAAATTCGTACACGTTATTTATCAATTTAACTCTAGAATTAAAGGATATACAACGAGAAACATCGTTTGACAACCTTTAAATAGTTTTAATAACAATCTCAAAAATTGTCGCTCTGATGCAAACAACTGCTGAGTTATCTACTCAAATTTGTTGAACAAAACGACTTACGTATTTTAAGCATGCTAACCTTTAGCCCGGTAAGCAAATTAAAAAAAAAAACGCAATATGTAGGCTACACGAGAACGGAGCCGTCGAGTAACCAAAACAAATGGGCTAAACAAATTCGTACACGGTATTTATCAATTTAACTCTAGAATTAAAGGATATACAACGAGAAACATCGTTTGACAACCTTTAAATAGTTTTAATAACTATCTCAAAAATTGTCGATCTGATGCAAACAACTGCTGAGTTATCTACTCAAATTTGTTGAACAAAACGACTTACGTATTTTAAGCATGCTAACCTTTAGCCCGGTAAGCAAATTAAAAAAAAACGCAATATGTAGGTTACACGAGAACGGAGCCGTCGAGTAACCAAAACAAATGGGTTAAACAATTTCGTACACGTTATTTATCAATCTAACTCTAGAATTAAAGGATATACAACGAGAAACATCGTTTGACAACCTTTAAACAGTTTTAATAACTATCTCAAAAATTGTCGCTCTGATGCAAACAACTGCTGAGTTATCTACTCAAATTTGTTGAAAAAAAACGACTTACGTATTTTAAGCATGCTAACCTTTAGCCCGGTAAGCAAATTAAAAAAAAAAAACGCAATATGTAGGCTACACGAGAACGGAGCCGTCGAGTAACCAAAACAAATGGGTTAAACAAATTCGTACACGGTATTTATCAATTCAACTCAAGAACTAAAGGATATACAACGAGAAACATCGTTTGACAACCTTTAAACAGTTTTAATAACTATCTCAAAAATTGTCGCTCTGATGGAAACAACTGCTGAGTTATCTACTCAAATTTGTTGAACAAAACTACTTACGTATTTTAAGCATGCTAACCTTTAGCCCGGTAAGCATTTAAAAAAAAAAACGCAATATGTAGGCTACACGAGAACGGAGCCGTCGAGTAACCAAAACAAATGGGTTAAACAAATTCGTACACGGTATTTATCAATTTAACACTAGAATTAAAGGATATACAACGAGAAACAACGTTTGACAACCTTTAAACAGTTTTAATAACTATCTCAAAAATTGTCGCTCTGATGCAAACAACTGCTGAGTTATCCACTCAAATTTGTTGAACAAAACGACTTACGTATTTTAAGCATGCTAACCTTTAGCCCGGTAAGCAAATTAAAAAAAAAAACCCAATATGTAGGCTACACGAGAACGGAGCCGTCGAGTAACCAAAACAAATGGGCTAAACAAATTCGTACACGGTATTTATCAATTTAACTCTAGAATTAAAGGATATACAACGAGAAACAACGATTGACAACCTTTAAACAGTTTTAATAACTATCTCAAAAATTGTCGCTCTGATGCAAACAACTGCTGAGTTATCTACTCAAATTTGTTGAACAAAACGACTTACGTATTTTAAGCATGCTAACCTTTAGCCCGGTAAGCAAATTAAAAAAAACGCAATATGTAGGCTACACGAGAACGGAGACGTCGAGTAACCAAAGCAAATAGGTTAAACAAATTCGTACACGGTATTTATCAATTTAACTCTAGAATTAAAGGATATACAACGAGAAACAACGTTTGACAACCTTTAAATAGTTTTAATAACTATCTCAAAAATTGTCGCTCTGATGCAAACAACTGCTGAGTTATCTACTCAAATTTGTTGAACAAAACGACTTACGTATTTTAAGCACTCTAACCTTTAGCCCGGTAAGCAAATTAAAAAAAAAACGCAATATGTAGGCTACACGAGAACAGAGCCGTCGAGTAACCAAAACAAATAGGTTAAACAAATTCGTACACGGTATTTATCAATTTAACTCTAGAATTAAAGGATATACAACGAGAAACAACGTTTGACAACCTTTAAACAGTTTTAATAACTATCTCAAAAATTGTCGCTCTGATGCAAACAACTGCTGAGTTATCTACTCAAATTTGTTGAACAAAACGACTTACGTATTTTAAGCATGCTAACCTTTAGCCCGGTAAGCAAATTAAAAAAAAAAACGCAATATGTAGGCTACACGAGAACAGAGCCGTCGAGTAACCAAAACAAATAGGTTAAACAAATTCGTACACGGTATTTATCAATTTAACTCTAGAATTAAAGGATATACAACGAGAAACAACGTTTGACAACCTTTAAACAGTTTTAATAACTATCTCAAAAATTGTCGCTCTGATGGAAACAACTGCTGAGTTATCTACTCAAATTTGTTGAACAAAACGACTTACGTATTTTAAGCATGCTAACCTTTAGCCCGGTAAGCAAATTAAAAAAAACGCAATATGTAGGCTACACGAGAACGGAGCCGTCGAGTAACCAAAACAAATGGGTTAAACAAATTCGTACACGGTATTTATCAATTTAACTCTAGAATTAAAGGACATAAAACGAGAAACAACGTTTGACAACCTTTAAACAGTTTTAATAACTATCTCAAAAATTGTCGCTCTGATGCAAACAACTGCTGAGTTATCTACTCAAATTTGTTGAACAAAACGACTTACGTATTTTAAGCATGCTAACCTTTAGCCCGGTAAGCAAATTAAAAAAAACGCAATATGTAGGCTACACGAGAACGGAGCCCTCGAGTAACCAAAACAAATGGGTTAAACAATTTCGTACACGTTATTTATCAATCTAACACTAGAATTAAAGGATATACAACGAGAAACATCGTTTGACAACCTTTAAACAGTTTTAATAACTATCTCAAAAATTGTCGCTCTGACGCAAACAACTGCTGAGTTATCTACTCAAATTTGTTGAAAAAAACGACTTACGTATTTTAAGCATGCTAACCTTTAGCCCGGTAAGCAAATTAAAAAAAAAAAACGCAATATGTAGGCTACACGAGAACGGAGCCGTCGAGTAACCAAAACAAATGGGTTAAACAAATTCGTACACGGTATTTATCAATTCAACTCAAGAACTAAAGGATATACAACGAGAAACATCGTTTGACAACCTTTAAACAGTTTTAATAACTATCTCAAAAATTGTCGCTCTGATGGAAACAACTGCTGAGTTATCAACTCAAATTTGTTGAACAAAACTACTTACGTATTTTAAGCATGCTAACCTTTAGCCCGGTAAGCATTTAAAAAAAAAACGCAATATGTAGGCTACACGAGAACGGAGCCGTCGAGTAACCAAAACAAATGGGTTAAACAAATTCGTACACGGTATTTATCAATTTAACACTAGAATTAAAGGATATACAACGAGAAACAGCGTTTGACAACCTTTAAACTGTTTTAATAACTATCTCAAAAATTGTCGCTCTGATGCAAACAACTGCTGAGTTATCTACTCAAATTTGTTGAACAAAACGACTTACGTATTTTAAGCATGCTAACCTTTAGCCCGGTAAGCAAATTAAAAAAAAAACGCAATATGTAGGCTACACGAGAAAGGAGCCGTCGAGTAACCAAAACAAATGGGTTAAACAAATTCGTACACGGTATTTATTATTTAACTCTAGAACTAAAGGATATACAACGAGAAACATCGTTTGACAACCTTTAAACAGTTTTAATAACTATCTCAAAAATTGTCGCTCTGATGCAAACAACTGCTGAGTTATCTACTCAAATTTGTTGAACAAAACGGCTTACGTATTTTAGGCATGCTAACCTTTAGCCCGGTAAGCAAATTTAAAAAGAAACGCAATATGTAGGCTACACGAGAACGGAGCCGTCGAGAAACCAAAACAAATGGGTTAAACAAATTCGTACACGGTATTTACCAATTCAACTCTAGAACTAAAGGATATACAACGAGAAACATCGTTTGACAACCTTTAAACAGTTTTAATAACTATCTCAAAAATTGTCGCTCTGATGGAAACAACTGCTGAGTTATCTACTCAAATTTGTTGAACAAAACGACTTACGTATTTTAAGCATGCTAACCTTTAGCCCGGTAAGCAAATTAAAAAAAAAAACGCAATATGTAGGCTACACGAGAACGGAGCCGTCGAGAAACCAAAACAAATGGGTTAAACAAATTCGTACACGGTATTTACCAATTCAACTCTAGAATTAAAGGATATACAACGAGAGACATCGTTTGACAACCTTTAAACAGTTTTAATAACTATCTCAAAAATTGTCGCTCTGATGGAAACAACTGCTGAGTTATCTACTCAAATTTGTTGAACAAAACGACTTACGTATTTTAAGCATGCTAACCTTTAGCCCGGTAAGCAAATTAAAAAAAAACGCAATATGTAGGCTACACGAGAACGGAGCCGTCGAGTAACCAAAACAAATGGGTTAAACAAATTCGTACACGGTATTTATCAATTTAACACTAGAATTAAAGGATATACAACGAGAAACAACGTTTGACAACCTTTAAACAGTTTTAATAACTATCTCAAAAATTGTCGCTCTGATGCAAACAACTGCTGAGTTATCTACTCAAATTTGTTGAACAAAACGACTTACGTATTTTAAGCATGCTAACCTTTAGCCCGGTAAGCAAATTAAAAAAAAAACGCAATATGTAGGCTACACGAGAAAGGAGCCGTCGAGTAACCAAAACAAATGGGTTAAACAAATTCGTACACGGTATTTATTATTTAACTCTAGAATTAAAGGATATACAACGAGAAACCACGTTTGACAACCTCTAAACAGTTTTAATAACTATCTCAAAAATTGTCGCTCTGATGGAAACAACTGCTGAGTTATCTACTCAAATTTGTTGAACAAAACGACTTACGTATTTTAAGCATGCTAACCTTTAGCCCGGTAAGCAAATTAAAAAAAAAACGCAATATGTAGGCTACACGAGAACGGAGCCGTCGAGTAACCAAAACAAATGGGTTAAACAAATTCGTACACGGTATTTATCAATTTAACTCTAGAATTAAAGGATATACAACGAGAAACAACGTTTGACAACCTTTAAACAGTTTTAATAACTATCTCAAAAATTGTCGCTCTGATGCAAACAACTGCTGAGTTATCTACTCAAATTTGTTGAACAAAACGACTTACGTATTTTAAGCATGCTAACCTTTAGCCCGGTAAGCAAATTAAAAAAAAGAACGCAATATGTAGGCTACACGAGAACGGAGACGTCGAGTAACCAAAACAAATAGGTTAAACAAATTCGTACACGGTATTTATCAATTTAACTCTAGAATTAAAGGATATACAACGAGAAACAACGTTTGACAACCTTTAAACAGTTTTAATAACTATCTCAATAATTGTCGCTCTGATGGAAACAACTGCTGAGTTATCTACTCAAATTTGTTGAACAAATCGACTTACGTATTTTAAGCATGCTAACCTTTAGCCCGGTAAGCAAATTAAAAAAAAAAACGCAATATGTAGGCTACAGAGAACGGAGCCGTCGAGTAACCAAAACAAATGGGTTAAATAAATTCGTACACGGTATTTATCAATTTAACTCTAGAATTAAAGGATATACAACGAGAAACAACGTTTGACAACCTTTAAACAGTTTTAATAACTATCTCAAAAATTGTCGCTCTGATGGAAACAACTGCTGAGTTATCTACTCAAATTTGTTGAACAAAACGACTTACGTATTTTAAGCATGCTAACCTTTAGCCCGGTAAGCAAATTAAAAAAAAACGCAATATGTAGGCTACGCGAGAACGGAGCCGTCGAGTAACCAAAACAAATGGGTTAAACAAATTCGTACACGTTATTTATCAATTTAACTCTAGAATTAAAGGATATACAACGAGAAACATCGTTTGACAACCTTTAAATAGTTTTAATAACTATTTCAAAAATTGTCGCTCTGATGCAAACAACTGCTGAGTTATCTACTCAAATTTGTTGAACAAAACGACTTACGTATTTTAGGCATGCTAACCTTTAGCCCGGTAAGCAAATTAAAAAAAAAAACGCAATATGTAGGCTACACGAGAACGGAGCCTTCGAGTAACCAAAACAAATGGGCTAAACAAATTCGTACACGGTATTTATCAATTTAACTCTAGAATTAAAGGATATACAACGAGAAACAGCGTTTGACAACCTTTAAATAGTTTTAATAACTATCTCAAAAATTGTCGATCTGATGCAAACAACTGCTGAGTTATCTACTCAAATTTGTTGAACAAAACGACTTACGTATTTTAAGCATGCTAACCTTTAGCCCGGTAAGCAAATTAAAAAAAACGCAATATGTAGGTTACACGAGAACGGAGCCGTCGAGTAAACAAAACAAATGGGTTAAACAATTTCGTACACGTTATTTATCAATCTAACTCTAGAATTAAAGGATATACAACGAGAAACATTGTTTGACAACCTTTAAACAGTTTTAATAACTATCTCAAAAATTGTCGCTCTGATGCAAACAACTGCTGAGTTATCTACTCAAATTTGTTGAAAAAAACGACTTACGTATTTTAAGCATGCTAACCTTTAGCCCGGTAAGCAAATTAAAAAAAAAAAACGCAATATGTAGGCTACACGAGAACGGAGCCGTCGAGTAACCAAAACAAATGGGTTAAACAAATTCGTACACGGTATTTATCAATTCAACTCAAGAACTAAATGATATACAACGAGAAACATCGTTTGACAACCTTTAAACAGTTTTAAAAACTATCTCAAAAATTGTCGCTCTGATGGAAACAACTGCTGAGTTATCTACTCAAATTTGTTGAACAAAACTACTTACGAATTTTAAGCATGCTAACCTTTAGCCCGGTAAGCATTTAAAAAAAAAACGCAATATGTAGGCTACACGAGAACGGAGCCGTCGAGTAACCAAAACAAATGGGTTAAACAAATTCGTACACGGTATTTATCAATTTAACACTAGAATTAAAGGATATACAACGAGAAACAACGTTTGACAACCTTTAAACAGTTTTAATAACTATCTCAAAAATTGTCGCTCTGATGCAAACAACTGCTGAGTTATCCACTCAAATTTGTTGAACAAAACGACTTACGTATTTTAAGCATGCTAACCTTTAGCCCGGTAAGCAAATTAAAAAAAAAAACCCAATATGTAGGCTACACGAGAACGGAGCCGTCGAGTAACCAAAACAAATGGGCTAAACAAATTCGTACACGGTATTTATCAATTTAACTCTAGAATTAAAGGATATACAACGAGAAACAACGTTTGACAACCTTTAAACAGTTTTAATAACTATCTCAAAAATTGTCGCTCTGATGCAAACAACTGCTGAGTTATCTACTCAAATTTGTTGAACAAAACGACTTACGTATTTTAAGCATGCTAACCTTTAGCCCGGTAAGCAAATTAAAAAAAAACGCAATATGTAGGCTACACGAGAACGGACACGTCGAGTAACCAAAACAAATAGGTTAAACAAATTCGTACACGGTATTTATCAATTTAACTCTAGAATTAAAGGATATACAACGAGAAACAACGTTTGACAACCTTTAAATAGTTTTAATAACTATCTCAAAAATTGTCGCTCTGATACAAACAACTGCTGAGTTATCTACTCAAATTTGTTGAACAAAACGACTTACGTATTTTAAGCACGCTAACCTTTAGCCCGGTAAGCAAATTAAAAAAAAAACGCAATATGTAGGCTACACGAGAACAGAGCCGTCGAGTAACCAAAACAAATAGGTTAAACAAATTCGTACACGGTATTTATAAATTCAACTCTAGAATTAAAGGATATACAACGAGAAACAACGTTTGACAACCTTTAAACAGTTTTAATAACTATCTCAAAAATTGTCGCTCTGATGCAAACAACTGCTGAGTTATCTACTCAAATTTGTTGAACAAAACGACTTACGTATTTTAAGCATGCTAACCTTTAGCCCGGTAAGCAAATTAAAAAAAAAACGCAATATGTAGGCTACACGAGAACAGAGCCGTCGAGTAACCAAAACAAATAGGTTAAACAAATTCGTACACGGTATTTATCAATTTAACTCTAGAATTAAAGGATATACAACGAGAAACAACGTTTGACAACCTTTAAACAGTTTTAATAACTATCTCAAAAATTGTCGCTCTGATGGAAACAACTGCTGAGTTATCTACTCAAATTTGTTGAACAAAACGACTTACGTATTTTAAGCATGCTAACCTTTAGCCCGGTAAGCAAATTAAAAAAAAACGCAATATGTAGGCTACACGAGAACGGAGCCGTCGAGTAACCAAAACAAATGGGTTAAACAAATTCGTACACGGTATTTATCAATTTAACTCTAGAATTAAAGGACATAAAACGAGAAACAACGTTTGACAACCTTTAAACAGTTTTAATAACTATCTCAAAAATTGTCGCTCTGATGCAAACAGCTGCTGAATTATCTACTCAAATTTGTTGAACAAAACGACTTACGTATTTTAAGCATGCTAACCTTTAGCCCGGTAAGCAAATTAAAAAAAAACGCAATATGTAGGCTACACGAGAACGGAGCCGTCGAGTAACCAAAACAAATGGGTTAAACAATTTCGTACACGTTATTTATCAATCTAACTCTAGAATTAAAGGATATACAACGAGAAACATCGTTTGACAACCTTTAAACAGTTTTAATAACTATCTCAAAAATTGTCGCTCTGATGCAAACAACTGCTGAGTTATCTACTCAAATTTGTTGAAAAAAACGACTTACGTATTTTAAGCATGCTAACCTTTAGCCCGGTAAGCAAATTAAAAAAAAAAAACGCAATATGTAGGCTACACGAGAACGGAGCCGTCGAGTAACCAAAACAAATGGGTTAAACAAATTCGTACACGATATTTATCAATTCAACTCAAGAACTAAAGGATATACAACGGGAAACATCGTTTGACAACCTTTAAACAGTTTTAATAACTATCTCAAAAATTGTCGCTCTGATGGAAACAACTGCTGAGTTATCTACTCAAATTTGTTGAACAAAACTACTTACGTATTTTAAGCATGCTAACCTTTAGCCCGGTAAGCATTTAAAAAAAAAACGCAATATGTAGGCTACACGAGAACGGAGCCGTCGAGTAACCAAAACAAATGGGTTAAACAAATTCGTACACGGTATTTATCAGTTTAACACTAGAATTAAAGGATATACAACGAGAAACAACGTTTGACAACCTTTAAACAGTTTTAATAACTATCTCAAAAATTGTCGCTCTGATGGAAACAACTGCTGAGTTATCTACTCAAATTTGTTGAACAAAACGACTTACGTATTTTAAGCATGCTAACCTTTAGCCCGGTAAGCAAATTAAAAAAAAAACCCAATATGTAGGCTACACGAGAACGGAGACGTCGAGTAACCAAAACAAATAGGTTAAACAAATTCGTACACGGTATTTATCAATTTAACTCTAGAATTAAAGGATATACAACGAGAAACAACATTTGACAACCTTTAAATAGTTTTAATAACTATCTCAAAAATTGTCGCTCTGATGCAAACAACTGCTGAGTTATCTACTCAAATTTGTTGAACAAAACGACTTACGTATTTTAAGCACGCTAACCTTTAGCCCGGTAAGCAAATTAAAAAAAAAACGCAATATGTAGGCTACACGAGAACAGAGCCGTCGAGTAACCAAAACAAATAGGTTAAACAAATTCGTACACGGTATTTATCAATTTAACTCTAGAATTAAAGGATATACAACGAGAAACAACGTTTGACAACCTTTAAACAGTTTTAATAACTATCTCAAAAATTGTCGCTCTGATGCAAACAACTGCTGAGTTATCTACTCAAATTTGTTGAACAAAACGACTTACGTATTTTAAGCATGCTAACCTTTAGCCCGGTAAGCAAATTAAAAAAAAAACGCAATATGTAGGCTACACGAGAACAGAGCCGTCGAGTAACCAAAACAAATAGGTTAAACAAATTCGTACACGGTATTTATCAATTTAACTCTAGAATTAAAGGATATACAACGAGAAACAACGTTTGACAACCTTTAAACAGTTTTAATAACTATCTCAAAAATTGTCGCTCTGATGGAAACAACTGCTGAGTTATCTACTCAAATTTGTTGAACAAAACGACTTACGTATTTTAAGCATGCTAACCTTTAGCCCGGTAAGCAAATTAAAAAAAAACGCAATATGTAGGCTACACGAGAACGGAGCCGTCGAGTAACCAAAACAAATGGGTTAAACAAATTCGTACACGGTATTTATCAATTTAACTCTAGAATTAAAGGACATAAAACGAGAAACAACGTTTGACAACCTTTAAACAGTTTTAATAACTATCTCAAGAATTGTCGCCCTGATGCAAACAACTGCTGAGTTATCTACTCAAATTCGTTGAACAAAACGACTTGCGTATTTTAAGCATGCTAACCTTTAGCCCGGTAAGCAAATTAAAAAAAAAACGCAATATGTAGGCTACACGAGAACGGAGACGTCGAGTAACCAAAACAAATGCGTTAAACAAATTCGTACACGGTATTTATCAATTTAACTCTAGAATTAAAGGATATACAACGAAAAACAACGTTTGACAACCTTTAAACAGTTTTAATAACTATCTCAAAAATTGTCGCTCTGATGCAAACAACTGCTGAGTTATCTACTCAAATTTGTTGAACAAAACGACTTACGTATTTTAAGCATGCTAACCTTTAGCCCGGTAAGCAAATTAAAAAAAAAACGCAATATGTAGGCTACACGAGAACGGAGCCGTCGAGTAACCAAAACAAATGGGTTAAACAAATTCGTACACGGTATTTATCAATTTAACTCTAGAATTAAAGGACATAAAACGAGAAACAACGTTTGACAACCTTTAAACAGTTTTAATAACTATCTCAAAAATTGTCGCCCTGATGCAAACAACTGCTGAGTTATCTACTCAAATTTGTTGAACAAAACGACTTGCGTATTTTAAGCATGCTAACCTTTAGCCCGGTAAGCAAATTAAAAAAAAAAAACGCAATATGTAGGCTACACGAGAACGGAGACGTCGAGTAACCAAAACAAATGCGTTAAACAAATTCGTACACGTTATTTATAAATTTAACTCTAGAATTAAAGGATATACAACGAGAAACCGCGTTTGACAACCTTTAAACAGTTTTAATAACTATCTCAAAAATTGTCGCTCTGATGGAAACAACTGCTGAGTTATCTACTCAAATTTGTTGAACAAAACGACTTACGTATTTTAAGCATGCTAACCTTTAGCCCGGTAAGCAAATTAAAAAAAAAACGCAATATGTAGGCTACACGAGAACGGAGCTGTCGAGTAACCAAAACAAATGCGTTAAACAAATTCGTACACGTTATTTATCAATTTAACTCTAGAATTAAAGGATATACAACGAGAAACATCGTTTGACAACCTTTAAATAGTTTTAATAACTATCTCAAAAATTGTCGCTCTGATGCAAACAACTGCTGAGTTATCTACTCAAATTTGTTGAACAAAACGACTTACGTATTTTAAGCATGCTAACCTTTAGCCCGGTAAGCAAATTAAAAAAAAAATGCAATATGTAGGCTACAGAGAACGGAGCCGTCGAGTAACCAAAACAAATGGGTTAAACAAATTCGTACACGGTATTTATCAATTTAACTCTAGAATTAAAGATATACAACGAGAAAAAACGTTTGACAACCTTTAAACAGTTTTAATAACTATCTCAAAAATTGTCGCTCTGGTGCAAACAACTGCTGAGTTATCTACTCAAATTTGTTGAACAAAACGACTTACGTATTTTAAGCATGCTAACCTTTAGCCCGGTAAGCAAATTAAAAAAAAAAACGCAATATGTAGGCTACACGAGAACGGATCCGTCGAGTAACCAAAACAAATGCGTTAAACAAATTCGTACACGTTATTTATCAATTTAACTCTAGAATTAAAGGATATGCAACGAGAAACAACGTTTGACAACCTTTAAACAGTTTTAATAACTATCTCAAAAATTGTCGCTCTGATGCAAACAACTACTGAGTTATCTACTCAAATTTGTTGAACAAAACGACTTACGTATTTTAAGCATGCTAGCCTTTAGCCCGGTAAGCAAATTAAAAAAAAAACGCAATATGTAGGCTACACGAGAACGGAGACGTCGAGTAACCAAAACAAATGGGTTAAACAAATTCGTACACGTTATTTATCAATTTAACTCTAGAATTAAAGGGTATACAACGAGAAACATCGTTTGACAACCTTTAAATAGTTTTAATAACTATCTCAAAAATTGTCGCTCTGATGGAAACAACTGCTGAGTTATCTACTCAAATTTGTTGAACAAAACGACTTGCATATTTTAAGCATGCTATCCTTTAGCCCGGTAAGCAAATTAAAAAAAAAACGCAATATGTAGGCTACACGAGAACGGAGCCGTCGAGTAACCAAAACAAATGGGTTAAACAAATTCGTACACGGTATTTATCAATTTAACTCTAGAATTAAAGGATATACAACGAGAAACAACGTTTGACAACCTTTAAACAGTTTTAATAACTATCTCAAAAATTGTCGCTCTGATGGAAACAACTGCTGAGTTATCTACTCAAATTTGTTGAACAAAACGACTTACGTATTTTAAGCATGCTAACCTTTAGCCCGGGAAGCAAATTAAAAAAAAAAAACGCAACATGTAGGCTACACGAGAAAGGAGCCATCGAGTTACCAAAACAAATGGGTTAAACAAATTCGTACACGGTATTTATCAATTTAACTCTAGAATTAAAGGATATACAACGAGAAACAACGTTTGACAACCTTTAACCAGTTTTAATAACTATCTCAAAAATTGTCGCTCTGATGGAAACAACTGCTGAGTTATCTACTCAAATTTGTTGAACAAAACGACTTACGTATTTTAAGCATGCTAACCTTTAGCCCGGTAAGCAAATTAAAAAAAAAACGCAATATGTAGGCTACAGAGAACGGAGCCGTCGAGTAACCAAAACAAATGGGTTAAACAAATTCGTACACGGTATTTATCAATTTAACACTAGAATTAAAGGATATACAACGAGAAACAACGTTTGACAACCTTTAATTAGTTTTAATAACTATCTCAAAAATTGTCGCTCTGATGCAAACAACTGCTGAGTTATCTACTCAAATTTGTTGAACAAAACGACTTACGTATTTTAAGCATGCTAACCTTTAGCCCGGTAAGCAAATTAAAAAAAAAACGCAACATGTAGGCTACACGAGAACGGAGACGTCGAGTAACCAAAACAAATGCGTTAAACAAATTCGTACACGTTATTTATCAATTTAACTCTAGAAATAAAGGATATACAACGAGAAACAACGTTTGACAACCTTTAAACAGTTTTAATAACTATTTCAAAAATTGTCGCTCTGATGCAAACAACTGCTGAGTTATCTACTCAAATTTGTTGAACAAAACGACTTACGTATTTTAAGCATGCTAACCTTTAGCCCGGTAAGCAAATTAAAAAAAAAAACGCAATATGTAGGCTACACGAGAAAGGAGCCGTCGAGTAACCAAAACAAATGCGTTAAACAAATTCGTACACGTTATTTATCAATTTAACTTTAGAAATAAAGGATATACAACGAGAAACATCGTTTGACAACCTTTAAACAGTTTTAATAACTATCTCAAAAATTGTCGCTCTGATGCAAACAATTGCTGAGTTATCTACTCAAATTTGTTGAAAAAACGACTTACGTATTTTAAGCATGCTAACCTTTAGCCCGGTAAGCAAATTAAAAAAAAAAAAACGCAATATGTAGGCTACACGAGAACGGAGCCGTCGAGTAACCAAAACAAATGGGTTAAACAAATTCGTACACGGTATTTATCAATTCAACTCAAGAACTAAAGGATATACAACGAGAAACATCGTTTGACAACCTTTAAACAGTTTTAAAAACTATCTCAAAATTTGTCGCTCTGATGGAAACAACTGCTGAGTTATCTACTCAAATTTGTTGAACAAAACTACTTACGTATTTTAAGCATGCTAATCTTTAGCCCGGTAAGCATTTAAAAAAAAAACGCAATATGTAGGCTACACGAGAACGGAGCCGTCGAGTAACCAAAACAAATGGGTTAAACAAATTCGTACACGGTATTTATCAATTTAACACTAGAATTAAAGGATATACAACGAGAAACAACGTTTGACAACCTTTAAACAGTTTTAATAACTATCTCAAAAATTGTCGCTCTGATGCAAACAACTGCTGAGTTATCTACTCAAATTTGTTGAACAAAACGACTTACGTATTTTAAGCATGCTAACCTTTAGCCCGGTAAGCAAATTAAAAAAAAAACGCAATATGTAGGCTACACGAGAAAGGAGCCGTCGAGTAACCAAAACAAATGGGTTAAACAAATTCGTACACGGTATTTATCAATTTAACTCTAGAATTAAAGATATACAACGAGAAACCACGTTTGACAACCTTTAAACAGTTTTAATAACTATCTCAAAAATTGTCGCTCTGATGGAAACAACTGCTGAGTAATCTACTCAAATTTGTTGAACAAAACGACTTACGTATTTTAAGCATGCTAACCTTTAGCCTTTAAGCAAATTAAAAAAAAAACCCAATATGTAGGCTACACGAGAACGGAGCCGTCGAGTAACCAAAACAAATGGGCTAAACAAATTCGTACACGGTATTTATCAATCTAACTCTAGAATTAAAGGATATACAACGAGAAACAACGTTTGACAACCTTTAAACAGTTTTAATAACTATCTCAAAAATTGTCGCTCTGATGCAAACAACTGCTGAGTTATCTACTCAAATTTGTTGAACAAAACGACTTACGTATTTTAAGCATGCTAACCTTTAGCCCGGTAAGCAAATTAAAAAAAAAACGCAATATGTAGGCTACACGAGAACGGAGACGTCGAGTAACCAAAACAAATAGGTTAAACAAATTCGTACACGGTATTTATCAATTTAACTCTAGAATTAAAGGATATACAACGAGAAACAACGTTTGACAACCTTTAAATAGTTTTAATAACTATCTCAAAAATTGTTGCTCTGATGCAAACAACTGCTGAGTTATCTACTCAAATTTGTTGAACAAAACGACTTACGTATTTTAAGCACGCTAACCTTTAGCCCGGTAAGCAAATTAAAAAAAAAAACGCAATATGTAGGATACACGAGAACGGAGACGTCGAGTAACCAAAACAAATGCGTTAAACAAATTCGTACACGGTATTTATCAATTTAACTCTAGAATTAAAGGATATACAACGAGAAACAACGTTTGACAACCTTTAAACAGTTTTAATAACTATCTCAAAAATTGTCGCTCTGATGCAAACAACTGCTGAGTTATCTACTCAAATTTGTTGAACAAAACGACTTACGTATTTTAAGCATGCTAACCTTTAGCCCGGTAAGCAAATTAAAAAAAAAACGCAATATGTAGGCTACACGAGAACAGAGCCGTCGAGTAACCAAAACAAATAGGTTAAACAAATTCGTACACGGTATTTATCAATTTAACTCTAGAATTAAAGGATATACAACGAGAAACAACGTTTGACAACCTTTAAATAGTTTTAATAACTATCTCAAAAATTGTCGCTCTGATGGAAACAACTGCTTAGTTATCTACTCAAATTTGTTGAACAAAACGACTTACGTATTTTAAGCATGCTAACCTTTAGCCCGGTAAGCAAATTAAAAAAAACGCAATATGTAGGCTACACGAGAACGGAGCCATCGAGTAACCAAAACAAATGGGTTAAACAAATTCGTACACGGTATTTATCAATTTAACTCTAGAATTAAAGGACATACAACGAAAAACAACGTTTGACAACCTTTAAACAGTTTTAATAACTATCTCAAAAATTGTCGCTCTGATGCAAACAACTGCTGAGTTATCTACTCAAATTTGTTGAACAAAACGACTTGCGTATTTTAAGCATGCTAACCTTTAGCCCGGTAAGCAAATTAAAAAAAAAAAAACGCAATATGTAGGCTACACGAGAACGGAGACTCGAGTAACCAAAACAAATGCGTTAAACAAAATCGTACACGTTATTTATAAATTTAACTCTAGAATTAAAGGATATACAACGAGAAACCACGTTTGACAACCTTTAAACAGTTTTAATAACTATCTCAAAAATTGTCGCTCTGATGGAAACAACTGCTGAGTTATCTACTCAAATTTGTTGAACAAAACGACTTACGTATTTTAAGCATGCTAACCTTTAGCCCGGTAAGCAAATTAAAAAAAAAAAATATGTAGGCTACACGAGAACGGAGCCGTCGAGTAACCAAAACAAATGCGTTAGACAAATTCGTACACGTTATTTATCAATTTAACTCTAAAATTAAAGGATATACAACGAGAAACATCGTTTGACAACCTTTAAATAGTTTTAATTACTATCTCAAAAATTGTCGCTCTGATGCAAACAACTGCTGAGTTATCTACTAAAATTTGTTGAACAAAACGACTTACGTATTTTAAGCATGCTAACCTTTAGCCCGGTAAGCAAATTAAAAAAAAATGCAATATGTAGGCTACAGAGAACGGAGCCGTCGAGTAACCAAAACAAATGGGTTAAACAAATTCGTACACGGTATTTATCAATTTAACTCTAGAATTAAAGGATATACAACGAGAAAAAACGTTTGACAACCTTTAAACAGTTTTAATAACTATCTCAAAAATTGTCGCTCTGATGCAAACAACTGCTGAGTTATCTACTCAAATTTGTTGAACAAAACGACTTACGTATTTTAAGCATGCTAACCTTTAGCCCGGTAAGCAAATTAAAAAAAAAAACGCAATATGTAGGCTACACGAGAACGGAGCCGTCGAGTAACCAAAACAAATGCGTTAAACAAATTCGTACACGTTATTTATCAATTTAACTCTAGAATTAAAGGATATGCAACGAGAAACAACGTTTGACAACCTTTAAACAGTTTTAATAACTATCTCAAAAATTGTCGCTCTAATGCAAACAACTGCTGAGTTATCTACTCAAATTTGTTGAACAAAACGACTTACGTATTTTAAGCATGCCAACATTTAGCCCGGTAAGCAAATTAAAAAAAAAAAATATGTAGGCTACACGAGAACGGAGCCGTCGAGTAACCAAAACAAATGCGTTAGACAAATTCGTACACGTTATTTATCAATTTAACTCTAAAATTAAAGGATATACAACGAGAAACATCTTTTGACAACCTTTAAATAGTTTTAATAACTATCTCAAAAATTGTCGCTCTGATGGAAACAACTGCTGAGTTATCTACTCAAATTTGTTGAACAAAACGACTTACGTATTTTAAGCATGCTATCCTTTAGCCCGGTAAGCAAATTAAAAAAAAAACGCAATATGTAGGCTACACGAGAACGGAGACGTCGAGTAACCAAAACAAATGCGTTAAACAAATTCGTACACGTTATTTATCAATTTAACTCTAGAAATAAAGGATATACAACGAGAAACCACGTTTGACAACCTTTAAACAGTTTTAATAACTATTTCAAAAATTGTCGCTCTGATGCAAACAACTGCTGAGTTATCTACTCAAATTTGTTGAACAAAACGACTTACGTATTTTAAGCATGCTAACCTTTAGCCCGGTAAGCAAATTAAAAAAAAAAACGCAATATGTAGGCTACACGAGAAAGGAGCCGTCGAGTAACCAAAACAAATGCGTTAAACAAATTCGTACACGTTATTTATCAATTTAACTCTAGAAATAAAGGATATACAACGAGAAACCACGTTTGACAACCTTTAAACAGTTTTAATAACTATCTCAAAAATTGTCGCTCTGATGGAAACAACTGCTGAGTTATCTACTCAAATTTGTTGAACAAAACGACTTACGTATTTTAAGCATGCTAACCTTTAGCCCGGGAAGCAAATTAAAAAAAAAAAAAAGCAACATGTAGGCTACACGAGAAAGGAGCCATCGAGTTACCAAAACAAATGGGTTAAACAAATTCGTACACGGTATTTATCAATTTAACTCTAGAATTAAAGGATATACAACGAGAAACAACGTTTGACAACCTTTAAACAGTTTTAATAACTATCTCAAAAATTGTCGCTCTGATGGAAACAACTGCTGAGTTATCTACTCTAATTTGTTGAACAAAACGACTTACGTATTTTAAGCATGCTAACCTTTAGCCCGGTAAGCAAATTAAAAAAAAAACGCAATATGTAGGCTACAGAGAACGGAGCCGTCGAGTAACCAAAACAAATGGGTTAAACAAATTCGTACACGGTATTTATCAATTTAACACTAGAATTAAAGGATATACAACGAGAAACAACGTTTGACAACCTTTAATTAGTTTTAATAACTATCTCAAAAATTGTCGCTCTGATGCAAACAACTGCTGAGTTATCTACTCAAATTTGTTGAACAAAACGACTTACGTATTTTAAGCATGCTAACCTTTAGCCCGGTAAGCAAATTTAAAAAAAACGCAACATGTAGGCTACACGAGAACGGAGACGTCGAGAAACTAAAACAAATGCGTTAAACAAATTCGTACACGTTATTTATCAATTTAACTCTAGAAATAAAGGATATACAACGAGAAACAACGTTTGACAACCTTTAAACAGTTTTAATAACTATTTCAAAAATTGTCGATCTGATGCAAACAACTGCTGAGTTATCTACTCAAATTTGTTGAACAAAACGACTTACGTATTTTAAGCATGCTAACCTTTATCCCGGTAAGCAAATTAAAAAAAAAAACGCAATATGTAGGCTACACGAGAAAGGAGCCGTCGAGTAACCAAAACAAATGCGTTAAACAAATTCGTACACGTTATTTATCAATTTAACTCTAGAAATAAAGGATATACAACGAGAAACCACGTTTGACAACCTTTAAACAGTTTTAATAACTATCTCAAAAATTGTCGCTCTGATGGAAACAACTGCTGAGTTATCTACTCAAATTTGTTGAACAAAACGACTTACGTATTTTAAGCATGCTAACCTTTAGCCCGGTAAGCAAATTAAAAAAAAAACGCAATATGTAGGCTACAGAAAACGGAGCCGTCGAGTAACCAAAACAAATGCGTTAAACAAATTCGTACACGGTATTTATCAATTTAACTCTAGAATTAAAGGATATACAACGAGAAACATCGTTTGACAACCTTTAAACAGTTTTAATAACTATCTCAAAAATTGCCGCTCTGATGCAAACAACTGCTGAGTTATCTACTCAAATTTGTTGAACAAATCGACTTACGTATTTTAAGCATGCTAACCTTTAGCCCGGTAAGCAAATTAAAAAAAAAACGCAATATGTAGGCTACACGAGAAAGGAGCCGTCGAGTAACCAAAACAAATGGGTTAAACAAATTCGTACACGGTATTTATCAATTTAACTCTAGAAATAAAGGATATACAACGAGAAACAATGTTTGACAACCTTTAAACAGTTTTAATAACTATCTCAAAAAGTGTCGCTCTGATTCAAACAACTGCTGAGTTATCTACTCAAATTTGTTGAACAAAACGACTTACGTATTTTAAGCATGCTAACCTTTAGCCCGGTAAGCAAATTAAAAAAAAAAAAAAACGCAATATGTAGGCTACACGAGAACGGAGCCGTCGAGTAACCAAAACAAATGCGTTAAACAAATTCGTACACGTTATTTATCAATTTAACTCTAGAATTGAAGGATATACAACGAGAAACAACGTTTGACAACCTTTAAACAGTTTTAATAACTATCTCAAAAATTGTCGCTCTGATGCAAACAACTGCTGAGTTATCTACTCAAATTTGTTGAACAAAACGACTTACGTATTTTAAGCATGCTAACCTTTAGCCCGGTAAGCAAATTAAAAAAAACGCAATATGTAGGCTACAGAGAACGGAGCCGTTGAGTAACCAAAACAAATGGGTTAAACAAATTCGTACACGGTATTTATCAATTTAACACTAGAATTAAAGGATATACAACGAGAAACAACGTTTGACAACCTTTAAACAGCTTTAATAACTATCTCAAAAATTGTTGCTCTGATGCAAACAACTGCTG
Organism: Eurosta solidaginis; assembly: GCF_040869045.1. Taxonomy (NCBI): domain Eukaryota; kingdom Metazoa; phylum Arthropoda; class Insecta; order Diptera; family Tephritidae; genus Eurosta; species Eurosta solidaginis. The sequence continues at coordinate 124,457,947 of NC_090321.1, forward strand.
AGTTATCTACTCAAATTTGTTGAACAAAACGACGTACGTATTTTAAGCATGCTAACCTTTAGCCCGGTAAGCAAATTAAAAAAAAAAACGCAATATGTAAGCTACACGAGAAAGGAGCCGTCGAGTAACCATAACAAATGGGTTAAACAAATTCGTACACGCTATTTATCAATTTAACTCTAGAATTAAAGGATATACAACGAGAAACATCGTTTGACAACCTTTAAATAGTTTTAATAACTATCTCAAAAATTGTCGCTCTGATACAAACAACTGCTGAGTTATCTACTCAAATTTGTTGAACAAAACGACTTACGTATTTTAAGCATGCTAACCTTTAGCCCGGTAAGCAAATTAAAAAAAAAAACGCAATATGTAGGCTACACGAGAAAGGAGCCGTCGAGTAACCAAAACAAATGGGTTAAACAAATTCGTACACGGTATTTATCAATTTAACTCTAGAATTAAAGGATATACAACGAGAAACATCGTTTGACAACCTTTAAATAGTTTTAATAACTATCTCAAAAATTGTCGCTCTGATGCAAACAACTGCTGAGTTATCTACTCAAATTTGTTGAACAAAACGACTTACGTATTTTAAGCATGCTAACCTTTAGCCCGGTAAGCAAATTTAAAAAAAAACACAATATGTAGGCTACACGAGAAAGGAGCCGTCGAGTAACCAAAACAAATGGGTTAAACAAATTTGTACACGGTATTTATCAATTTAACTCTAGAATTAAAGGATATACAACGAGAAACAACGTTTGACAACCTTTAAACAGTTTTAATAACTATCTCAAAAATTGTCGCTCTGATGGAAACAACTGCTGAGTTATTTACTCTAATTTGTTGAACAAAACGACTTACGTATTTTAAGCATGCTAACCTTTAGCCCGGTAAGCAAATTAAAAAAAAACGCAATATGTAGGCTACAGAGAACGGAGCCGTCGAGTAACCAAAACAAATGGGTTAAACAAATTCGTACACGGTATTTATCAATTTAACACTAGAATTAAAGGATATACAACGAGAAACAACGTTTGACAACCTTTAATTAGTTTTAATAACTATCTCAAAAATTGTCGCTCTGATGCAAACAACTGCTGAGTTATCTACTCAAATTTGTTGAACAAAACGACTTACGTATTTTAAGCATGCTAACCTTTAGCCCGGTAAGCAAATTAAAAAAAAACGCAACATGTAGGCTACACGAGAACGGAGACGTCGAGTAACCAAAACAAATGCGTTAAACAAATTCGTACACGTTATTTATCAATTTAACTCTAGAAATAAAGGATATACAACGAGAAACCACGTTTGACAACCTTTAAACAGTTTTAATAACTATCTCAAAAATTGTCGCTCTGATGGAAACAACTGCTGAGTTATCTATTCAAATTTGTTGAACAAAACGACTTACGTATTTTAAGCATGCTAACCTTTAGCCCGGTAAGCAAATTAAAAAAAAACGCAATATGTAGGCTACAGAGAACGGAGCCGTCGAGTAACCAAAACAAATGGGTTAAACAAATTCGTACACGGTATTTATCAATTTAACACTAGAATTGTATAATGTATAATGTATTTATTTATTTATTACGGCTTTCCTAAGCCTAACTTAAATCTATTTTACATGTTTATAATTGTCTTCTGGACTATGCAATCTAGAATAGATACATCTATGTCCTACCTTGGAGTACTATGGATGGGAGACTTCCAGATCATGCGAACAAAGCGTTGTGCTTATGTAGTATGTAGGCATTTTACGCATGTTAGTAAAGCGCGAAGGCAACATCTGCACGGCGATGCACTGAGTTAATCGAGTGATGCGCTTCAGTATGTGCTTCGGCAACCTTTTTTGTATGCGTACAAGAGCTTGGAAGTCTTGGCGCTACATAGCAATATAGAGTATAGTTTCGCTGCACTTCTATCGATGCTATGGAAGTCCGCCTGTCCAGCACTAAATTTGTAGTGTTCTGCAATAATTGTACAATTTTTGTTTAAATTTATTGGAATGACATGATTTAATATCATTCGGTAGTTCATTATAGGATTTAAGACCTTTATAATACAGATTACATTTGTCTGCTTCAGTTTTATAAGCCGGCAGATTAAAATCATTTTTATTACGAGTATTTACAGAGTGTATATCTTTTACATATTTTATATTCGTCCTCAAATACGCAGGCAAAGTTCCTTCTATTATGTTTTTAATAAATTTTATGGTATAATAAAAAAGTTGCTGTCTAATGCTAAGCCAATTAAGAGAGCATAGCATGTCTCTGATAGGTGTGTCATACCGTTTTTTGAGAATGAATCTCATAGCGCGGTTCTGTTGCTTTTGTAGCTTGTATATCTGACTATCTCGCAAGATGAAAAATATAGTTGGGCAATAAATAAAATGAGGTTCGATTATAGATCTGTAGACGATGATTTTATACCTTCTGTTTAAATATTTGCAGGTTCGTTGTGTAAAATATAACTTTTTCGCTATTTTTCCTACCGTATAATCCACGTGCTCGTTGAAATTCAGCTTATCATCTATTTTTATTCCCAAGTATTTTAAGGTGCTGACTTTTTCAATTAGTTCGTTATTTATATTTAAGTTTTGTAGCTCACTGTTTTGAAAATTGCGTCTAGATATAACCATAAATTTCGTTTTATTGACATTCACTTTTAGTCCGTTTACGCATAACCAACCATATACGCTGTTAAGATCTTCTTGCAGCTTAGCATATATTTCAGTAATATTGTTCCCACTTATCATCAGCAATGTGTCATCAGCAAACAATTTTATTTCACAGTGCTTAATGGAGCTAGTTATATCATTAATATATATATTGAACAGTATGGGTGCCAGCACAGACCCTTGAGGTAGACCAACAGGTACCTCCCTTTTATCCGATACGGACGTTCCAATCACTGTTCTTTGGTATCTGTTAATTATGAAGTCTTGAAACCATTTTAGTTCTATACCAGAAACGCCAATGCAAGAAAGCTTTTTCAGCATTAAGTTTTGGTCGATCGTCTCGAATGCACGCTTTAAATCCAAAAACACAGCTAATATGTGTTTTTTCCTGCTTAAGTCTTCTTTCCAGTTAGCTACAACCAAATTCAAAGCACTTTCACATGAATGTTTCTTTCGAAAACCAGATTGTTGAGGTATAATAATTGCATTATCTTCTAAATATTTTACCAGCTGATTTTTTACCACTGTTTCCAAAATTTTTTCATCACATTGTAACGTGTTAATAGGTCTTATCTCCTCAGCTTTGATGGTATTTTTAACTTTTTCTAATGGCACAACTATAGAGATTTCCATAAACTAGGAACGAGACCTTTATCTAAGCTTTCATTAACAAGTTGAGAATAGAAGAAACCTGTATACGTTATGGAGTATTTAACGACTCCTTCCGACACAAGTTTCTTCCCTCCAATTTTATTTTTAAACTTACTTACTATATCAACTATCTCTGAAGTGGATACTTTCTGAAACTTAAAAACATTAGGGCCATTTTGCTCATCTATAGTACCTTCATTACTAAAAGAAGTAGGAATATTCATGCTAATCTCCAATATACTATCAATGAAATAGTCATTCAAAGACTGCGCTATTTCATTTTCCTCTGTGTAGAGTTGGTCGTTTATTTTAATTTTTTTAATACCATTATTTTCTTTAGCCATGCTTATGGAATTTTTCAAGTTTTTCCACATGACCTTACTATCACCAGCACTATGGTTGATTTTGTTTTCCATGCACTTGGCTTTTTTTATCTTAATTAGCCGTTTATATTGGCGTTTCGCACTATAATATTCACTCCATTCTCCAGTGGATAGGCTGATCTTGTAAAGATTTAGCTTACGTTTATTTAAGTTAGCCAGCTCAAAATCATACCACTTGTTCATAAGTTTGACACTGACTTCTTTAGAGTATGTTAGGGTGGTCACTGCGCTTGATAGCGTATTATATAGGAATGTTGCCTTATTTTCGATGCTCAGATTTTCAAAGTCAGTGTAGTTAAGCTGGCGTAATTCATCAATAAGGTTGTCGCTTGTATAATTTTCCCAGGAAATTATTGTTCTCTTCGTTCTCATCTGAAATAACTTATGTAATTTGATTTTGAATTTAATCGTTTCATGATCTGAAATCTGAAACTCTTCTAATTTTAAACATGATATAGAGCTACTATCTGTAAATAACAAGTCGATCAATGTATCTGTCTTATCGCCCTTTCGTGTATAAAAATCTATTTTTTGCTCCATAGCAAAGGATCGAAATAAGTCAACTAACTGTTTACTATAAGTTGTGCTCTTGTAAAGGTTTATATTGAAATCGCCCACGAAGATAATATTATCCTGAGTTACGCAGTTATTATTTAAAATGTCGTATAAGTACGTTATAAATTCTGCATCACTTGAGCTCGGTGAGTGATATATCAGAGCTATTTGATATTGGGGGAAAATATTTTTAACTTTTAGTATAATACACCAGATGTTCTTGTTTAATGTTCTGTTGTAACTTATTGAGTATTCAATTGTTTCATTTATATATATTAGCACACCGCCTGTGTGCCTGCTGTGGGAATCGCACCGTACAAGTTTATATGTTTGTATCTGTAGCTCTTGATTCGTTATTTCTTCAGTCGAACAAGTCTCCGAACAAAATATTAAATGTGGTTTATGTACATCTATCAGACGCCCTAGTTCAGCTTTATTGGCGACGATACTACTAATATTTAAATATATACAACTTAGCTCCTCTGGTATTCGTTGCTAAACTCGTGCCTTATTTCTTGGCTGCGAATATTTTTTATACGCAGGACAATCTTTGCTGAAGGCGTAATGGCTAACATCGACGTCAATAACTTTTTTTTGAACAAGTTCGCTACAGTTTACACATTTAACAATGTTAGATGTGCACTCTTTTCTATCATGGGGTCCAGCACATTTGCTGCAAGCTACTTTATTCGTGCACTCAGCTGCTTTGTGCTTATATCCCAGACATTTAAAACACCTCAGAACACTTATATGCTCGTAAGCGACGCAAGTATCCCACTCTATATATAGTTTCTTTTGTTGCAACACATTATCGAATGTTACTGCATCTGTTTCCACTAACGCAATATAGCTTACTTCTCTACGATTGGTATTTTCATACAGTTTTAACACTTTAAAATCCTTTCCGTTACATGAGTCATTTTGCTTAGTTAAGCATTCTACCAAACGCTCATTGCTAACTTTTTCAGTTAAACCAACAATTTTTATTTTCTTTTTTATTTCATCCTTATTTTTTGTTTTCTCTGCTTCGTAATCGTTTCCAATACCTTCTCTTACCTTTAGCTGGACTTTTTCACAGGCGTCTTTATTTTTACATTCTACAATAATCGCACCACTATTTACTTCTTTAACATTTTTAAAAAGGCCTTCGGTAGGTTCGACAACTTTTTTTAGAGCTTCCTTGGTTTCCTTAGCTTTTTTGCCCTTCTTTTTCGGTTTAATGACAATTTTATTCTCATTTACAGAAGCGACCTGAGCATAAGATAGTTTTTCTGGCTGATCATTTGCCACGCGTAAATCGTTAAGCAATTCATTGCTCTTTTTTAATTCATTAGATAAATCTTTTACTATCTCATTCTTCATTGCAATCAATTTTACTTCTATGTTATGCTCTAAAAGGGAGTTGAAGTCCGTAATAATGCTACTTTTAATCTGTGAGAATTTATTACAAAATATCTGCTCGACTATCTGTTTAATATCAACGGCTTTCATTTTTGTTTCTTCACATTTATTAATCAAATGTTTGATTTCCACAAATTTAGTATTGGTATCCGATAATGCACATACATTACAGAACCATTTTATGTTCATATTATCTTCTATTATCTTTTTTTCATTTCTTTTAATATTACTGCATTTCAAGCAGAAACTATAGCCACACCCACCAGAGCATGCTACTATGTCATCTACCTGAAGCAGTTTCGCAGTACATTCTTTGCACTCTGCTGGCATTGTAAATGTATATCTTTATAAGAAAATGTAAAAGATATGCAACTTTACATAGCAACTTTGTGATACACAACTTTAAATATTCGCAAGACTGGTTTGAAAAATAACCTAAAAAATATGTATAAATATATATTTTTCTAACGTGATGGCAGCCCTGTTTTAGGCTGACACTGTTCACTCTTTTATGTCTTCCACTTGCCCTTTCTATCATTCACCTTTGTAACCAAATTCAATGCTTATCAGGCGCTAATTTTTCGCGCTAAGTTAATGATAGCAAAGAAAAGTCAAAAACACAAAATAAAGAGCACAATTAGTAGCGACAGTATAGCAACAAAGCGGCTTGACAGGTTGTTGATGTTCTCACCCGTACTCAGCGTATCAGCAGGCGTTTGTGTGAAAGTGTGCTTGGCGATGTTTGCAGCGCGCCGACTGCGGTAATGGCAGCACAGCAGATAGCTTTTGCAAATTACTAACCACCTATGTAAATACTCCACTCTCCCAAACTATGTTTTTAGATTTGTCCACTTGAATACAGCTTCCCGCACCTGTTGTTAGATGTTGTACGTTTTTTTTAGCGCTTTTGTATGTTGTTTACTATTTTTTTGTTTAATAAAAACACGGAGCACGTATCAAAATGACCGTCTTGTTCTTCTCTTCACCGTTCGCACTCATTAAAGGATATATAACGAGAAGGATATACAACGAGAAACAACGTTTGACAACCTTTAATTAGTTTTAATAACTATCTCAAAAATTGTCGCTCTGATGCAAACAACTGCTGAGTTATCTACTCAAATTTGTTGAACAAAACGACTTACGTATTTTAAGCATGCTAACCTTTAGCCCGGTAAGCAAATTAAAAAAAAAACGCAATATGTAGGCTACACGAGAAAGGAGCCGTCGAGTAACCAAAACAAATGCGTTAAACAAATTCGTACACGTTATTTATCAATTTAACTCAAGAAATAAAGGATATACAACGAGAAACCACGTTTGACAACCTTTAAACAGTTTTAATAACTATCTCAAAAATTGTCGCTCTGATGGAAACAACTGCTGAGTTATCTATTCAAATTTGTTGAACAAAACGACTTACGTATTTTAAGCATGCTAACCTTTAGCCCGGTAAGCAAATTAAAAAAAAAACGCAATATGTAGGCTACAGAAAACGGAGCCGTCGAGTAACCAAAACAAATGCGTTAAACGAACTCGTACACGGTATTTATCAATCTAACTATAGAATTAAAGGATATACAACGAGAAACATCGTTTGACAACCTTTAAACAGTTTTAATAACTATCTCAAAAATTGCCGCTCTGATGCAAACAACTGCTGAGTTATCTACTCAAATTTGTTGAACAAAACGACTTACGTATTTTAAGCATGCTAACCTTTAGCCCGGTAAGCAAATTAAAAAAAAACGCAATATGTAGGCTACACGAGAAAGGAGCCGTCGAGTAACCAAAACAAATGGGTTAAACAAATTCGTACACGGTATTTATCAATTTAACTCTAGATATAAAGGATATACAACGAGAAAAAACGTTTGACAACCTTTAAACAGTTTTAATAACTATCTCAAAAATTGTCGCTCTGATTCAAACAACTGCTGAGTTATCTACTCAAATTTGTTGAACAAAACGACTTACGTATTTTAAGCATGCTAACCTTTAGCCCGGTAAGCAAATTAAAAAAAAAAAAACGCAATATGTAGGCTACACGAGAACGGAGCCGTCGAGTAACCAAAACAAATGCGTTAAACAAATTCGTACACGTTATTTATCAATTTAACTCTAGAATTGAAGGATATACAACGAGAAACAACGTTTGACAACCTTTAAACAGTTTTAATAACTATCTCAAAAATTGTCGCTCTGATGCAAACAACTGCTGAGTTATCTACTCAAATTTGTTGAACAAAACGACTTACGTATTTTAAGCATGCTAACCTTTAGCCCGGTAAGCAAATTAAAAAAACGCAATATGTAGGCTACAGAGAACGCAGCCGTTGAGTAACCAAAACAAATGGGTTAAACAAATTCGTACACGGTATTTATCAATTTAACACTAGAATTAAAGGATATACAACGAGAAACAACGTTTGACAACCTTTAAACAGCTTTAATAACTATCTCAAAAATTGTCGCTCTGATGCAAACAACTGCTGAGTTATCTACTCAAATTTGTTGAACAAAACGACGTACGTATTTTAAGCATGCTAACCTTTAGCCCGGTAAGCAAATTAAAAAAAAACGCAATATGTAAGCTACACGAGAAAGGAGCCGTCGAGTAACCAAAACAAATGGGTTAAACAAATTCGTACACGCTATTTATCAATTTAACTCTAGAATTAAAGGATATACAACGAGAAACATCGTTTGACAACCTTTAAATAGTTTTAATAACTATCTCAAAAATTGTCGCTCTGATACAAACAACTGCTGAGTTATCTACTCAAATTTGTTGAACAAAACGACTTACGTATTTTAAGCATGCTAACCTTTAGCCCGGTAAGCAAATTAAAAAAAAAAAATGCAATATGTAGGCTACACGAGAAAGGAGCCGTCGAGTAACCAAAACAAATGGGTTAAACAAATTCGTACACGGTATTTATCAATTTAACTCTAGAATTAAAGGATATACAACGAGAAACATCGTTTGACAACCTTTAAATAGTTTTAATAACTATCTCAAAAATTGTCGCTCTGATGCAAACAACTGCTGAGTTATCTACTCAAATTTGTTGAACAAAACGACTTACGTATTTTAAGCATGCTAACCTTTAGCCCGGTAAGCAAATTTAAAAAAAAACACAATATGTAGGCTACACGAGAAAGGAGCCGTCGAGTAACCAAAACAAATGGGTTAAACAAATTCGTCCACGGTATTTATCAATTTAACTCTAGAAATAAAGGATATACAACGAGAAACCACGTTTGACAACCTTTAAACAGTTTTAATAACTATCTCAAAAATTGACGCTCTGATGCAAACAACTGCTGAGTTATCTACTCAAATTTGTTGAACAAAACTACTTACGTATTTTAAGCATGCTAACCTTTAGCCCGGTAAGCAAATTAAAAAAAAACGCAATATGTAGGCTACAGAGAACGGAGCCGTCGAGTAACCAAAAAAATGGGTTAAACAAATTCGTACACGGTATTTATCAATTTAACACTAGAATTAAAGGATATACAACGAGAAACAACGTTTGACAACCTTTAAACAGTTTTAATAACTATCTCAAAAATTGTCGCTCTGATGCAAACAACTGCTGAGTTATCTACTCAAATTTGTTGAACAAAACAACTTACGTATTTTAAGCATGCTAACCTTTAGCCCGGTAAGCAAGTTAAAAAAAAAACGCAATATGTAGGCTACACGAGAAAGGAGCCGTCGAGTAACCAAAACAAATGGGTTAAACAAATTCGTACACGTTATTTATCAATTTAACTCTAGAATTAAAGGATATACAACGAGAAACCACGTTTGACAACCTTTAAACAGTTTTAATAACAATCTCAAAAATTGTCGCTCTGATGGAAACAACTGCTGAGTTATCTACTCAAATGTGTTGAACAAAACGACTTACGTATTTTAAGCATGCTAACCTTTAGTCCGGTAAGCAAATTTAAAAAAAACGCAATATGTAGGCTGCACGAGAACGGAGCCGTCGAGTAACCAAAACAAATGGGTTAAACAAATTCGTACACGGTATTTATCAATTTAACTCTAGAATTAAAGGATATACAACGAGAAACAACGTTTGACAACCTTTAAATAGTTTTAATAACTATCTCAAAAATTGTCGCTCTGATGCAAACAACTGCTGAGTTATCTACTCAAATTTGTTGAACAAAACGACTTACGTATTTTAAGCATGCTAACCTTTAGCCCGGTAAGCAAATTAAAAAAAAAAAAACGCAATATGTAGGCTACACGAGAACGGAGCCATCGAGTAACCAAAACAAATGGGTCAAACAAATTCGTACACGTTATTTATCAATTTAACTCTAGAATTAAAGGATATACAACGAGAAACCACGTTTGACAACCTTTAAACAGTTTTAATAACAATCTCAAAAATTGTCGCTCTGATGGAAACAACTGCTGAGTTATCTACTCAAATGTGTTGAACAAAACGACTTACGTATTTTAAGCATGCTAACCTTTAGTCCGGTAAGCAAATTAAAAAAAAAACGCAATATGTAGGCTGCACGAGAACGGAGCCGTCGAGTAACCAAAACAAATGGGTTAAACAAATTCGTACACGGTATTTATCAATTTAACTCTAGAATTAAAGGATATACAACGAGAAACAACGTTTGACAACCTTTAAATAGTTTTAATAACTATCTCAAAAATTGTCGCTCTGATGCAAAAAACTGCTGAGTTATCTACTCAAATTTGTTGAACAAAACGACTTACGTATTTTAAGCATGCTAACCTTTAGCCCGGTAAGCAAATTAAAAAAAAAAACGCAATATGTAGGCTACACGAGAACGGAGCCATCGAGTAACCAAAACAAATGGGTCAAACAAATTCGTACACGTTATTTATCAATTTAACTCTAGAATTAAAGGATATACAACGAGAAACATCGTTTGACAACCTTTAAATAGTTTTAATAACTATCTCAAAAATTGTCGCTCTGATGCAAACAACTGCTGAGTTATCTACTCAAATTTGTTGAACAAAACGACTTACGTATTTTAAGCATGCTAACCTTTAGCCCGGTAAGCAAATTAAAAAAAAAAACGCAATATGTAGGCTACACGAGAAAGGAGCCGTCGAGTAACCAAAACAAATGGGTTAAACAAATTCGTACACGGTATTTATCAACTTAACTATAGAATTAAAGGATATACAACGAGAAACAACGTTTGACAACCTTTAAACAGTTTTAATAACTATCTCAAAAATATTCGCTCTGATGCAAACAACTGCTGAGTTATCTACTCAAATTTGTTGAACAAAACGACTTACGTATTTTAAGCATGCTAACCTTTAGCCCGGTAAGCAAATTAAAAAAAAAAAACGCAATATGTAGGCTACACGAGAAAGGAGCCGTCGAGTAACCAAAACAAATGGGTTAAACAAATTCGTACACGGTATTTATCAATTTAACTCTAGAATTAAAGGATATTCAACGAGAAACCACGTTTGACAACCTTTAAACAGTTTTAATAACTATCTCAAAAATTGTCGCTCTGATGCAAACAACTGCTGAGTTATCTACTCAAATTTGTTGAACAAAACGACTTACGTATTTTAAGCATGCTAACCTTTAGCCCGGTAAGCAAATTAAAAAAAAACGCAATATGTAGGCTACATGAGAACGGAGCCGTCGAGTAACCAAAACAAATGGGTTAAACAAATTCGTACACGGTATTTATCAATTTAACTCTAGAAATAAAGGATATACAACGAGAAATAACGTTTGACAACCTTTAAACAGTTTTAATAACTATCTCAAAAATTGTCGTTCTGATGGAATCAACTGCTGAGTTATCTTCTCAAATTTGTTGAACAAAACGACTTACGTATTTTAAGCATGCTAACCTTTAGCCCGGTACGCAAATTAAAAAAACGCAATATGTAGGCTACAGAGAACGGAGCCGTCGAGTAACCAAAACAAATGGGTTAAACAAATTCGTACACGGTATTTATCAATTTAACTCTAGAATTAAAGGATATACAACGAGAAACAACGTTTGACAACCTTTAAACAGTTTTAATAACTATCTCAAAAATTGTCGCTCTGATGGAAACAACTGCTGAGTTATCTACTCAAATTTGTTGAACAAAACGACCTACGTATTTTAAGCATGCTAACCTTTAGCCCGGGAAGCAAATTAAAAAAAAAAAACGCAATATGTAGGCTACACGAGAACGGAGCCGTCGAGTAACCAAAACAAATGGGTTAAACAAATTTGTACACGGTATTTATCAATTTAACTCTAGAAATAAAGGATATACAAAGAGAAACAACGTTTGACAACCTTTAAACAGTTTTAATAACTATCTCAAAAATTGTCGCTCTAATGCAAACAACTGCTGAGTTATCTACTCAAATTTGTTGAACAAAACGACTTACGTATTTTAAGCATGCTAACCTTTAGCCCGGTAAGCAAATTAAAAAAAAAACGCAATATGTAGGCTACACGAGAACGGAGCCGTCGAGTAACCAAAACAAATGCGTTAAACAAATTCGTACACGTTATTTATCAATTTAACTCTAGAATTAAAGGATATACAACGAGAAACAACGTTGGACAACCTTTAAACAGTTTTAATAACTATCTCAAAAATTGTCGCTCTGATGCAAACAACTGCTGAGTTATCTAATCAAATTTGTTGAACAAAACGACTTACGTATTTTAAGCATGCTAACCTTTAGCCCGGTAAGCAAATTAAAAAAAAAAACGCAATATGTAGGCTACACGAGAACGGAGACGTCGAGTAACCAAAACAAATGCGTTAAACAAATTCGTACACGTTATTTATCAATTTAGCTCTAGAATTAAAGGATATACAACGAGAAACAAGGTTTGACAACCTTTAAACAGTTTTAATAACTATCTCAAAAATTGTCGCTCTGATGCAAACAACTGCTGAGTTATCTACTCAAATTTGTTGAATAAAACGACTTACGTATTTTAAGCATGCTAACCTTTAGCCCGGTAAGCAAATTAAAAAAAAACGCAATATGTAGGCTACACGAGAACGGAGACGTCGAGTAACCAAAACAAATGGGTTAAACAAATTCGTACACGGTATTTATCAATTTAACTCTAGAATTAAAGGATATACAACGGGAAACAACGTTTGACAACCTTTAAATAGTTTTAATAACTATCTCAAAAATTGTCGCTCTGATGCAAAGAACTGCTGAGTTATCTACTCAAATTTGTTGAACAAAACGACTTACGTATTTTAAGCATGCTAACCTTTAGCCCGGTAAGCAAATTAAAAAAAAAACACAATATGTAGGCTACACGAGAACGGAGCCGTCGAGTAACCAAAACAAATGGGTTAAACAAATTCGTACACGTTATTTATCAATTTAACTCTAGAATTAAAGGAAATACAACGAGAAACAACGTTTGACAACCTTTAAACAGTTTTAATAACAATCTCAAAAATTGTCGCTCTGATGCAAACAACTGCTGAGTTATCTACTCAAATTTGTTGAACAAAACGACTTACGTATTTTAAGCATGCTAACCTTTAGCCCGGTAAGCAAATTAAAAAAAAAAACGCAATATGTAGGCTACACGAAAACGGAGACGTCGAGTAACCAAAACAAATGCGTTAAACAAATTCGTACAAGTTATTTATCAATTTAACTCTAGTATTAAAGGATATACAACGTGAAACATCGTTTGACAACCTTTATAGAGTTTTAATAACTATCTCAAAAATTGTCGCTCTGATGCAAACAACTGCTGAGTTATCTACTCCAATTTGTTGAACAAAACGACTTACGTATTTTAAGCATGCTAACCTTTACCCCGGTAGGCAAATAAAAAAAAAAAAACCCAATATGTAGGCTACACGAGAACGGAGCCGTCGAGTAACCAAAACAAATGGGTTAAACAAATTCGTACACGTTATTTATCAATTTAACTCTAGAATTAAAGGATATACAACGAGAAACAACGTTTGACAACCTTTAAACAGTTTTAATAACTATCTCAAAAATTGTCGCTCTGATGGAAACAACTGCTGAGTTATCTACTCAAATTTGTTGAACAAAACGACTTACGTATTTTAAGCATGCTAACCTTTAGCCCGGTAAGCAAATTAAAAAAAAAAACGCAATATGTAGGCTACACGAGAACGGAGCCGTCGAGTAACCAAAACAAATGCGTTAAACAAATTCGTACACGTTATTTATCAATTTAACTCTAGAATTAAAGGATATATAACGAGAAACAACGTTTGACAACCTTTAAACAGTTTTAATAACTATCTCAAAAATTGTCGCTCTGATGGAAACAACTGCTGAGTTATCTACTCAAATTTGTTGAACAAAACGACTTACGTATTTCAAGCATGCTAACCTTTAGCCCGGTAAACAAATTAAAAAAAAAAACGCAATATGTAGGCTACACGAGAACGGAGACGTCGAGTAACCAAAACAAATTCGTTAAGCAAATTCGTACACTTTATTTATCAATTTCACTCTAGAATTAAAGGATATACAACGAGAAACAACGTTTGACAACCTTTAAACAGTTTTAATAACTATCTCAAAAATTGTCGCTCTGATGCAAACAACTGCTGAGTTATCTACTCAAATTTGTTGAACAAAACGGCTTACGTATTTTAAGTATGCTAACCTTTAGCCCGGTAAGCAAATTAAAAAAAAAAAACGCAATATGTAGGCTACACGAGAACGGAGCCGTCGAGTAACCAAAACAAATGGGTTAAACAAATTCGTACACGTTATTTATCAATTTAACTCTAGAATTAAAGGATATACATCGAGAAACATCGTTTGACAACCTTTAAATAGTTTAAATAACTATCTCAAAAATTGTCGCTCTGATGCAAACAACTGCTGAGTTATCTACTCAAATTTGTTGAACAAAACGACTTACGTATTTTAAGCGTGCTAACCTTTAGCCCGGTAAGCAAATTAAAAAAAAAAAACCCATATGTAGGCTACACGAGAACGGAGACGTCGAGTAACCAAAACAAATGCGTTAAACAAATTCGTACACGTTATTTATCAATTTAACTCTAGAATTAAAGGATATACAACGAGAAACATCGTTTGACAACCTTTAAATAGTTTTAATAACTATCTCAAAAATTGTCGCTCTGATGCAAACAACTGCTGAGTTATCTACTCAAATTTGTTGAACAAAACGACTTACGTATTTTAAGCATGCTAACCTTTAGCCCGGTAAGCAAATTAAAAAAAAAAAACGCAATATGTAGGCTACACGAGAACGGAGCCGTCGAGTAACAAAACAAATGGGTTAAACAAATTCGTACACGTTATTTATCAATTTAACTCTAGAATTAAAGGATATACAACGAGAAACATCGTTTGACAACCTTTAAACAGTTTTAATAACTATCTCAAAAATTGTAGCTCTGATGCAAACAACTGCCGAGTTATCTACTCAAATTTGTTGAACAAAACGACTTACGTATTTTAGGCATGCTAACCTTTAGCCCGGTAAGCAAATTAAAAAAAAAAAAAAAACGCAATATGTAGGCTACACGAGAAAGGAGCCGTCGAGTAACCAAAACAAATGGGTTAAACAAATTCGTACACGTTATTTATCAATTTAACTCTAGAATTAAAGGATATACAACGAGAAACAACGTTTGACAACCTTTAAACAGTTTTAATAACTATCTCAAAAATTGTCGCTCTGATGCAAACAACTGCTGAGTTATCTACTCAAATTTGTTGAACAAAACGACTTACGTATTTTAAGCATGCCAACCTTTAGCCCGGTAAGCAAATTAAAAAAAAAACGCAATATGTAGGCTACACGAGAACAGAGACGTCGAGTAACCAAAACAAATGCGTTAAACAAATTCGTACACTTTATTTATCAATTTAACTCTAGAATTAAAGGATATACAACGAGAAACAACGTTTGATAACCTTTAAATAGTTTTAATAACTATCTCAAAAATTGTCGCTCTGATGCAAACAACTGCTGAGTTATCTACTCAAATTTGTTGAACAAAACGACTTACGTATTTTAAGCATGCTAACCTTTAGCCCGGTAAGCAAATTAAAAAAAAACCGCAATACGTAGGCTACACGAGAACGGAGCCGTCGAGTAACCAAAACAAATGCGTTAAACAAATTCGTACACGTTATTTATCAATTTAACTCTAGAATTAAAGGATATACAACGAGAAACCACGTTTGACAACCTTTAAACAGTTTTAATAACAATCTCAAAAATTGTCGCTCTGATGGAAACAACTGCTGAGTTATCTACTCAAATGTGTTGAACAAAACGACTTACGTATTTTAAGCATGCTAACCTTTAGTCCGGTAAGCAAATTTAAAAAAAACGCAATATGTAGGCTGCACGAGAACGGAGCCGTCGAGTAACCAAAACAAATGGGTTAAACAAATTCGTACACGGTATTTATCAATTTAACTCTAGAATTAAAGGATATACAACGAGAAACACCGTTTGACAACCTTTAAATAGTTTTAATAACTATCTCAAAAATTGTTGCTCTGATGCAAACAACTGCTGAGTTATCTACTCAAATTTGTTGAACAAAACGACTTACGTATTTTAAACATGCTAACCTTTAGCCCGGTAAGCAAATTAAAAAAAAAAACGCAATATGTAGGCTACACGAGAACGGAGCCATCGAGTAACCAAAACAAATGGGTCATACAAATTCGTACACGTTATTTATCAATTTAACTCTAGAATTAAAGGATATACAACGAGAAACCACGTTTGACAACCTTTAAACAGTTTTAATAACAATCTCAAAAATTGTCGCTCTGATGGAAACAACTGCTGAGTTATCTACTCAAATGTGTTGAACAAAACGACTTACGTATTTTAAGCATGCTAACCTTTAGTCCGGTAAGCAAAAAAAAAAAAACGCAATATGTAGGCTGCACGAGAACGGAGCCGTCGAGTAACCAAAACAAATGGGTTAAACAAATTCGTACACGGTATTTATCAATTTAACTCTAGAATTAAAGGATATACAACGAGAAACAACGTTTGACAACCTTTAAATAGTTTTAATAACTATCTCAAAAATTGTCGCTCTGATGCAAACAACTGCTGAGTTATCTACTCAAATTTGTTGAACAAAACGACTTACGTATTTTAAGCATGCTAACCTTTAGCCCGGTAAGCAAATTAAAAAAAAAAACGCAATATGTAGGCTACACGAGAACGGAGCCATCGAGTAACCAAAACAAATGGGTCAAACAAATTCGTACACGTTATTTATCAATTTAACTCTAGAATTAAAGGATATACAACGAGAAACATCGTTTGACAACCTTTAAATAGTTTTAATAACTATCTCAAAAATTGTCGCTCTGATGCAAACAACTGCTGAGTTATCTACTCAAATTTGTTGAACAAAACGACTTACGTATTTTAAGCATGCTAACCTTTAGCCCGGTAAGCAAATTAAAAAAAAAAAAACGCAATATGTAGGCTACACGAGAAAGGAGCCGTCGAGTAACCAAAACAAATGGGTTAAACAAATTCGTACACGGTATTTATCAACTTAACTATAGAATTAAAGGATATACAACGAGAAACAACGTTTGACAACCTTTAAACAGTTTTAATAACTATCTCAAAAATATTCGCTCTGATGCAAACAACTGCTGAGTTATCTACTCAAATTTGTTGAACAAAACGACTTACGTATTTTAAGCATGCTAACCTTTAGCCCGGTAAGCAAATTAAAAAAAAAAACGCAATATGTAGGCTACACGAGAAAGGAGCCGTCGAGTAACCAAAACAAATGGGTTAAACAAATTCGTACACGGTATTTATCAATTTAACTCTAGAATTAAAGGATATTCAACGAGAAACCACGTTTGACAACCTTTAAACAGTTTTAATAACTATCTCAAAAATTGTCGCTCTGATGCAAACAACTGCTGAGTTATCTACTCAAATTTGTTGAACAAAACGACTTACGTATTTTAAGCATGCTAACCTTTAGCCCGGTACGCAAATTAAAAAAACGCAATATGTAGGCTACAGAGAACGGAGCCGTCGAGTAACCAAAACAAATGGGTTAAACAAATTCGTACACGGTATTTATCAATTTAACTCTAGAATTAAAGGATATACAACGAGAAACAACGTTTGACAACCTTTAAACAGTTTTAATAACTATCTCAAAAATTGTCGCTCTGATGGAAACAACTGCTGAGTTATCTACTCAAATTTGTTGAACAAAACGACTTACGTATTTTAAGCATGCTAACCTTTAGCCCGGTACGCAAATTAAAAAAACGCAATATGTAGGCTACAGAGAACGGAGCCGTCGAGTAACCAAAACAAATGGGTTAAACAAATTCGTACACGGTATTTATCAATTTAACTCTAGAATTAAAGGATATACAACGAGAAACAACGTTTGACAACCTTTAAACAGTTTTAATAACTATCTCAAAAATTGTCGCTCTGATGGAAACAACTGCTGAGTTATCTACTCAAATTTGTTGAACAAAACGACTTACGTATTTTAAGCATGCTAACCTTTAGCCCGGGAAGCAAATTAAAAAAAAAAAACGCAATATGTAGGCTACACGAGAACGGAGCCGTCGAGTAACCAAAACAAATGGGTTAAACAAATTCGTACACGGTATTTATCAATTTAACTCTAGAAATAAAGGATATACAAAGAGAAACAACGTTTGACAACCATTAAACAGTTTTAATAACTATCTCAAAAATTGTCGCTCTAATGCAAACAACTGCTGAGTTATCTACTCAAATTTGTTGAACAAAACGACTTACGTATTTTAAGCATGCTAACCTTTAGCCCGGTAAGCAAATTAAAAAAAAAAACGCAATATGTAGGCTACACGAGAACGGAGCCGTCGAGTAACCAAAACAAATGCGTTAAACAAATTCGTACACGTTATTTATCAATTTAACTCTAGAATTAAAGGATATACAACGAGAAACAACGTTGGACAACCTTTAAACAGTTTTAATAACTATCTCAAAAATTGTCGCTCTGATGCAAACAACTGCTGAGTTATCTAATCAAATTTGTTGAACAAAACGACTTACGTATTTTAAGCATGCTAACCTTTAGCCCGGTAAGCAAATTAAAAAAAAAAACGCAATATGTAGGCTACACGAGAACGGAGACGTCGAGTAACCAAAACAAATGCGTTAAACAAATTCGTACACGTTATTTATCAATTTAGCTCTAGAATTAAAGGATATACAACGAGAAACAAGGTTTGACAACCTTTAAACAGTTTTAATAACTATCTCAAAAATTGTCGCTCTGATGCAAACAACTGCTGAGTTATCTACTCAAATTTGTTGAATAAAACGACTTACGTATTTTAAGCATGCTAACCTTTAGCCCGGTAAGCAAATTAAAAAAAAACGCAATATGTAGGCTACACGAGAACGGAGACGTCGAGTAACCAAAACAAATGGGTTAAACAAATTCGTACACGGTATTTATCAATTTAACTCTAGAATTAAAGGATATACAACGGGAAACAACGTTTGACAACCTTTAAATAGTTTTAATAACTATCTCAAAAATTGTCGCTCTGATGCAAAGAACTGCTGAGTTATCTACTCA
This sequence comes from Eurosta solidaginis, assembly GCF_040869045.1. NCBI lineage: Eukaryota > Metazoa > Arthropoda > Insecta > Diptera > Tephritidae > Eurosta > Eurosta solidaginis. Next base: position 124,477,274 of record NC_090321.1, read on the forward strand.
AATTTGTTGAACAAAACGACTTACGTATTTTAAGCATGCTAACCTTTAGCCCGGTAAGCAAATTAAAAAAAAAACACAATATGTAGGCTACACGAGAACGGAGCCGTCGAGTAACCAAAACAAATGGGTTAAACAAATTCGTACACGTTATTTATCAATTTAACTCTAGAATTAAAGGAAATACAACGAGAAACAACGTTTGACAACCTTTAAACAGTTTTAATAACAATCTCAAAAATTGTCGCTCTGATGCAAACAACTGCTGAGTTATCTACTCAAATTTGTTGAACAAAACGACTTACGTATTTTAAGCATGCTAACCTTTAGCCCGGTAAGCAAATTAAAAAAAAAAAACGCAATATGTAGGCTACACGAAAACGGAGACGTCGAGTAACCAAAACAAATGCGTTAAACAAATTCGTACACGTTATTTATCAATTTAACTCTAGTATTAAAGGATATACAACGTGAAACATCGTTTGACAACCTTTATAGAGTTTTAATAACTATCTCAAAAATTGTCGCTCTGATGCAAACAACTGCTGAGTTATCTACTCCAATTTGTTGAACAAAACGACTTACGTATTTTAAGCATGCTAACCTTTACCCCGGTAGGCAAATAAAAAAAAAAAAACCCAATATGTAGGCTACACGAGAACGGAGCCGTCGAGTAACCAAAACAAATGGGTTAAACAAATTCGTACACGTTATTTATCAATTTAACTCTAGAATTAAAGGATATACAACGAGAAACAACGTTTGACAACCTTTAAACAGTTTTAATAACTATCTCAAAAATTGTCGCTCTGATGGAAACAACTGCTGAGTTATCTACTCAAATTTGTTGAACAAAACGACTTACGTATTTTAAGCATGCTAACCTTTAGCCCGGTAAGCAAATTAAAAAAAAAAAACGCAATATGTAGGCTACACGAGAACGGAGCCGTCGAGTAACCAAAACAAATGCGTTAAACAAATTCGTACACGTTATTTATCAATTTAACTCTAGAATTAAAGGATATACAACGAGAAACAACGTTTGACAACCTTTAAACAGTTTTAATAACTATCTCAAAAATTGTCGCTCTGATGGAAACAACTGCTGAGTTATCTACTCAAATTTGTTGAACAAAACGACTTACGTATTTCAAGCATGCTAACCTTTAGCCCGGTAAACAAATTAAAAAAAAAAACGCAATATGTAGGCTACACGAGAACGGAGACGTCGAGTAACCAAAACAAATTCGTTAAGCAAATTCGTACACTTTATTTATCAATTTAACTCTAGAATTAAAGGATATACAACGAGAAACAACGTTTGACAACCTTTAAACAGTTTTAATAACTATCTCAAAAATTGTCGCTCTGATGCAAACAACTGCTGAGTTATCTACTCAAATTTGTTGAACAAATCGGCTTACGTATTTTAAGTATGCTAACCTTTAGCCCGGTAAGCAAATTAAAAAAAAAAAACGCAATATGTAGGCTACACGAGAACGGAGCCGTCGAGTAACCAAAACAAATGGGTTAAACAAATTCGTACACGTTATTTATCAATTTAACTCTAGAATTAAAGGATATACATCGAGAAACATCGTTTGACAACCTTTAAATAGTTTAAATAACTATCTCAAAAATTGTCGCTCTGATGCAAACAACTGCTGAGTTATCTACTCAAATTTGTTGAACAAAACGACTTACGTATTTTAAGCGTGCTAACCTTTAGCCCGGTAAGCAAATTAAAAAAAAAAACCCAATATGTAGGCTACACGAGAACGGAGACGTCGAGTAACCAAAACAAATGCGTTAAACAAATTCGTACACGTTATTTATCAATTTAACTCTAGAATTAAAGGATATACAACGAGAAACATCGTTTGACAACCTTTAAATAGTTTTAATAACTATCTCAAAAATTGTCGCTCTGATGCAAACAACTGCTGAGTTATCTACTCAAATTTGTTGAACAAAACGACTTACGTATTTTAAGCATGCTAACCTTTAGCCCGGTAAGCAAATTAAAAAAAAAACGCAATATGTAGGCTACACGAGAACGGAGCCGTCGAGTAACAAAACAAATGGGTTAAACAAATTCGTACACGTTATTTATCAATTTAACTCTAGAATTAAAGGATATACAACGAGAAACATCGTTTGACAACCTTTAAACAGTTTTAATAACTATCTCAAAAATTGTAGCTCTGATGCAAACAACTGCCGAGTTATCTACTCAAATTTGTTGAACAAAACGACTTACGTATTTTAGGCATGCTAACCTTTAGCCCGGTAAGCAAATTAAAAAAAAAAAAAAAACGCAATATGTAGGCTACACGAGAAAGGAGCCGTCGAGTAACCAAAACAAATGGGTTAAACAAATTCGTACACGTTATTTATCAATTTAACTCTAGAATTAAAGGATATACAACGAGAAACAACGTTTGACAACCTTTAAACAGTTTTAATAACTATCTCAAAAATTGTCGCTCTGATGCAAACAACTGCTGAGTTATCTACTCAAATTTGTTGAACAAAACGACTTACGTATTTTAAGCATGCCAACCTTTAGCCCGGTAAGCAAATTAAAAAAAAAAACGCAATATGTAGGCTACACGAGGACAGAGACATCGAGTAACCAAAACAAATGCGTTAAACAAATTCGTACACTTTATTTATCAATTTAACTCTAGAATTAAAGGATATACAACGAGAAACAACGTTTGATAACCTTTAAATAGTTTTAATAACTATCTCAAAAATTGTCGCTCTGATGCAAACAACTGCTGAGTTATCTACTCAAATTTGTTGAACAAAACGACTTACGTATTTTAAGCATGCTAACCTTTAGCCCGGTAAGCAAATTAAAAAAAAAACGCAATATGTAGGCTACACGAGAACGGAGACGTCGAGTAACCAAAACAAATGCGTTAAACAAATTCGTACACGTTATTTATCAATTTAACTCTAGAATTAAAGGATATACAACGAGAAACAACGTTTGACAACCTTTAAACAGTTTTAATAACTATCTCAAAAATTGTCGCTCTGATGGAAACAACTGCTGAGTTATCTACTCAAATTTGTTGAACAAAACGACTTACGTATTTTAAGCATGCTAACCTTTAGCCCGGTAAGCAAATTAAAAAAAAAAACGCAATATGTAGGCTACACGAGAACGGAGACGTCGAGTAACCAAAACAAATGCGTTAAACAAATTCGTACACGTTATTTATCAATTTAACTCTAGAATTAAAGGATATACAACGAGAAACAACGTTTGACAACCTTTAAACAGTTTTAGTAACTATCTCAAAAATTGTCGCTCTAATGGAAACAACTGCTGAGTTATCTACTCAAATTTGTTGAACAAAACGACTTACGTATTTTAAGCATGCTAACCTTTAGCCCGGTAAGCAAATTAAAAAAAAAACGCAATATGTAGGCTACACGAGAACGGAGACGTCGAGTAACCAAAACAAATGCGTTAAACAAATTCGTACACGTTATTTATCAATTTAACTCTAGAATTAAAGGATATACAACGAGAAACAACGTTTGACAACCTTTAAACAGTTTTAATAACTATCTCAAAAATTGTCGCTCTGATGGAAACAACTGCTGAGTTATCTACTCAAATTTGTTGAACAAAACGACTTACGTATTTTAAGCATGCTAACCTTTAGCCCGGTAAGCAAATTAAAAAAAAACGCAATATGTAGGCTACATGAGAACGGAGCCGTCGAGTAACCAAAACAAATGGGTTAAACAAATTCGTACACGGTATTTATCAATTTAACTCTAGAAATAAAGGATATACAACGAGAAATAACGTTTGACAACCTTTAAACAGTTTTAATAACTATCTCAAAAATTGTCGTTCTGATGGAATCAACTGCTGAGTTATCTACTCAAATTTGTTGAACAAAACGACTTACGTATTTTAAGCATGCTAACCTTTAGCCCGGTACGCAAATTAAAAAAACGCAATATGTAGGCTACAGAGAACGGAGCCGTCGAGTAACCAAAACAAATGGGTTAAACAAATTCGTACACGGTATTTATCAATTTAACTCTAGAATTAAAGGATATACAACGAGAAACAACGTTTGACAACCTTTAAACAGTTTTAATAACTATCTCAAAAATTGTCGCTCTGATGGAAACAACTGCTGAGTTATCTACTCAAATTTGTTGAACAAAACGACTTACGTATTTTAAGCATGCTAACCTTTAGCCCGGGAAGAAAATTAAAAAAAAAAAACGCAATATGTAGGCTACACGAGAACGGAGCCGTCGAGTAACCAAAACAAATGGGTTAAACAAATTCGTACACGGTATTTATCAATTTAACTCTAGAAATAAAGGATATACAAAGAGAAACAACGTTTGACAACCTTTAAACAGTTTTAATAACTATCTCAAAAATTGTCGCTCTAATGCAAACAACTGCTGAGTTATCTACTCAAATTTGTTGAACAAAACGACTTACGTATTTTAAGCATGCTAACCTTTAGCCCGGTAAGCAAATTAAAAAAAAAACGCTATATGTAGGCTACACGAGAACGGAGCCGTCGAGTAACCAAAACAAATGGGTTAAACAAATTCGTACACGTTATTTATAAATTTAACTCTAGAATTAAAGGAAATACAACGAGAAACAACGTTTGACAACCTTTAAACAGTTTTAATAACAATCTCAAAAATTGTCGCTCTGATGCAAACAACTGCTGAGTTATCTACTCAAATTTGTTGAACAAAACGACTTACGTATTTTAAGCATGCTAACCTTTAGCCCGGTAAGCAAATTAAAAAAAAAAACGCAATATGTAGGCTACACGAGAACGGAGACGTCGAGTAACCAAAACAAATGCGTTAAACAAATTCGTACACGTTATTTATCAATTTAACTCTAGTATTAAAGGATATACAACGTGAAACATCGTTTGACAACCTTTATAGAGTTTTAATAACTATCTCAAAAATTGTCGCTCTGATGCAAACAACTGCTGAGTTATCTACTCCAATTTGTTGAACAAAACGACTTACGTATTTTAAGCATGCTAACCTTTAGCCCGGTAAGCAAATTAAAAAAAAAAACGCAATATGTAGGCTACACGAGAACGGAGACGTCGAGTATCCAAAACAAATGCGTTAAACAAATTCGTACACGTTATTTATCAATTTAGCTCTAGAATTAAAGGATATACAACGAGAAACAAGGTTTGACAACCTTTAAACAGTTTTAATAACTATCTCAAAAATTGTCGCTCTGATGCAAACAACTGCTGAGTTATCTACTCAAATTTGTTGAATAAAACGACTTACGTATTTTAAGCATGCTAACCTTTAGCCCGGTAAGCAAATTAAAAAAAAACGCAATATGTAGGCTACACGAGAACGGAGACGTCGAGTAACCAAAACAAATGGGTTAAACAAATTCGTACACGGTATTTATCAATTTAACTCTAGAATTAAAGGATATACAACGGGAAACAACGTTTGACAACCTTTAAATAGTTTTAATAACTATCTCAAAAATTGTCGCTCTGATGCAAAGAACTGCTGAGTTATCTACTCAAATTTGTTGAACAAAACGACTTACGTATTTTAAGCATGCTAACCTTTAGCCCGGTAAGCAAATTAAAAAAAAAACACAATATGTAGGCTACACGAGAACGGAGCCGTCGAGTAACCAAAACAAATGGGTTAAACAAATTCGTACACGTTATTTATAAATTTAACTCTAGAATTAAAGGAAATACAACGAGAAACAACGTTTGACAACCTTTAAACAGTTTTAATAACAATCTCAAAAATTGTCGCTCTGATGCAAACAACTGCTGAGTTATCTACTCAAATTTGTTGAACAAAACGACTTACGTATTTTAAGCATGCTAACCTTTAGCCCGGTAAGCAAATTAAAAAAAAAAAACGCAATATGTAGGCTACACGAAAACGGAGACGTCGAGTAACCAAAACAAATGCGTTAAACAAATTCGTACACGTTATTTATCAATTTAACTCTAGTATTAAAGGATATACAACGTGAAACATCGTTTGACAACCTTTATAGAGTTTTAATAACTATCTCAAAAATTGTCGCTCTGATGCAAACAACTGCTGAGTTATCTACTCCAATTTGTTGAACAAAACGACTTACGTATTTTAAGCATGCTAACCTTTACCCCGGCAGGCAAATAAAAAAAAAAAAACCCAATATGTAGGGTACACGAGAACGGAGCCGTCGAGTAACCAAAACAAATGGGTTAAACAAATTCGTACACGTTATTTATCAATTTAACTCTAGAATTAAAGGATATACAACGAGAAACAACGTTTGACAACCTTTAAACAGTTTTAATAACTATCTCAAAAATTATCGCTCTGATGGAAACAACTGCTGAGTTATCTACTCAAATTTGTTGAACAAAACGACTTACGTATTTTAAGCATGCTAACCTTTAGCCCGGTAAGCAAATTAAAAAAAAAAACGCAATATGTAGGCTACACGAGAACGGAGCCGTCGAGTAACCAAAACAAATGCGTTAAACAAATTCGTACACGTTATTTATCAATTTAACTCTAGAATTAAAGGATATACAACGAGAAACAACGTTTGACAACCTTTAAACAGTTTTAATAACTATCTCAAAAATTGTCGCTCTGATGGAAACAACTGCTGAGTTATCTACTCAAATTTGTTGAACAAAACGACTTACGTATTTCAAGCATGCTAACCTTTAGCCCGGTAAACAAATTAAAAAAAAAAACGCAATATGTAGGCTACATGAGAACGGAGACGTCGAGTAACCAAAACAAATTCGTTAAGCAAATTCGTACACTCTATTTATCAATTTAACTCTAGAATTAAAGGATATACAACGAGAAACAACGTTTGACAACCTTTAAACAGTTTTAATAACTATCTCAAAAATTGTCGCTCTGATGCAAACAACTGCTGAGTTATCTACTCAAATTTGTTGAACAAAACGGCTTACGTATTTTAAGTATGCTAACCTTTAGCCCGGTAAGCAAATTAAAAAAAAAAACGCAATATGTAGGCTACACGAGAACGGAGCCGTCGAGTAACCAAAACAAATGGGTTAAACAAATTCGTACACGTTATTTATCAATTTAACTCTAGAATTAAAGGATATACATCGAGAAACATCGTTTGACAACCTTTAAATAGTTTAAATAACTATCTCAAAAATTGTCGCTCTGATGCAAACAACTGCTGAGTTATCTACTCAAATTTGTTGAACAAAACAACTTACGTATTTTAAGCGTGCTAACCTTTAGCCCGGTAAGCAAATTAAAAAAAAAAACCCAATATGTAGGCTACACGAGAACGGAGACGTCGAGTAACCAAAACAAATGCGTTAAACAAATTCGTACACGTTATTTATCAATTTAACTCTAGAATTAAAGGATATACAACGAGAAACATCGTTTGACAACCTTTAAATAGTTTTAATAACTATCTCAAAAATTGTCGCTCTGATGCAAACAACTGCTGAGTTATCTACTCAAATTTGTTGAACAAAACGACTTACGTATTTTAAGCATGCTAACCTTTAGCCCGGTAAGCAAATTAAAAAAAAAACGCAATATGTAGGCTACACGAGAACGGAGCCGTCGAGTAACAAAACAAATGGGTTAAACAAATTCGTACACGTTATTTATCAATTTAACTCTAGAATTAAAGGATATAACACGAGAAACATCGTTTGACAACCTTTAAACAGTTTTAATAACTATCTCAAAAATTGTAGCTCTGATGCAAACAACTGCCGAGTTATCTACTCAAATTTGTTGAACAAAACGACTTACGTATTTTAGGCATGCTAACCTTTAGCCCGGTAAGCAAATTAAAAAAAAAAAAAAAACGCAATATGTAGGCTACACGAGAAAGGAGCCGTCGAGTAACCAAAACAAATGGGTTAAACAAATTCGTACACGTTATTTATCAATTTAACTCTAGAATTAAAGGATATACAACGAGAAACAACGTTTGACAACCTTTAAACAGTTTTAATAACTATCTCAAAAATTGTCGCTCTGATGCAAACAACTGCTGAGTTATCTACTCAAATTTGTTGAACAAAACGACTTACGTATTTTAAGCATGCCAACCTTTAGCCCGGTAAGCAAATTAAAAAAAAAACGCAATATGTAGGCTACACGAGAACAGAGACGTCGAGTAACCAAAACAAATGCGTTAAACAAATTCGTACACTTTATTTATCAATTTAACTCTAGAATTAAAGGATATACAACGAGAAACAACGTTTGATAACCTTTAAATAGTTTTAATAACTATCTCAAAAATTGTCGCTCTGATGCAAACAACTGCTGAGTTATCTACTCAAATTTGTTGAACAAAACGACTTACGTATTTTAAGCATGCTAACCTTTAGCCCGGTAAGCAAATTAAAAAAAAAACCGCAATACGTAGGCTACACGAGAACGGAGCCGTCGAGTAACCAAAACAAATGCGTTAAACAAATTCGTACACGTTATTTATCAATTTAACTCTAGAATTAAAGGATATACAACGAGAAACAACGTTTGACAACCTTTAAACAGTTTTAATAACTATCTCAAAAATTGTCGCTCTGATGCAAACAACTGCTGAGTTATCTACTCAAATTTGTTGAACAAAACGACTTACGTATTTTAAGCATGCTAACCTTTAGCCCGGTAAGCAAATTAAAAAAAAAACGCAATATGTAGGCTACACGAGAACGGAGACGTCGAGTAACCAAAACAAATGCGTTAAACAAATTCGTACACGTTATTTATCAATTTAACTCTAGAATTAAAGGATATACAACGAGAAACAACGTTTGACAACCTTTAAACAGTTTTAATAACTATCTCAAAAATTGTCGCTCGGATGGAAACAACTGCTGAGTTATCTACTCAAATTTGTTGAACAAAACGACTTACGTATTTTAAGCATGCTAACCTTTAGCCCGGTAAGCAAATTAAAAAAAAAAACGCAATATGTAGGCTACACGAGAACGGAGCCGTCGAGTAACCAAAACAAATGCGTTAAACAAATTCGTACACGTTATTTATCAATTTAACTCTAGAATTAAAGGATATACAACGAGAAACAACGTTTGACAACCTTTAAACAGTTTTAATAACTATCTCAAAAATTGTCGCTCTGATGCAAACAACTGCTGAGTTATCTACTCAAATTTGTTGAACAAAACGACTTACGTATTTTAAGCATGCTAACCTTTAGCCCGGTAAGCAAATTAAAACAAAAAAACCCAATATGTAGGCTACACGAGAACGGAGACGTCGAGTAACCAAAACAAATGCGTTAAACAAATTCGTACACGTTATTTATCAATTTAGCTCTAGAATTAAAGGATATACAACGAGAAACAACGTTTGACAACCTTTAAACAGTTTTAATAACTATCTCAAAAATTGTCGCTCTGATGCAAACAACTGCTGAGTTATCTACTCAAATTTGTTGAACAAAACGACTTACGTATTTTAAGCATGCTAACCTTTAGCCCGGTAAGCAAATTAAAAAAAACGCAATATATAGGCTACACGAGAACGGAGACGTCGAGTAACCAAAACAAATGGGTTAAACAAATTCGTACACGGTGTTTATCAATTTAACTCTAGAATTAAAGGATATACAACGAGAAACAACGTTTGACAACCTTTAAATAGTTTTAATAACTATCTCAAAAATTGTCGCTCTGATGCAAACAACTGCTGAGTTATCTACTCAAATTTGTTGAACGAAACGATTTACGTATTTTAAGTATGCTAACCTTTAGCCCGATAAGCAAATTAAAAAAAAAAACGCAATATGTAGGCTACACGAGAACGGAGCCGTCGAGTGACCAAAACAAATGGGTTAAACAAATTCGTACACGTTATTTATCAATTTAACTCTAGAATTAAAGGATATACAACGAGAAACAACGTTTGACAACCTTTAAACAGTTTTAATAACTATCTCAAAAATTGTCGCTCTGATGCAAACAACTGCCGAGTTATCTACTCAAATTTGTTGAACAAAACGACTTACGTATTTTAAGCATGCTAACCTTTAGCCCGGTAAGAAAATTAAAAAAAACGCAATATGTAGGCTACACGAGAACGGAGACGTCGAGTAACCAAAACAAATGGGTTAAACAAATTCGTACACGGTATTTATCAATTTAACTCTAGAATTAAAGGATATACAACGAGAAACAACGTTTGACAACCTTTAAATAGTTTTAATAACTATCTCAAAAATTGTCGCTCTGATGCAAACAACTGCTGAGTTATCTACTCAAATTTGTTGAACAAAACGACTTACGTATTTCAAGCATGCTAACCTTTAGCCCGGTAAGCAAATTAAAAAAAAACGCAATATGTAGGCTACACGAGAACGGAGCCGTCGAGTAACCAAAACAAATGGGTTAAACAAATTCGTACACGTTATTTATCAATTTAACTCTAGAATTAAAAGATATACAACGAGAAACAACGTTTGACAACCTTTAAACAGTTTTAATAACTATCTCAAAAATTGTCGCTCTGATGCAAACAACTGCTGAGTTATCTACTCAAATTTGTTTAACAAAACGACTTACGTATTTTAAGCATGCTAACCTTTAGCCCGGTAAGCAAATTAAAAAAAAAAACGCAATATGTAGGCTACACGAGAACGGAGACGTCGAGTAACCAAAACAAATGCGTTAAACAAATTCGTACACGTTATTTATCAATTTAACTCTAGAATTAAAGGATATACAACGAGAAACATCGTTTGACAACCTTTAAACAGTTTTAATAACTATCTCAAAAATTGTCGCTCTGATGCAAACAACTGCCGGGTTATCTACTCAAATTTGTTGAACAAAACGACTTACGTATTTTAAGCTTGCTAACCTTTAGCCCGGTAAGCAAATTAAAAAAAAAAACGCAATATGTAGGCTACAGGAGAACGGAGCCGTCCAGTAACCAAAACAAATGCGTTAAACAAATTCGTACACGTTATTTATCAATTTAACTCTAGAATTAAAGGATATGCAACGAGAAACAACGTTTGACAACCTTTAAACAGTTTTAATAACTATCTCAAAAATTGTCGCTCTGATGGAAACAACTGCTGAGTTATCTACTCAAATTTGTTGAACAAAACGACTTACGTATTTTAAGCATGCTAACCTTTATCCCGGTAAGCAAATTAAAAAAAAAAAACGCAATATGTAGGCTACACGAGAACGGAGCCGTCGAGTAACCAAAACAAATTCGTTAAACAAATTCGTACACGTTATTTATCAATTTAACTCTAGAATTAAAGGATATACAACGAGAAACAACGTTTGACAACCTTTAAACAGTTTTAATAACTATCTCAAAAATTATCGCTCTGATGGAAACAACTGCTGAGTTATCTACTCAAATTTGTTGAACAAAACGACTTACGTATTTTAAGCATGCTAACCTTTAGCCCGGTAAGAAAATTAAAAAAAAAACGCAATATGTAGGCTACACGAGAACGGAGCCGTCGACTAACCAAAACAAATGCGTTAAACAAATTCGTACACGTTATTTATCAATTTAACTCTAGAATTAAAGCATATACAACGAGAAACCACGTTTGACAACCTTTAAACAGTTTTAATAACTATCTCAAAAATTGTCGCTCTGATGGAAACAACTGCTGAGTTATATACTCAAATTTGTTGAACAAAACGACTTACGTATTTTAAGCATGCTAACCTTTAGCACGGTAAGCAAATTAAAAAAAAAACGCAATATGTAGGCTACACGAGAACGGAGACGTCGAGTAACCAAAACAAATGCGTTAAACAAATTCGTACACGTTATTTATCAATTTAAATCTAGAATTAAAGGATATACAACGAGAAACAAAGTTTGACAACCTTTAAACAGTTTTAATAACTATCTCAAAAATTGTCGCTCTGATGCAAACAACTGCCGAGTTATCTACTCAAATTTGTTGAACAAAACGACTTACGTATTTTAAGCATGCTAACCTTTAGCCCGGTAAGCAAATTAAAAAAAAAAACGCAATATGTAGGCTACACGAGAACGGAGACGTCGAGTAACCAAAACAAATGCGTTAAACAAATTCGTACACGTTATTTATCAATTTAACTCTAGAATTAAAGGATATACAACGAGAAACATCGTTTGACAACCTTTAAACAGTTTTAATAACTATCTCAAAAATTGTCGCTCTGATGCAAACAACTGCCGGGTTATCTACTCAAATTTGTTGAACAAAACGACTTACGTATTTTAAGCATGCTAACCTTTAGCCCGGTAAGCAAATTAAAACAAAAAAACCCAATATGTAGGCTACACGAGAACGGAGACGTCGAGTAACCAAAACAAATGCGTAAACAAATTCGTACACGTTATTTATCAATTTAGCTCTAGAATTAAAGGATATACAACGAGAAACAACGTTTGACAACCTTTAAACAGTTTTAATAACTATCTCAAAAATTGTCGCTCTGATGGAAACAACTGCTGAGTTATATACTCAAATTTGTTGAACAAAACGACTTACGTATTTTAAGCATGCTAACCTTTAGCCCGGTAAGCAAATTAAAAAAAAACGCAATATGTAGGCTACACGAGAACGGAGCCGTCGAGTAACCAAAACAAATGGGTTAAACAAATTCGTACACGTTATTTATCAATTTAACTCTAGAATTAAAAGATATACAACGAGAAACAACGTTTGACAACCTTTAAACAGTTTTAATAACTATCTCAAAAATTGTCGCTCTGATGGAAACAACTGCTGAGTTATATACTCAAATTTGTTGAACAAAACGACTTACGTATTTTAAGCATGCTAACCTTTAGCCCGGTAAGAAAATTAAAAAAAAAAACGCAATATGTAGGCTACACGAGAACGGAGCCGTCGACTAACCAAAACAAATGCGTTAAACAAATTCGTACACGTTATTTATCAATTTAACTATAGAATTTAAGGATATACAACGAGAAAAAACGTTTGACAACCTTTAAACAGTTTTAATAACTATCTCAAAAATTGTCGCTCTGATGCAAACAACTGCCGAGTTATCTACTCAAATTTGTTGAACAAAACGACTTACGTATTTTAAGCATGCTAACCTTTAGCCCGGTAAGCAAATTAAAAAAAAAAACGCAATATGTAAGCGACAGAGAACGGAGCCGCCGAGTAACCAAAACAAATGCGTTAAACAAATTCGTACACGTTATTTATCAATTTAACTCTAGAATTTAAGGATATACAACGAGAAAAAACGTTTGACAACCTTTAAACAGTTTTAATAACTATCTCAAAAATTGTCGCTCTGATGGAAACAACTGCTGAGTTATCTACTCAAATTTGTTGAACAAAACGACTTACGTATTTTAAGCATGCTAACCTTTAGCCCGGTAAGCAAATTAAAAAAAAAAACGCAATATGTAGGCTACACGAGAACGGAGCCGTCGAGTAACCAAAACAAATGCGTTAAACAAATTCGTACACGTTATTTATCAACTTAACTCTAGAATTAAAGGATATACAACGAGAAACAACGTTTGACAACCTTTAAACAGTTTCGTACACGTTATTTATCAATTTAACTCTAGAATTAAAGGATATACAACGAGAAACAAAGTTTGACAACCTTTAAACAGTTTTAATAACTATCTCAAAAATTATCGCTCTGATGCAAACAACTGCCGAGTTATCTACTCAAATTTGTTGAACAAAACGACTTACGTATTTTAAGCATGCTAACCTTTAGCCCGGTAAGCAAATTAAAAAAAAAAAAACGCAATATGTAAGCGACAGAGAACGGAGCCGTCGAGTAACCAAAACAAATGCGTTAAACAAATTCGTACACGTTATTTATCAATTTAACTCTAGAATTTAAGGATATACAACGAGAAAAAACGTTTGACAACCTTTAAACAGTTTTAATAACTATCTCAAAAATTGTCGCTCTGATGGAAACAACTGCTGAGTTATCTACTCAAATTTGTTGAACAAAACGACTTACGTATTTTAAGCATGCTAACCTTTAGCCCGGTAAGCAAATTAAAAAAAAAAACGCAATATGTAGGCTACACGAGAACGGAGCCGTCGAGTAACCAAAACAAATGCGTTAAACAAATTCGTACACGTTATTTATCAATTTAACTCTAGAATTAAAGGATATACAACGAGAAACAACGTTTGACAACCTTTAAACAGTTTTAATAACTATCTCAAAAATTGTCGCTCTGATGGAAACAACTGCTGAGTTATCTACTCAAATTTGTTGAACAAAACGACTTACGTATTTTAAGCATGCTAACCTTTAGCCCGGTAAGCAAATTAAAAAAAAAAACGCAATATGTAGGCTACACGAGAACGGAGCCGTCGAGTAACCAAAACAATTGCTTTAAACAAATTCGTACACGTTATTTATCAATTTAGCTCTAGAATTAAAGGATATACAACGAGAAACCACGTTTGACAACCTTTAAACAGTTTTAATAACTATCACAAAAAGTGTCGCTCTGATGCAAACAACTGCTGAGTTATCTGCTCAAATTTGTTGAACAAAACGACTTACGTATTTTAAGCATGCTAACCTTTAGCCCGGTAAGCAAATTAAAAAAAGCGCAATATGTAGGCTACAGAGAACGGAGCCGTCGAGTAACCAAAACAAACGGGTTAAACAAATTCGTACACGGTATTTATCAATTTATATTTATCAATTTAGCTCTAGAATTAAAGGATATACAACGAGAAACAACGTTTGACAACCTTTAAACAGTTTTAATAACTATCTCAAAAATTGTCGCTCTGATGGAAACAACTGCTGAGTTATCTACTCAAATTTGTTGAACAAAACGACTTACGTATTTTAAGCATGCTAACCTTTAGCCCGGTAAGCAAATTAAAAAAAAAAAACGCAATATGTAGGCTACACGAGAACGGAGACGTCGAGTAACCAAAACAAATGGGTTAAACAAATTCGTACACGTTATTTATCAATTTAACTCTAGAATTAAAGGATATACAACGAGAAACAACGTTTGACAACCTTTAAACAGTTTTAATAACTATCTCAAAAATTGTCGCTCTGATGCAAACAACTGCTGAGTTATCTACTCAAATTTGTTGAACAAAACGACTTACGTATTTTAAGCATGCTAACCTTTAGCCCGGTAAGCAAATTAAAAAAAACGCTATATGTAGGCTACACGAGAACGGAGCCATCGAGTGACCAAAACAAATGGGTTAAACAAATTCGTACACGTTATTTATCAATTTAACTCTAGAATTAAAGTATATACAACGAGAAACAACGTTTGACAACCTTTAAACAGTTTTAATAACTATCTCAAAAATTGTCGCTCTGATGCAAACAACTGCTGAGTTATCTACTCAAATTTGTTGAACAAAACGACTTACGTATTTTAAGCATGCTAACCTTTAGCCCGGTAAGCAAATTAAAAAAAAAACGCAATATGTAGGCTACGCGAGAACGGAGACGTCGAGTAACCAAAACAAATGCGTTAAACAAATTCGTACACGTTATTTATCAATTTAACTCTAGAATTAAAGGATATACAACGAGAGACATCGTTTGACAACCTTTAAACAGTTTTAATAACTATCTCAAAAATTGTCGATCTGATGCAAACAACTGCCGAGTTATCTACTCAAATTTGTTGAACAAAACGACTTACGTATTTTAAGCATGCTAACCTTTATCCCGGTAAGCAAATTAAAAAAAAACGCAATATGTAGGCTACACGAGAACGGAGACGTCGAGTAACCAAAACAAATGGGTTAAACAAATTCGTACACGGTATTTATCAATTTAACTCTAGAATTAAAGGATATACAACGAGAAACAACGTTTGACAACCTTTAAATAGTTTTAATAACTATCTCAAAAATTGTCGCTCTGATGCAAACAACTGCTGAGTTATCTACTCAAATTTGTTTAACAAAACGACTTACGTATTTTAAGCATGCTAAGCTTTAGCCCGGTAAGCAAATTAAAAAAAAACGCAATATGTAGGCTACACGAGAACGGAGACGTCGAGTACCAAAACAAATGCGTTAAACAAATTCGTAAACGTTATTTATCAATTTAACTCTAGAATTAAAGGATATACAACGAGAAACATCGTTTGACAACCTTTAAACAGTTTTAATAACTATCTCAAAAATTGTCGCTCTGATGCAAACAACTGCCGGGTTATCTACTCAAATTTGTTGAACAAAACGACTTACGTATTTTAAGCATGCTAACCTTTAGCCCGGTAAGCAAATTAAAAAAAAAAACGCAATATGTAGGCTACAGGAGAACGGAGCCGTCCAGTAACCAAAACAAATGCGTTAAACAAATTCGTACACGTTATTTATCAATTTAACTCTAGAATTAAAGGATATGCAACGAGAAACAACGTTTGACAACTTTAAACAGTTTTAATAACTATCTCAAAAATTGTCGCTCTGATGGAAACAACTGCTGAGTTAACTACTCAAATTTGTTGAAAAAAACGACTTACGTATTTTAAGCATGCTAACCTTTAGCCCGGTAAGCAAATTAAAAAAAAAAACGCAATATGTAGGCTACACGAGAACGGAGCCGTCGAGTAACCAAAACAAATGCGTTAAACAAATTCGTACACGTTATTTATCAATTTAACTCTAGAATTAAAGGATATACAACGAGAAACCACGTTTGACAACCTTTAAACAGTTTTAATAACTATCTCAAAAATTGTCGCTCTGATGGAAACAACTGCTGAGTTATCTACTCAAATTTGTTGAACAAAACGACTTACGTATTTTAAGCATGCTAACCTTTAGCCCGGTAAGCAAACTAAAAAAAAAAACGCAATATGTAGGCTACACGAGAACGGAGCCGTCGAGTAACCAAAACAATTGCTTTAAACAAATTCGTACACGTTATTTATCAATTTAACTCTAGAATTAAAGCATATACAACGAGAAACCACGTTTGACAACCTTTAAACAGTTTTAATAACTATCTCAAAAATTGTAGCTCTGATGCAAACAACTGCTGAGTTATCTACTCAAATTTGTTGAACAAAACGACTTACGTATTTTAAGCATGCTAACCTTTAGCCCGGTAAGCAAATTAAAAAAAAAAACGCAATATGTAGGCTACACGAGAACGGAGCCGTCGAGTAACCAAAACAATTGCTTTAAACAAATTCGTACACGTTATTTATCAATTTAGCTCTAGAATTAAAGGATATACAACGAGAAACCACGTTTGACAACCTTTAAACAGTTTTAATAACTATCTCAAAAATTGTAGCTCTGATGCAAACAACTGCTGAGTTATCTACTCAAATTTGTTGAACAAAACGACTTACGTATTTTAAGCATGCTAACCTTTAGCCCGGTAAGCAAATAAAATAAAACGCAATATGTAGGCTACAGAGAACGGATCCGTCGAGTAACCAAAACAAACGGGTTAAACAAATTCGTACACGGTATTTATCAATTTATATTTATCAATTTAGCTCTAGAATTAAAGGATATACAACGAGAAACAACGTTTGACAACCTTTAAACAGTTTTAATAACTATCTCAAAAATTGTCGCTCTGATGGAAACAACTGCTGAGTTATCTACTCAAATTTGTTGAACAAAACGACTTACGTATTTTAAGCATGCTAACCTTTAGCCCGGTAAGCAAATTAAAAAAAAAACGCAATATGTAGGCTACACGAGAACGGAGCCGTCGACTAACCAAAACAAATGCGTTAAACAAATTCGTACACGTTATTTATCAATTTAACTCTAGAATTAAAGCATATACAACGAGAAACCACGTTTGACAACCTTTAAAACAGTTTTAATAACTATCTCAAAAATTGTCGCTCTGATGGAAACAACTGCTGAGTTATATACTCAAATTTGTTGAACAAAACGACTTACGTATTTTAAGCATGCTAACCTTTAGCCCGGTAAGAAAATTAAAAAAAAAACGCAATATGTAGGCTACACGAGAACGGAGCCGTCGACTAACCAAAACAAATGCGTTAAACAAATTCGTACACGTTATTTATCAATTTAAACTCTAGAATTAAAGCATATACAACGAGAAACCACGTTTGACAACCTTTAAACAGTTTTAATAACTATCTCAAAAATTGTCGCTCTGATGGAAACAACTGCTGAGTTATATACTCAAATTTGTTGAACAAAACGACTTACGTATTTTAAGCATGCTAACCTTTAGCCCGGTAAGCAAATTAAAAAAAAACGCAATATGTAGGCTACACGAGAACGGAGACGTCGAGTAACCAAAACAAATGCGTTAAACAAATTCGTACACGTTATTTATCAATTTAACTCTAGAATTAAAGGATATACAACGAGAAACAAAGTTTGACAACCTTTAAACAGTTTTAATAACTATCTCAAAAATTGTCGCTCTGATGCAACAACTGCCGAGTTATCTACTCAAATTTGTTGAACAAAACGACTTACGTATTTTAAGCATGCTAACCTTTAGCCCGGTAAGCAAATTAAAAAAAAAAAACGCAATATGTAAGCGACAGAGAACGGAGCCGTCGAGTAACCAAAACAAATGCGTTAAACAAATTCGTACACGTTATTTATCAATTTAACTCTAGAATTTAAGGATATACAACGAGAAAAAACATTTGACAACCTTTAAACAGTTTTAATAACTATCTCAAAAATTGTCGCTCTGATGGAAACAACTGCTGAGTTATCTACTCAAATTTGTTGAACAAAACGACTTACGTATTTTAAGCATGCTAACCTTTAGCCCGGTAAGCAAATTAAAAAAAAAAACGCAATATGTAGGCTACACGAGAACGGAGCCGTCGAGTAACCAAAACAAATGCGTTAAACAAATTCGTACACGTTATTTATCAATCTAACTCTAGAATTAAAGGATATACAACGAGAAACAACGTTTGACAACCTTTAAACAGTTTTAATAACTATCTCAAAAATTGTCGCTCTGATGGAAACAACTGCTGAGTTATCTACTCAAATTTGTTGAACAAAACGACTTACGTATTTTAAGCATGCTAACCTTTAGCCCGGTAAGCAAATTAAAAAAAAAAACAATATGTAGGCTACACGAGAACGGAGCCGTCGACTAACCAAAACAAATGCGTTAAACAAATTCGTACACGTTATTTATCAATTTAAATCTAGAATTAAAGCATATACAACGAGAAACCACGTTTGACAACCTTTAAACAGTTTTAATAACTATCTCAAAAATTGTCGCTCTGATGGAAACAACTGCTGAGTTATATACTCAAATTTGTTGAACAAAACGACTTACGTATTTTAAGCATGCTAACCTTTAGCCCGGTAAGCAAATTAAAAAAAAAACGCAATATGTAGGCTACACGAAAACGGAGACGTCGAGTAACCAAAACAAATGCGTTAAACAAATTCGTACACGTTATTTATCAATTTAACTCTAGAATTAAAGGATATACAACGAGAAACAAAGTTTGACAACCTTTAAACAGTTTTAATAACTATCTCAAAAATTGTCGCTCTGATGCAAACAACTGCCGAGTTATCTACTCAAATTTGTTGAACAAAACGACTTACGTATTTTAAGCATGCTAACCTTTAGCCCGGTAAGCAAATTAAAAAAAAAACGCAATATGTAGGCTACGCGAGAACGGAGACGTCGAGTAACCAAAACAAATGCGTTAAACAAATTCGTACACGTTATTTATCAATTTAACTCTAGAATTAAAGGATATACAACGAGAGACATCGTTTGACAACCTTTAAACAGTTTTAATAACTATCTCAAAAATTGTCGATCTGATGCAAACAACTGCCGAGTTATCTACTCAAATTTGTTGAACAAAACGACTTACGTATTTTAAGCATGCTAACCTTTATCCCGGTAAGCAAATTAAAAAAAACGCAATATGTAGGCTACACGAGAACGGAGACGTCGAGTAACCAAAACAAATGGGTTAAACAAATTCGTACACGGTATTTATCAATTTAACTCTAGAATTAAAGGATATACAACGAGAAACAACGTTTGACAACCTTTAAATAGTTTTAATAACTATCTCAAAAATTGTCGCTCTGATGCAAACAACTGCTGAGTTATCTACTCAAATTTGTTTAACAAAACGACTTACGTATTTTAAGCATGCTAACCTTTAGCCCGGTAAGCAAATTAAAAAAAAAACGCAATATGTAGGCTACACGAGAACGGAGACGTCGAGTAACCAAAACAAATGCGTTAAACAAATTCGTAAACGTTATTTATCAATTTAACTCTAGAATTAAAGGATATACAACGAGAAACATCGTTTGACAACCTTTAAACAGTTTTAATAACTATCTCAAAAATTGTCGCTCTGATGCAAACAACTGCCGGGTTATCTACTCAAATTTGTTGAACAAAACGACTTACGTATTTTAAGCATGCTAACCTTTAACCCGGTAAGCAAATTAAAAAAAAAAAAACGCAATATGTAGGCTACAGGAGAACGGAGCCGTCCAGTAACCAAAACAAATGCGTTAAACAAATTCGTACACGTTATTTATCAATTTAACTCTAGAATTAAAAGATATGCAACGAGAAACAACGTTTGACAACTTTAAACAGTTTTAATAACTATCTCAAAAATTGTCGCTCTGATGGAAACAACTGCTGAGTTAACTACTCAAATTTGTTGAACAAAACGACTTACGTATTTTAAGCATGCTAACCTTTAGCCCGGTAAGCAAATTAAAAAAAAAAACGCAATATGTAGGCTACACGAGAACGGAGCCGTCGAGTAACCAAAACAAATGCGTTAAACAAATTCGTACACGTTATTTATCAATTTAACTCTAGAATTAAAGGATATACAACGAGAAACAACGTTTGACAACCTTTAAACAGTTTTAATAACTATCTCAAAAATTGTCGCTCTGATGGAAACAACTGCTGAGTTATCTACTCAAATTTGTTGAACAAAACGACTTACGTATTTTAAGCATGCTAACCTTTAGCCCGGTAAGCAAATTAAAAAAAAAAAAACGCAATATGTAGGCTACACGAGAACGGAGCCGTCGAGTAACCAAAACAATTGCTTTAAACAAATTCGTACACGTTATTTATCAATTTAGCTCTAGAATTAAAAGATATGCAACGAGAAACAACGTTTGACAACTTTAAACAGTTTTAATAACTATCTCAAAAATTGTCGCTCTGATGGAAACAACTGCTGAGTTAACTACTCAAATTTGTTGAACAAAACGACTTACGTATTTTAAGCATGCTAACCTTTAGCCCGGTAAGCAAATTAAAAAAAAAAACGCAATATGTAGGCTACACGAGAACGGAGCCGTCGAGTAACCAAAACAAATGCGTTAAACAAATTCGTACACGTTATTTATCAATTTAACTCTAGAATTAAAGGATATACAACGAGAAACAACGTTTGACAACCTTTAAACAGTTTTAATAACTATCTCAAAAATTGTCGCTCTGATGGAAACAACTGCTGAGTTATCTACTCAAATTTGTTGAACAAAACGACTTACGTATTTTAAGCATGCTAACCTTTAGCCCGGTAAGCAAATTAAAAAAAAAAAACGCAATATGTAGGCTACACGAGAACGGAGACGTCGAGTAACCAAAACAAATGGGTTAAACAAATTCGTACACGTTATTTATCAATTTAACTCTAGAATTAAAGGATATACAACGAGAAACAACGTTTGACAACCTTTAAACCGTTTTAATAACTATCTCAAAAATTGTCGCTCTGATGCAAACAACTGCTGAGTTATCTACTCAAATTTGTTGAACAAAACGACTTACGTATTTTAAGCATGCTAACCTTTAGCCCGGTAAGCAAATTAAAAAAAAAACGCAATATGTAGGCTACACGAGAACGGAGCCGTCGAGTGACCAAAACAAATGGGTTAAACAAATTCGTACACGTTATTTATCAATTTAACTCTAGAATTAAAGGATATACAACGAGAAACAACGTTTGACAACCTTTAAACAGTTTTAATAACTATCTCAAAAATTGTCGCTCTGATGCAAACAACTGCTCAGTTATCTACTCAAATTTGTTGAACAAAACGACTTACGTATTTTAAGCATGCTAACCTTTAGCCCGGTAAGCAAATTAAAAAAAAAACGCAATATGTAGGCTACGCGAGAACGGAGACGTCGAGTAACCAAAACGAATGCGTTAAACAAATTCGTACACGTTATTTATCAATTTAACTCTAGAATTAAAGGATATACAACGAGAAACATCGTTTGACAACCTTTAAACAGTTTTAATAACTATCTCAAAAATTGTCGATCTGATGCAAACAACTGCCGAGTTATCTACTCAAATTTGTTGAACAAAACGACTTACGTATTTTAAGCATGCTAACCTTTAGCCCGGTAAGCAAATTAAAAAAACGCAATATGTAGGCTACACGAGAACGGAGACGTCGAGTAACCAAAACAAATGGGTTAAACAAATTCGTACACGGTATTTATCAATTTAACTCTAGAATTAAAGGATATACAACGAGAAACAACGTTTGACAACCTTTAAATAGTTTTAATAACTATCTCAAAAATTGTCGCTCTGATGCAAACAACTGCTGAGTTATCTACTCAAATTTGTTGAACAAAACGACTTACGTATTTTAAGCATGCTAACCTTTAGCCCGGTAAGCAAATTAAAAAAAAACGCAATATGTAGGCTACACGAGAACGGAGCCGTCGAGTAACCAAAACAAATGGGTTAAACAAATTCGTACACGTTATTTATCAATTTAACTCTAGAATTAAAGGATATACAACGAGAAACAACGTTTGACAACCTTTAAAAAGTTTTAATAACTATCTCAAAAATTGTCGCTCTGATGCAAACAACTGCTGAGTTATCTACTCAAATTTGTTTAACAAAACGACTTACGTATTTTAAGCATGCTAACCTTTAGCCCGGTAAGCAAATTAAAAAAAAAAAACGCAATATGTAGGCTACACGAGAACGGAGACGTCGAGTAACCAAAACAAATGCGTTAAACAAATTCGTACACGTTATTTATCAATTTAACTCTAGAATTAAAGGATATACCACGAGAAACATCGTTTGACAACCTTTAAACAGTTTTAATAACTATCTCAAAAATTGTAGCTCTGATGCAAACAACTGCCGGGTTATCTACTCAACTTTGTTGAACAAAACGACTTACGTATTTTAAGCATGCTAACCTTTAGCCCGGTAAGCAAATTAAAAAAAAAAAACGCAATATGTAGGCTACAGGAGAACGGAGCCGTATAGTAACCAAAACAAATGCGTTAAACAAATTCGTACACGTTATTTATCAATTTAACTCTAGAATTAAGGGATATGCAACGAGAAACAACGTTTGACAACCTTTAAACAGTTTTAATAACTATCTCAAAAATTGTCGCTCTGATGGAAACAACTGCTGAGTTATCTACTCAAATTTGTTGAACAAAACGACTTACGTATTTTAAGCATGCTAACCTTTATCCCGGTAAGCAAATTAAAAAAAAAAACGCAATATGTAGGCTACACGAGAACGGAGCCGTCGAGTAACCAAAACAAATTCGTACACGTTATTTATCAATTTAACTCTAGAATTAAAGGATATACAACGAGAAACAACGTTTGACAACCTTTAAACAGTTTTAATAACTATCTCAAAAATTGTCGCTCTGATGGAAACAACTGCTGAGTTATCTACTCAAATTTGTTGAACAAAACGACTTACGTATTTTAAGCATGCTAACCTTTAGCCCGGTAAGAAAATTAAAAAAAAAACGCAATATGTAGGCTACACGAGAACGGAGCCGTCGACTAACCAAAACAAATGCGTTAAACAAATTCGTACACGTTATTTATCAATTTAACTCTAGAATTAAAGCATATACAACGAGAAACCACGTTTGACAACCTTTAAACAGTTTTAATAACTATCTCAAAAATTGTCGCTCTGATGGAAACAACTGCTGAGTTATCTACTCAAATTTTTTGAACAAAACGACTTACGTATTTTAAGCATGCTAACCTTTAGCCCGGTAAGCAAATTAAAAAAAAACGCAATATGTAGGCTACACGAGAACGGAGACGTCGAGTAACCAAAACAAATGCGTTAAACAAATTCGTACACGTTATTTATCAATTTAACTCTAGAATTAAAGGATATACAACGAGAAACAACGTTTGACAACCTTTAAACAGTTTTAATAACTATCTCAAAAATTGTCATTCTGATGGAAACAACTGCTGAGTTATCTACTCAAATTTGTTGAACAAAACGACTTACGTATTTTAAGCATGCTAACCTTTAGCCCGGTAAGCAAATTAAAAAAAAAACGCAATATGTAGGCTACACGAGAACGGAGCCGTCGACTAACCAAAACAAATGCGTTAAACAAATTCGTACACGTTATTTATCAATTTAACTCTAGAATTAAAGCATATACAACGAGAAACAAAGTTTGACAACCTTTAAACAGTTTTAATAACTATCTCAAAAATTGTCGCTCTGATGCAAACAACTGCCGAGTTATCTACTCAAATTTGTTGAACAAAACGACTTACGTATTTTAAGCATGCTAACCTTTAGCCCGGTAAGCAAATTAAAAAAAAAACGCAATATGTAAGCTACAGAGAACGGAGCCGTCGAGTAACCAAAACAAATGCGTTAAACAAATTCGTACACGTTATTTATCAATTTAACTCTAGAATTTAAGGATATACAACAAGAAACAACGTTTGACAACCTTTAAACAGTTTTAATAACTATCTCAAAAATTGTCGCTCTGATGGAAACAACTGCTGAGTTATCTACTCAAATTTGTTGAACAAAACGACTTACGTATTTTAAGCATGCTAACCTTTAGCCCGGTAAGCAAATTAAAAAAAAAACGCAATATGTAGGCTACACGAGAACGGAGCCGTCGAGTAACCAAAACAAATGCGTTAAACAAATTCGTACACGTTATTTATCAATTTAACTCTAGAATTAAAGGATATACAACGAGAAACAACGTTTGACAACCTTTAAACAGTTTTAATAACTATCTCAAAAATTGTCGCTCTGATGGAAACAACTGCTGAGTTATCTACTCAAATTTGTTGAACAAAGCGACTTACGTATTTTAAGCATGCTAACCTTTAGCCCGGTAAGCAAATTAAAAAAAAAAACGCAATATGTAGGCTACACGAGAACGGAGCCGTCGAGTAACCAAAACAATTGCTTTAAACAAATTCGTACACGTTATTTATCAATTTAGCTCTAGAATTAAAGGATATACAACGAGAAACCACGTTTGACAACCTTTAAACAGTTTAATAACTATCTCAAAAATTGTCGCTCTGATGCAAACAACTGCTGAGATATCTACTCAAATTTGTTGAACAAAACGACTTACGTATTTTAAGCATGCTAACCTTTAGCCCGGTAAGCAAATTAAAAAAAACGCAATATGTAGGCTACAGAGAACGGAGCCGTCGAGTAACCAAAACAAACGGGTTAAACAAATTCGTACACGGTATTTATCAATTTATATTTATCAATTTAGCTCTAGAATTAAAGGATATACAACGAGAAACAACGTTTGACAACCTTTAAACAGTTTTAATAACTATCTCAAAAATTGTCGCTCTGATGGAAACAACTGCTGAGTTATCTACTCAAATTTGTTGAACAAAACGACTTACGTATTTTAAGCATGCTAACCTTTAGCCCGGTAAGCAAATTAAAAAAAAAACGCAATATGTAGGCTACACGAGAACGGAGACGTCGAGTAACCAAAACAAATTGGTTAAACAACTTTGTACACGTTATTATTAATTTAACTCTAGAATTAAAGGATATACAACGAGAAACATCGTTTGGCAACCTTTAAACAGTTTTAATAACTATCTCAAAAATTGTCGCTCTGATGCAAACAACTGCTGAGTTATCTACTCAAATTTGTTGAACAAAACGACTTACGTATTTTAAGCATGCTAACCTTTAGCCCGGTAAGCAAATTAAAAAAAAACGCAATATGTAGGCTACACGAGAACGGAGCCGTCGAGTAACAAAAACAAATGGGTTAAACAAATTCGTACACGTTATTTATCAATTTAACTCTAGAATTAAAGGATATAAAACGAGAAACCACGTTTGACAACCTTTAAACAGTTTTAATAACTATCTCAAAAATTGTCGCTCTGATGGAAACAACTGCTGAGTTATCTACTCAAATTTGTTGAACAAAACGACTTACGTATTTTAAGCATGCTAACCTTTAGCCCGGTAAGCAAATTAAAAAAAAAACGCAATACGTAGCCTACACGAGAACGGAGACGTCGAGTAACCAAAACAAATGCGTTAAACAAATTCGTACATGTTATTTATAAATTTAACTCTAGAATTAAAGGATATACAACGAGAAACATCGTTTGACAACCTTTAAACAGTTTTAATAACTATCTCAAAAATTGTCGCTCTGATGGAAACAACTGCTGAGTTATCTACTCATATTTGTTGAACAAAACGACTTACGTATTTTAAGCATGCTAACCTTTAGCCCGGTAAGCAAATAAAAAAAAAAAGGCAATATGTAGGCTACACGAAAACGGAGACATCGAGTAACCAAAACAAATGGGTTAAACAAATTCGTACACGTTATTTATCAATTTAACTCTAGAATTAAAGGATATACAACGAGAAACATCGTTTGACAACCTTTAAACAGTTTTAATAACTATCTCAAAAATTGTCGCTCTGATGCAATCAACTGCTGAGTTATATACTCAAATTTGTTGAACAAAACGACTTACGTATTTTAAGCATGCTAACCTTTAGCCCGGTAAGCAAATAAAAAAAAAAACGCAATATGTAGGCTACACGACTTACGTATTTTAAGCATGCTAACCTTTAGCCCGGTAAGCAAATTAAAAAAAAAACGCAATATGTAGGCTACACGAGAACGGAGACGTCGAGTAACCAAAACAAATGGGTTAAACAAATTCGTGCACGTTATTTATCAATCTAACTCTAGAATTAAAGGATATACAACGAGAAACAACGTTTGACAACCTTTAAACAGTTTTAATAACTATCTCAAAAATTGTCGCTCTGATGCAAACAACTGCTGAGTTATCTACTCAAATTTGTTGAACAAAACGACTTACGTATTTTAAGCATGCTAACCTTTAGCATGGTAAGCAAATTTAAAAAAAAACGCAATATGTAGGCTACACGAGAACGGAGCCGTCGAGTAACCAAAACAAATTGGTTAAACAAATTCGTACACGTTATTTATCAATTTAACTCTAGAATTAAAGGATATACAACGAGAAACAACGTTTGACAACCTTTAAACAGTTTTAATAACTATCTCAAAAATTGTCGCTCTGATGCAAACAACTGCTGAGTTATCTACTCAAATTTGTTGAACAAAACGACTTACGTATTTTAAGCATGCTAACCTTTAGCCCGGTAAGCAAATTAAAAAAAAAACGCAATATGTAGGCTACACGAGAACGGAGACGTCGAGTAACCAAAACAAATGGGTTAAACAAATTCGTGCACGTTATTTATCAATCTAACTCTAGAATTAAAGGATATACAACGAGAAACAACGTTTGACAACCTTTAAACAGTTTTAATAACTATCTCAAAAATTGTCGCTCTGATGCAAACAACTGCTGAGTTATCTACTCAAATTTGTTGAACAAAACGACTTACGTATTTTAAGCATGCTAACCTTTAGCCCGGTAAGCAAATTAAAAAAAAAAACCCAATATGTAGGCTACACGAGAACGGAGCCGTCGAGTAACCAAAACAAATGCGTTAAACAAATTCGTACACGTTATTTATAAACTTAACTCTAGAATTAAAGGATATACAACGAGAAACAACGTTTGACAACCTTTAAACAGTTTTAATAACTATCTCAAAAATTGTCGCTCTGATGGAAACAACTGCTGAGTTATCTACTCAAATTTGTTGAACAAAACGACTTACGTATTTTAAGCATGCTAACCTTTAGCATGGTAAGCAAATTTAAAAAAAAACGCAATATGTAGGCTACACGAGAACGGAGCCGTCGAGTAACCAAAACAAATGCGTTAAACAAATTCGTACACGTTATTTATCAATTTAACTCTAGAATTAAAGGATATACAACGAGAAACAACGTTTGAAAACCTTTAAACAGTTTTAATAACTATCTCAAAAATTGTCGCTCTGATGGAAACAACTGCTGAGTTATCTACTCAAATTTGTTGAACAAAACGACTTACGTATTTTAAGCATGCTAACCTTTAGCCCGGTAAGCAAATTAAAAAAAAAACGCAACATGTAGGCTACACGAGAACGGAGCCGTCGACTAACCAAAACAAATGCGTTAAACAAATTCGTACACGTTATTTATCAATTTAACCCTAGAATTAAAGGATATACAACGAGAAACCACGTTTGACAACCTTTAAACAGTTTTAATAACTATCTCAAAAATTGTCGCTCTGATGGAAACAACTGCTGAGTTATCTACTCAAATTTGTTGAACAAAACGACTTACGTATTTTAAGCATGCTAACCTTTAGCCCGGTAAGCAAATAAAAAAAAAACGCAATATGTAGGCTACACGAGAACGGAGACGTCGAGTAACCAAAACAAATGCGTTAAACAAATTCGTACACGTTATTTATCAATTTAACTCTAGAATTAAAGGATATACAAGGAGAAACAAAGTTTGACAACCTTTAAACAGTTTTAATAACTATCTCAAAAATTGTCGCTCTGATGCAAACAACTGCCGAGTTATCTACTCAAATTTGTTGAACAAAACGACTTATGTATTTTAAGCATGCTAACCTTTAGCCCGGTAAGCAAATTAAAAAAAAACGCAATATGTAGGCTACAGAGAACGGAGACGTCGAGTAACCAAAACAAATGCGTTAAACAAATTCCTACACGTTATTTATCAATTTAACTCTAGAAATAAAGGATATACAACGAGAAACATCGTTTGACAACCTTTAAACAGTTTTAATAACTATCTCAAAAATTGTCGCTCTGATGGAAACAACTGCTGAGTTATCTACTCAAATTTGTTGAACAAAACGACTTACGTATTTTAAGCATGCTAACCTTTAGCCCGGTAAGCAAATTAAAAAAAAAAACGCAATATGTAGGCTACACGAGAACGGAGCCGTCGAGTAACCAAAACAAATGCGTTAAACAAATTCGTACACGTTATTTATCAATTTAGCCCTAGAATTAAAGGATATACAACGAGAAACCACGTTTGACAACCTTTAAACAGTTTTAATAACTATCTCAAAAATTGTCGCTCTGATAGAAACAACTGCTGAGTTATCTACTCAAATTTGTTGAACAAAACGACTTACGTATTTTAAGCATGCTAACCTTTAGCCCGG
The DNA here is from genome assembly GCF_040869045.1 of Eurosta solidaginis. NCBI lineage: Eukaryota > Metazoa > Arthropoda > Insecta > Diptera > Tephritidae > Eurosta > Eurosta solidaginis. The sequence goes on from NC_090321.1 coordinate 124,506,737, forward strand.
TAAGCAAATTAAAAAAAAAAACGCAATATGTAGGCTACACGAGAACGGAGCCGTCGAGTAACCAAAACAAATGCGTTAAACAAATTCGTACACGTTATTTATCAATTTAGCCCTAGAATTAAAGGTTATACAACGAGAAACCACGTTTGACAACCATTAAACAGTTTTAATAACTATCTCAAAAATTGTCGCTCTGATGCAAACAACTGCTGAGTTATCTACTCAAATTTGTTGAACAAAACGACTTACGTATTTTAAGCATGCTAACCTTTAGCCTGGTAAGCAAATTAAAAAAAACGCAATATATAGGCTACAGAGAACGGAGCCGTCGAGTAACCAAAACAAAAGGGTTAAACAAATTCGTACACGGTATTTATCAATTTATATTTATCAATTTAGCTCTAGAATTAAAGGATATACAACGAGAAACAACGTTTGACAACCTTTAAACAGTTTTAATAACTATCTCAAAAATTGTCGCTATGATGGAAACAACTGCTGAGTTATCTACTCAAATTTGTTGAACAAAACGACTTACGTATTTTAAGCATGCTAACATTTAGCCCGGTAAGCAAATTAAAAAATAAGGCAATATGTAGGCTACACGAGAACGGAGCGGTCGAGTAACCAAAACAAATGGGTTAAACCAATTCGTACGCGTTATTTATCAATTTAACTCTAGAATTAAAGGATATACAACGAGAAACCACGTTTGACAACCTTTAAACAGTTTTAAAACTATCTCAAAAATTGTCGCTCTGATGCAAACAACTGCTGAGTTATCTACTCAAATTTGTTGAACAAAACGACTTACGTATTTTAAGCATGCTAACCTTTAGCCCGGTAAGCAAATTAAAAAAAAACGCAATATGTAGGCTACACGAGAACGGAGCCGTCGAGTAAACAAAACAAATGGGTTAAACTAATTCGTACACGTTATTTATCAATTTAACTCTAGAATTAAAGGATATACAACGAGAAACATCGTTTGGCAACCTTTAAACAGTTTTAATAACTATCTCAAAAATTGTCGCTCTGATGCAAACAACTGCTGAGTTATCTACTCAAATTTGTTGAACAAAACGACTTACGTATTTTAAGCATGCTAACATTTAGCCCGGTAAGCAAATTAAAAAAAAAAAACGCTATATGTAGGCTACACGAGAACGGAGCCGTCGAGTAACCAAAACAAATGGGTTAAACAAATTCGTACACGGTATTTATCAATTTAACTTTAGAATTAAAGGATATACAATGAGAAACAACGTTTCACAACCTTTAAACAGTTTTAATAACTATCTCAAAAATTGTCGCTCTGCTGTAAACAACTGCTGAGTTATCTACTCAAATTTGTTGAACAAAACGACTTACGTATTTTAAGCATGCTAACCTTTAGCCCGGTAAGCAAATTAAAAAAAACGCAATATGTAGGCTACATGAGAACGGAGCCGTCCAGTAACCAAAACAAATGGGTTAAACAAATTCGTACACGTTATTTATCAATTTAACTCTAGAATTAAAGGATATACAACGAGAAACATCGTTTGACAACCTTTAAACAGTTTTAATAACTATCTCAAAAATTGTCGCTCTGATGCAAACAACTGCTGAGTTATCTACTCAAATTTGTTGAACAAAACGACTTACGTATTTTAAGCATGCTAACTTTAGCCCGGTAAGCAAATTAAAAAAAACGCAATATGTAGGCTACACGAGAACGGAGCCGTCGAGTAACCAAAACAAATGGGTTAAACAAATTCGTACACGGTATTTATCAATTTAACTCTAGAATTAAAGGATATACAACGAGAAACCACGTTTGACAACCTTTAAATAGTTTTAATAACTATCTCAAAAATTGTCGCTCTGATGCAAACAACTGCTGAGTTATCTACTCAAATTTGTTGAACAAAACGACTTACGTATTTTAAGCACGCTAACCTTTAGCCCGGTAAGCAAATTAAAAAAAATGCAATATGTAGGCTACACGAGAACGGAGACGTCGAGTAACCAAAACAAATGAGTTAAACAAATTTGTACACGTTATTTATCAATTTAACTCTAGAATTAAAGGATATACAACGAGAAACAACGTTTCACAACCTTTAAACAGTTTTAATAACTATCTCAAAAATTGTCGCTCTGATGCAAACAACTGCTGAGTTATCTACTCAAATTTGTTGAACAAAACGACTTACGTATTTTAAGCATGCTAACCTTTAGCCCGGTAAGCAAATTAAAAAAAAAAAACGGAATATGTAGGCTACACGAGAACGGAGCCGTCGAGTAACCAAAACAAATGGGTTAAACAAATTCGTACACGGTATTTGTCAATTTAACTCTAGAATTAAAGGATATACAACGAGAAACAACGTTTGACAACCTTTAAACAGTTTTAATAACTATCTCAAAAATTGTCGCTCTGATGAAAACAACTGCTGAGTTATCTACTCAAATTTGTTGAACAAAACGACTTACGTATTTTAAGCATGCTAACCTTTAGCCCGGTAAGCAAATTAAAAAAAACGCAATATGTAGGCTACATGAGAACGGAGCCGTCCAGTAACCAAAACAAATGGGTTAAACAAATTCGTACACGTTATTTATCAATTTAACTCTAGAATTAAAGGATATACAACGAGAAACATCGTTTGACAACCTTTAAACAGTTTTAATAACTATCTCAAAAATTGTCGCTCTGATGCAAACAACTGCTGAGTTATCTACTCAAATTTGTTGAACAAAACGACTTACGTATTTTAAGCATGCTAACTTTAGCCCGGTAAGCAAATTAAAAAAAACGCAATATGTAGGCTACACGAGAACGGAGCCGTCGAGTAACCAAAACAAATGGGTTAAACAAATTCGTACACGGTATTTATCAATTTAACTCTAGAATTAAAGGATATACAACGAGAAACCACGTTTGACAACCTTTAAATAGTTTTAATAACTATCTCAAAAATTGTCGCTCTGATGCAAACAACTGCTGAGTTATCTACTCAACTTTGTTGAACAAAACGACTTACGTATTTTAAGCACGCTAACCTTTAGCCCGGTAAGCAAATTAAAAAAAATGCAATATGTAGGCTACACGAGAACGGAGACGTCGAGTAACCAAAACAAATGGGTTAAACAAATTTGTACACGTTATTTATCAATTTAACTCTAGAATTAAAGGATATACAACGAGAAACAACGTTTCACAACCTTTAAACAGTTTTAATAACTATCTCAAAAATTGTCGCTCTGATGCAAACAACTGCTGAGTTATCTACTCAAATTTGTTGAACAAAACGACTTACGTATTTTAAGCATGCTAACCTTTAGCCCGGTAAGCAAATTAAAAAAAAAAACGGAATATGTAGGCTACACGAGAACGGAGCCGTCGAGTAACCAAAACAAATGGGTTAAACAAATTCGTACACGGTATTTGTCAATTTAACTCTAGAATTAAAGGATATACAACGAGAAACATCGTTTGACAACCTTTAAGCAGTTTTAATAACTATCTCAAAAATTGTCGCTCTGATGAAAACAACTGCTGAGTTATCTACTCAAATTTGTTGAACAAAACGACTTACGTATTTTAAGCATGCTAACCTTCAGCCCGGTAAGCAAATTAAAAAAAAAAACGCAATATGTAGGCTACACGAGAACGGAGCCGTCGAGTAACCAAAACAAATGGGTTAAACAAATTCGTACACGGTATTTATCAATTTAACTCTAAAATTAAAGGATATACAACGAGAAACATCGTTTGACAACCTTTAAATAGTTTTAATAACTATCTCAAAAATTGTCGCTCTGATGCAAACAACTGCTGAGTTATCTACTCAAATTTGTTGAACAAAACGACTTACGTATTTTAAGCATGCTAACCTTTAGCCCGGTAAGCAAGTTTAAAAAAAACGCAATATGTAGGCTAAACGAGAACGGAGCCGTCGAGTAACCAACACAAATGGGCTAAACAAATTCGTACACGGTATTTATCAATTTAACTCTAGAATTAAAGGATATACAACGAGAAACATCGTTTGACAACCTTTAAATAGTTTTTATAACTATCTCAAAAATTGTCGCTCTGATGCAAACAACTGCTGAGTTATCTACTCAAATTTGTTGAACAAAACGACTTACGTATTTTAAGCACGCTAACCTTTAGCCCGGTAAGCAAATTAAAAAAAAATGCAATATGTAGGCTACACGAGAACGGAGACGTCGAGTAACCAAAACAAATGGGTTAAACAAATTTGTACACGTTATTTATCAATTTAACTCAAGAATTAAAGGATATACCACGAGAAACAACGTTTCACAACCTTTAAACAGTTTTAATAACTATCTCAAAAATTGTCGCTCTGATGCAAACAACTGCTGAGTTATCTACTCAAATTTGTTGAACAAAACGACTTACGTATTTTAAGCATGCTAACCTTTAGCCCGGTAAGCAAATTAAAAAAAAAACGGAATATGTAGGCTACACGAGAACGGAGCCGTCGAGTAACCAAAACAAATGGGTTAAACAAATTCGTACACGGTATTTGTCAATTTAACTCTAGAATTAAAGGATATACAACGAGAAACAACTTTTGAGAACCTTTAAACAGTTTTAATAACTATCTCAAAAATTGTCGCTCTGATGCAAACAACTGCCGAGTTATCTACTCAAATTTGTTGAACAAAACGACTTACGTATTTTAAGCATGCTAACCTTTAGCCCGGTAAGCAAATTAAAAAAAAAACGGAATATGTAGGCTACACGAGAATGGAGACGTCGAGTAACCAAAACAAATGCGTTAAACAAATTCGTACATGTTATTTATCAATTTAACTCTAGAATTAAAGGATACACAACGAGAAACATCGTTTGACAACCTTTAAATAGTTTTAATAACTATCTCAAAAATTGTCGCTCTGATGCAAACAACTGCTGAGTTATCTACTCAAATTTGTTGAACAAAACGACTTACGTATTTTAAGCATGCTAACCTTTAGCCCGGTAAGCAAATTAAAAAAAAACGCAATATGTAGGCTACACGAGAACGGAGCCGTCGAGTAACCAAAACAAATGGGTTAAACAAATTCGTACACGGTATTTATCAATTTTACTCTAGAATTAAAGGATATACAACGAGAAACAACGTTTCACAACCTTTAAACAGTTTTAATAACTATCTCAAAAATTGTCGCTCTGATGCAAACAACTGCTGAGTTATCTACTCAAATTTGTTGAACAAAACGACTTACGTATTTTAAGCATGCTAACCTTTAGCCCGGTTAGCAAATTAAAAAAAAACGCAATATGTAGGCTACACGAGAACGGAGCCGTCGAGTAACCAAAACAAATGGGTTAAACAAATTCGTACACGTTATTTATCAATCTAACTCTAGAATTAAAGGATATACAACGAGAAACATCGTTTGACAACCTTTAAACAGTTTTAATAACTATCTCAAAAATTGTCGCTCTGATGCAAACAACTGCTGAGTTATATACTCAAATTTGTTGAACAAAACGACTTACGTATTTTAAGCACGCTAACCTTTAGCCCGGTAAGCCAATTAAAAAAAAAACGCAATATGTAGGCTACACGAGAACGGAGCCGTCGAGTAACCAAAACAAATGGGTTAAACAAATTCGTACACGGTATTTATCAATTTAACTCTAGAATTAAAGGATATACAACGAGAAACCACGTTTGACAACCTTTAAATAGTTTTAATAACTATCTCAAAAATTGTCGCTCTGATGCAAACAACTGCTGAGTTATCTACTCAAATTTGTTGAACAAAACGACTTACGTATTTTAAGCATGCTAACCTTTAGCCCGGTAAGCAAATTAAAAAAAAACGCAATATGTAGGCTACACGAGAACGGAGCCGTCGAGTAACCAAAACAAATGCGTTAAACAAATTCGTACACGGTATTTATCAATTTAACACTAGAATTAAAGGATATACAACGAGGAACATCGTTTGACAACCTTTAAATAGTTTTAATAACTATCTCAAAAATTGTCGCTCTGATGCAAACAACTGCTGAGTTATCTACTCAAATTTGTTGAACAAAACGACTTACGTATTTTAAGCATGCTAACCTTTAGCCCGGTAAGCAAATTAAACAAAAAAACGCAATATGTAGGCTACACGAGAACGGAGCCGTCGAGTAACCAAAACAAATGAGTTAAACAAATTCGTACGCGTTTTTTATCAATTTAACTCTAGAATTAAAGGATATACAACGAGAAACATCGTTTGACAACCTTTAAATAGTTTTAATAACCATCTCAAAAATTGTCGCTCTGATGCAAACAACTGCTGAGTTATCTACTCAAATTTGTTGAACAAAACGACTTACGTATTTTAAGTATGCTAACCTTTAGCCCGGTAAGCAAATTAAAAAAAAAACGCAATATGTAGGCTACACGAAAACGGAGCCGTCGAGTAACCAAAACAAATGCGTTAAACAAATTCGTACACGGTATTTATCAATTTAACACTAGAATTAAAGGATATACAACGAGAAACAACGTTTGACAACCTTTAAACAGTTTTAAAAACTATCTCAAAAATTGTCGCTCTGATGGAAACAACTGCTGAGTTATCTACTCAAATTTGTTGAACAAAACGACTTACGTATTTTAAGCATGCTAACCTTTAGCCCGGTAAGCAAATTAAAAAAAAAAACGCAATATGTAGGCTACACGAGAACGGAGCCGTCGAGTAACCAAAACAAATGGATTAAACAAATTCGTACACGGTATTTATCAATTTAACTCTAGAATTAAAGGATATACAACGAGAAACAACGTTTGACAACCTTTAAACAGTTTTAATAACTATCTCAAAAATTGTCGCTCTGATGCAAACAACTGCTGAGTTATCTACTCAAATTTGTTGAACAAAACGACTTACGTATTTTAAGTATGCTAACCTTTAGCCCGGTAAGCAAATTAAACAAAAAAACGCAATATGTAGGCTACACGAGAACGGAGCCGTCGAGTAACCAAAACAAATGGGTTAAACAAATTCGTACACGTTATTTATCAATTTAACTCTAGAATTAAAGGATATACAACGAGAAACATCGTTTGACAACCTTTAAATAGTTTTAATAACTATCTCAAAATTGTCGCTCTGATGCAAACAACTGCTGAGTTATCTACTCTAATTTGTTGAACAAAACGACTTACGTATTTTAAGCATGCTAACCTTTAGCCCGGTAAGCAAATTAAAAAAAAAAACGCAATATGTAGGCTACACGAGAACGGAGCCGCCGAGTAACCAAAACAAATGGGTTAAACAAATTCGTACACGTTATTTATCAATTTAACTCCAGAATTAAAGGATATACAACGAGAAACCACGTTTGACAACCTTTAAACAGTTTTAATAACTATCTCAAAAATTGTCGCTCTGGTGGAAACAACTGCTGAGTTATCTACTCAAATTTGTTGAACAAAACGACTTACGTATTTTAAGCATGCTAACCTTTAGCCAGGTAAGCAAATTAAAAAAAAAACGCAATATGTAGGCTACACGAGAACGGAGCCGTCGAGTAACCAAAACAAATGGGTTAAACAAATTCGTACACGTTATTTATCAATTTAACTCTAGAACTAAAGGATATACAACGAGAAACCACGTTTGACAACCTTTAAACAGTTTTAATAACTATCTCAAAAATTGTCGCTCTGATGCAAACAACTGCTGAGTTATCTACTCAAATTTGTTGAACAAAACGACTTACGTATTTTAAGCATGCTAACCTTTAGCCCGGTAAGCAAATTAAAAAAAAACGCAATATGTAGGCTACACGAGAACGGAGCCGCCGAGTAACCAAAAGAAATGGGTTAAACAAATTCGTACAGGTTATTTATCAATTTAACTCTAGAATTAAAGGATATACAACGAGAAACATCGTTTGACAACCTTTAAACAGTTTTAAAAACTATCTCAAAAATTGTCGCTCTGATGCAAACAACTGCTGAGTTATCTACTCAAATTTGTTGAACAAAACGACTTACGTATTTTAAGCATGCTAACATTTAGCCAGGTAAGCAAATTAAAAAAAAACGCAATATGTAGGCTACACGAGAACGGAGCCGTCGAGTAACCAAAACAAATGGGTTAAACAAATTCGTACACGGTATTTATCAATTTAACTCTAGAATTAAAGGATATACAACGAGAAACAACGTTTCACAACCTTTAAACAGTTTTAATACCTATCTCAAAAATTGTCGCTCTGATGCAAACAACTGCTGAGTTATCTACTCAAATTTGTTGAACAAAACGACTTACGTATTTTAAGCATGCTACCCTTTAGCCCGGTAAGCAAATTTAAAAAAAAAACGCAATATGTAGGCTACACGAGAACGGAGCCGTCGAGTAACCAAAACAAATGGGTTAAACAAATTCGTACACGTTATTTATCAATTTAACTCTAGAATTAAAGGATATACAACGAGAAACATCGTTTGACAACCTTTAAACAGTTTTAATAACTATCTCAAAAATTGTCGCTCTGATGCAAACAACTGCTGAGTTATCTACTCAAATTTGTTGAACAAAACGACTTACGTATTTTAAGCATGCTAACCTTTAGCCCGGTAAGCAAATTAAAAAAAAAACGCAATATGTAGGCTACACGAGAACGGAGCCGTCGAGTAACCAAAACAAATGGGTTAAACAAATTCGTACACGGTATTTATCAATTTAACTATAGAATTAAAGGATATACAACGAGAAACCACGTTTGACAACCTTTAAACAGTTTTAATAACTATCTCAAAAATTGTCGCTCTGATGCAAACAACTGCTGAGTTATCTACTCAAATTTGTTGAAAAAAACGACTTACGTATTTTAAGCATGCTAACCTTTAGCCCGGTAAGCAAATTAAAAAAAAAACGCAATATGTAGGCTACACGAGAACGGAGACGTCGAGTAACTAAAACAAATTGGTTAAACAACTTTGTACACGTTATTTATCAATTTAACTCTAGAATTAAAAGATATACAACGAGAAACAACGTTTCACAACCTTTAAACAGTTTTAATAACTATCTCAAAAATTGTCGCTCTGATGCAAACAACTGCTGAGTTATCTACTCAAATTTGTTGAACAAAACGACTTACGTATTTTAAGCATGCTAACCTTTAGCCCGGTAAGCAAATTAAAAAAAAAACGCAATATGTAGGCTACACGAGAACGGAGCCGTGGAGTAACCAAAACAAATGCGTTAAACAATTTCGTACACGGTATTTATCAATTTAACTCTAGAATTAAAGGATATACAACGAGAAACCACGTTTGACAACCTTTAAACAGTTTTAATAACTATCTCAAAAATTGTCGCTCTGATGCAAACAACTGCTGAGTTATCTACTCAAATTTGTTGAAAAAAACGACTTACGTATTTTAAGCATGCTAACCTTTAGCCCGGTAAGCAAATTAAAAAAAAAACGCAATATGTAGGCTACACGAGAACGGAGACGTCGAGTAACTAAAACAAATTGGTTAAACAACTTTGTACACGTTATTTATCAATTTAACTCTAGAATTAAAAGATATACAACGAGAAACAACGTTTCACAACCTTTAAACAGTTTTAATAACTATCTCAAAAATTGTCGCTCTGATGCAAACAACTGCTGAGTTATCTACTCAAATTTGTTGAACAAAACGACTTACGTATTTTAAGCATGCTAACCTTTAGCCCGGTAAGCAAATTAAAAAAAAAACGCAATATGTAGGCTACACGAGAACGGAGCCGTGGAGTAACCAAAACAAATGCGTTAAACAATTTCGTACACGGTATTTATCAATTTAACTCTAGAATTAAAGGATATACAACGAGAAACCACGTTTGACAACCTTTACACAGTTTTAATAGCTATCTCAAAAATTGTCGCTCTAATGCAAACAACTGCTGAGTTATCTACTCAAATTTGTTGAACAAAACGACTTACGTATTTTAAGCATGCTAACCTTTAGCCCGGTAAGCAAATTAAACAAAAAAAATGCAATATGTAGGCTACACGAGAACGGAGCCGTCGAGTAAACAAAACAAATGGATTAAACAAATTCGTACACGGTATTTATCAATTTAACTCTAGAATTAAAGGATATACAACGAGAAACAACGTTTGACAACCTTTAAACAGTTTTAATAACTATCTCAAAAATTGTCGCTCTGATGCAAACAACTGCTGAGTTATCTACTCAAATTTGTTGAACAAAACGACTTACGTATTTTAAGTATACTAACCTTTAGCCCGGTAAGCAAATTAAAAAAAAAACGCAATATGTAGGCTACACGAGAACGGAGCCGTCGAGTAACCAAAACAAATGGGTTAAACAAATTCGTACACGGTATTTATCAATTTAACTCTAGAATTAAAGGATATACAACGAGAAACATCGTTTGACAACCTTTAAATAGTTTTAATAACTATCTCAAAAATTGTCGCTCTGATGCAAACAACTGCTGAGTTATCTACTCAAATTTGTTGAACAAAACGACTTACGTATTTTAAGCATGCTAACCTTTAGCCCGGTAAGCAAATTAAAAAAAAAACGCAATATGTAGGCTACACGAGAACGGAGCCGTCGGGTAACCAAAACAAATGGGTTAAACAAATTCGTACACGGTATTTATCAATTTAACTCTAGAATTAAAGGATATACAACGAGAAACATCGTTTGACAACCTTTAAATAGTTTTAATAACTATCTCAAAAATTGTCGCTCTGATGCAAACAACTGCTGAGTTATCTACCCAAATTTGTTGAACAAAACGACTTACGTATTTTAAGCATGCTAACCTTTAGCCCGGTAAGCAAATTAAAAAAAAAAAAACGCAATATGTAGGCTACACGAGAACGGAGCCGTCGAGTAACCAAAACAAATGCGTTAAACAAATTCGTACACGGTATTTATCAATTTAACACTAGAATTAAAGGATATAAAACGGAAACAACGTTTGACAACCTTTAAACAGTTTTAAAAACTATCTCAAAAATTGTCGCTCTGATGGAAACAACTGCTGAGTTATCTACTCAAATTTGTTGAACAAAACGACTTACGTATTTTAAGCATGCTAACCTTTAGCCCGGTAAGCAAATTAAAAAAATAAACGCAATATGTAGGCTACACGAGAACGGAGCCGTCGAGTAACCAAAACAAATGGATTAAACAAATTCGTACACGGTATTTATCAATTTAACTCTAGAATTAAAGGATATACAACGAGAAACAACGTTTGACAACCTTTAAACAGTTTTAATAACTATCTCAAAAATTGTCGCTCTGATGCAAACAACTGCTGAGTTATCTACTCAAATTTGTTGAACATAACGACTTACGTATTTTAAGTATGCTAACCTTTAGCCCGGTAAGCAAATTAAAAAAAAAAACGCAATATGTAGGCTACACGAGAACGGAGCCGTCGAGTAACCAAAACAAATGGGTTAAACAAATTCGTACACGGTATTTATCAATTTAACTCTAGAATTAAAGGATATACAACGAGAAAAAACGTTTGACAACCTTTAAACAGTTTTAATAACTTTCTCAAAAATTGTCGCTCTGATGGAAACAACTGCTGAGTTATCTACTCAAATTTGTTGAACAAAACGACTTACGTATTTTAAGCATGCTAACCTTTAGCCCGGTAAGCAAATTAAAAAAAAAACGCAATATGTAGGCTACACGAGAACGGAGACGTCGAGTAACCAAAACAAATGCGTTAAACAAATTCGTACACGTTATTTATCAATTTAACTCTAGAATTAAAGGATATACAACGAGAAACAACGTTTGACAACCTTTAAACAGTTTTAATAACTATTTCAAAAATTGTCGCTCTGATGGAAACAACTGCTGAGTTATCTACTCAAATTTGTTGAACAAAACGACTTACGTATTTTAAGCATGCTAACCTTTAGCCCGGTAAGCAAATTAAAAAAAAAACGCAATATGTAGGCTACACGAGAACGGAGCCGTCGAGTAACCAAAACAAATGGGTTAAACAAATTCGTACACGGTATTTATCAATTTAACTCTAGAATTAAAGGATATACAACGAGAAATATCGTTTGACAACCTTTAAATAGTTTTAATAACTATCTCAAAAATTGTCGCTCTGATGCAAACAACTGCTGAGTTATCTACTCGAATTTGTTGAACAAAACGACTTACGTATTTTAAGCATGCTAACATTTAGCCAGGTAAGCAAATTAAAAAAAAAAACGCAATATGTAGGCTACATGAGAACGGAGCCGTCGAGTAACCAAAACAAATGGGTTAAACAAATTCGTACACGGTATTTATCAATTTAACTCTAGAATTAAAGGATATACAACGAGAAACCACGTTTGACAACCTTTAAACAGTTTTAATAACTATCTCAAAAATTGTCGCTCTGATGGAAACAACTGCTGAGTTATCTACTCAAATTTGTTGAACAAAACGACTTACGTATTTTAAGCATGCTAACCTTTAGCCCGGTAAGCAAATTAAAAAAAAAACGCAATATGTAGGCTACACGAGAACGGAGACGTCGAGTAACCAAAACAAATGGGTTAAACAAATTCGTACACGGTATTTATCAATTTAACTCTAGAATTAAAGGATATACAACGAGAAACCACGTTTGACAACCTTTAAACAGTTTTAATAACTATCTCAAAAATTGTCGCTCTGATGGAAACAACTGCTGAGTTATCTACTCAAATTTGTTGAACATAACGACTTACGTATTTTAAGTATGCTAACCTTTAGCCCGGTAAGCAAATTAAAAAAAAAAACGCAATATGTAGGCTACACGAGAACGGAGACGTCGAGTAACCAAAACAAATGGGTTAAACAAATTCGTACACGGTATTTATCAATTTAACTCTAGAATTAAAGGATATACAACGAGAAACAACGTTTCACAACCTTTAAACAGTTTTAATAACTATCTCAAAAATTGTCGCTCTGATGCAAACAACTGCTGAGTTATCTACTCAAATTTGTTGAACAAAACGACTTACGTATTTTAAGCATGCTAACCTTTAGCCAGGTAAGCAAATTAAAAAAAAAACGCAATATGTAGGCTACACGAGAACGGAGCCGTCGAGTAACCAAAACAAATGGGTTAAACAAATTCGTACACGGTATTTATCAATTTAACTCTAGAATTAAAGGATATACAACGAGAAATATCGTTTGACAACCTTTAAATAGTTTTAATAACTATCTCAAAAATTGTCGCTCTGATGCAAACAACTGCTGAGTTATCTACTCGAATTTGTTGAACAAAACGACTTACGTATTTTAAGCATGCTAACATTTAGCCAGGTAAGCAAATTAAAAAAAAAAACGCAATATGTAGGCTACACGAGAACGGAGCCGTCGAGTAACCAAAACAAATGGGTTAAACAAATTCGTACACGGTATTTATCAATTTAACTCTAGAATTAAAGGATATACAACGAGAAACCACGTTTGACAACCTTTAAACAGTTTTAATAACTATCTCAAAAATTGTCGCTCTGATGGAAACAACTGCTGAGTTATCTACTCAAATTTGTTGAACAAAACGACTTACGTATTTTAAGCATGCTAACCTTTAGCCCGGTAAGCAAATTTAAAAAAAACGCAATATGTAGGCTACACGAGAACGGAGCCGCCGAGTAACCAAAACAAATGGGTTAAACAAATCCGTACACGTTATTTATCAATTTAGCTCTAGAATTAAAGGATATACAACGAGAAACATGGTTTGACAACCTTTAAACAGTTTTAATAACTATCTCAAAAATTGTCGCTCTGATGCAAACAACTGCTGAGTTATCTACTCAAATTTGTTGAACAAAACGACTTACGTATTTTAAGCATGCTAACATTTAGCCAGGTAAGCAAATTAAAAAAAAAAACGCAATATGTAGGCTACACGAGAACGGAGCCGTCGAGTAACCAAAACAAATGGGTTAAACAAATTCGTACACGGTATTTATCAATTTAACTCTAGAATTAAAGGATATACAACGAGAAACAACGTTTCACAACCTTTAAACAGTTTTAATAACTATCTCAAAAATTGTCGCTCTGATGCAAACAACTGCTGAGTTATCTACTCAAATTTGTTGAACAAAATGACTTACGTATTTTAAGCATGCTAACCTTTAGCCCGGTAAGCAAATTAAAAAAAAAAACGCAATATGTAGGCTACACGAGAATGGAGCCGTCGAGTAACCAAAACAAATGGGTTAAACAAATTCGTACACGGTATTTATCAATTTAACTATAGAATTAAAGGATATACAACGAGAAACCACGTTTGACAACCTTTAAATAGTTTTAATAACTATCTCAAAAATTGTCGTTCTGATGCAAACAACTGCTGAGTTATCTACTCAAATTTGTTGAACAAAACGACTTACGTATTTTAAGCATGCTAACCTTTAGCCCGGTAAGCAAATTAAGAAAAAAAACGCAATATGTAGGCTACACGAGAACGGAGACGTCGAGTAACTAAAACAAATTGGTTAAACAACTTTGTACACGTTATTTATCAATTTAACTCTAGAATTAAAGGATATACAACGAGAAACAACGTTTCACAACCTTTAAACAGTTTTAATAACTATCTCAAAAATTGTCGCTCTGATGCAAACAACTGCTGAGTTATCTACTCAAATTTGTTGAACAAAACGACTTACGTATTTTAAGCATGCTAACCTTTAGCCCGGTAAGCAAAATAAAAAAAAAACGCAATATGTAGGCTACACGAGAACGGAGCCGTGGAGTAACCAAAACAAATGCGTTAAACAATTTCGTACACGGTATTTATCAATTTAACTCTAGAATTAAAGGATATACAACGAGAAACCACGTTTGACAACCTTTAAACAGTTTTAATAACTATCTCAAAAATTGTCGCTCTGATGCAAACAACTGCTGAGTTATCTACTGAAATTTGTTGAACAAAACGACTTACGTATTTTAAGCATGCTAACCTTTAGCCCGGTAAGCAAATTAAAAAAAAAAAACGCAATATGTAGGCTACACGAGAACGGAGACGTCGAGTAACCAAAACAAATTGGTTAAACAAATTCGTACACGTTATTTATCAATTTAACTCTAGAATTAAATGATATACAACGAGAAACATCGTTTGACAACCTTTAAACAGTTTTAATAACTATCTCAAAAATTGTCGCTCTGATGCAAAGAACTGCTGAGTTATCTACTCAAATTTGTTGAACAAAACGACTTACGTATTTTAAGCATGCTAACCTTTAGCCCGGTAAGCAAATTAAAAAAAAACGCAATATGTAGGCTACACGAGAACGGAGCCGCCGAGTAACCAAAACAAATGGGTTAAACAATTTCGTACACGGTATTTATCAATTTAACTCTAGAATTAAGGATATACAACGAGAAACAACGTTTCACAACCTTTAAACAGTTTTAATAACTATCTCAAAAATTGTCGCTCTGATGCAAACAACTGCTGAGTTATCTACTCAAATTTGCTGAACAAAACGACTTACGTATTTTAAGCATGCTAACCTTTAGCCCGGTAAGCAAATTAAAAAAAAAAAACGCAATATGTAGGCTACACGAGAACGGAGCCGTCGAGTAACCAAAACAAATGGGTTAAACAAATTCGTACACGTTATTTATCAATTTAACTCTAGAATTAAAGGATATACAACGAGAAACATCGTTTGACAACCTTTAAACAGTTTTAATAACTATCTCAAAAATTGTCGCTCTGATGAAAACAACTGCTGAGTTATCTACTCACATTTGTTGAACAAAACGACTTACGTATTTTAAGCATGCTAACCTTTAGCCCGGTAAGCAAATTAAAAAAAAAGGCAATATGTAGGCTACACGAGAACGGAGCCGTCGAGTAACCAAAACAAATGGGTTAAACAAATTCGTACACGGTATTTATCAATTTAACTATAGAATTAAAGGATATACAACGAGAAACCACGTTTGACAACCTTTAAATAGTTTTAATAACTATCTCAAAAATTGTCGCTCTGATGCAAACAACTGCTGAGTTATCTACACAAATTTGTTGAACAAAACGACTTACGTATTTTAAGCATGCTAACCTTTAGCCCGGTAAGCAAATTAAAAAAAAAACGCAATATGTAGGCTTCACGAGAACGGAGACGTCGAGTAACCAAAACAAATTGGTTAAACAACTTTGTACACGTTATTTATCAATTTAACTCTAGAATTAAAGGATATACAACGAGAAACAACGTTTCACAACCTTTAAACAGTTTTAATAACTATCTCAAAAATTGTCGCTCTGATGCAAACAACTGCTGAGTTATCTACTCAAATTTGTTTAACAAAACGACTTACGTATTTTAAGCATGCTAACCTTTAGCCCGGTAAGCAAATTAAAAAAAAAAACGCAATATGTAGGCTACACGAGAACGGAGACGTCGAGTAACCAAAACAAATTGGTTAAACAACTTTGTACACGTTATTTATCAATTTAACTCTAGAATTAAAGGATATACAACGAGAAACAACGTTTCACAACCTTTAAACAGTTTTAATAACTATCTCAAAAATTGTCGCTATGATGCAAACAACTGCTGAGTTATCTACTCAAATTTGTTGAACAAAACGACTTACGTATCTTAAGCATGCTAACCTTTAGCCCGGTAAGCAAATTATAAAAAAAACGCAATATGTAGGCTACACGAGAACGGAGCCGTCGAGTAACCAAAACAAATGGGTTAAACAAATTCGTACACGTTATTTATCAATTTAACTCTAGAATTAAAGGATATACAACGAGAAACATCGTTTGACAACCTTTAAACAGTTTTAATAACTATCTCAAAAATTGTCGCTCTGATGCAAATAACTGCTGAGTTATCTACTCAAGTTTGTTGAACAAAACGACTTACGTATTTTAATCATGCTAACCTTTAGCCCGGTAAGCAAATTAAAAAAAAAAGCAATATGTAGGCTACACGAGAACGGAGCCGTCGAGTAACCAAAACAAATGGGTTAAACAAATTCGTACACGTTATTTATCAATTTAACTCTAGAATTAAAGGATACACAACGAGAAACATCGTTTGACAACCTTTAAATAGTTTTAATAACTATCTCAAAAATTGTCGCTCTGATGCAAACAACTGCTGAGTTATCTACTCAAATTTGTTGAACAAAACGACTTACGTATTTTAAGCATGCTAACCTTTAGTCCGGTAAGCAAATTAAAAAAAAACGCAATATGTAGGCTACACGAGAACGGAGCCGTCGAGTAACCAAAACAAATGGGTTAAACAAATTCGTACACGTTATTTATCAATTTAACTCTAGAATTAAAGGATATACAACGAGAAACCACGTTTGACAACCTTTAAACAGTTTTAATAACTATCTCAAAAATTGTCGCTCTGATGCAAACAACTGCTGAGTTATCTACTCAAATTTGTTGAACAAAACGACTTACGTATTTTAAGCATGCTAACCTTTAGCCCGGTAAGCAAATTAAAAAAAAACGCAATATGTAGGCTACACGAGAACGGACTCGTCGAGTAACGAAAACAAATGCGTTAAACAAATTCGTACACGGTATTTATAAATTTAACACTAGAATTAAAGGATATACAACGAGAAACATCGTTTGACAACCTTTAAATAGTTTTAATAACTATCTCAAAAATTGTCGCTCTGATGCAAACAACTGCTCAGTTATCTACTCAAATTTGTTGAACAAAACGACTTACGTATTTTAAGCATGCTAACCTTTAGCCCGGTAAGCAAATTAAAAAAAAAAGCAATATGTAGGCTACACGAGAACGGAGCCGTCGAGTAACCAAAACAAATGGGTTAAACAAATTCGTACACGTTATTTATCAATTTAACTCTAGAATTAAAGGATACACAACGAGAAACATCGTTTGACAACCTTTAAATAGTTTTAATAACTATCTCAAAAATTGTCGCTCTGATGCAAACAACTGCTGAGTTATCTACTCAAATTTGTTGAACAAAACGACTTACGTATTTTAAGCATGCTAACCTTTAGTCCGGTAAGCAAATTAAAAAAAAACGCAATATGTAGGCTACACGAGAACGGAGCCGTCGAGTAACCAAAACAAATGGGTTAAACAAATTCGTACACGGTATTTATCAATTTAACTCTAGAATTAAAGGATACACAACGAGAAACATCGTTTGACAACCTTTAAATAGTTTTAATAACTATCTCAAAAATTGTCGCTATGATGCAAACAACTGCTGAGTTATCTACTCAAATTTGTTGAACAATACGACTTACGTATTTTAAGCATGCTAACCTTTAGCCCGGTAAGCAAAATAAAAAAAAAACGGAATATGTAGGCTACACGAGAACGGAGCCGTCGAGTAACCAAAACAAATGCGTTAAACAAATTCGTACACGGTATTTATCAATTTAACATTAGAATTAAAGGATATACAGCGAGAAACAACGTTTGACAACCTTTAAACAGTTTTAGTAACTTTCCAAAAATTTTCGCTCTGATGGAAACAACTGCTGAGTTATCTACTCAAATTTGTTGAACAAAACGACTTACGTATTTTAAGCATGCTAACCTTTAGCCCGGTATGCAAATTAAAAAAAAAAAACGCAATATGTAGGCTACACGAGAACAGAGACGTCGAGTAACCAAAACAAATGCGTTAAACAAATTCGTACACGGAATTTATCAATTTAACTCTAGCATTAAATGATATACAACGAGAAACATCGTTTGACAACCTTTAAATAGTTTTAATAACTATCTCAAAAATTGTCGCTCTGATGCAAACAACTGCTGAGTTATCTACTCAAATTTGTTGAACAAAACGACTTACGTATTTTAAGCATGCTAACCTTTAGCCCGGTAAGCAAATAAAAAAAAAACGCAATATGTAGGCTACACGAGAACGGAGCCGTCGAGTAACCAATACAAATGGGTTAAACAAATTCGTACACGGTATTTATCAATTTAACTCTAGAATTAAAGGATATACAACGAGAAACAACGTTTGACAACCTTTAAACGGTTTTAATAACTATCTCAAAAATTGCCGCTCTGATGGAAACAACTGCTGAGTAATCTACTCAAATTCGTTGAACAAAACGACTTACGTATTTTAAGCATGCTAACCTTTAGCCCGGTAAGCAAATTAAAAAAAAAAACGCAATATGTAGGCTACACGAGAACGGAGCCGTCGAGTAACCAAAACAAATGGGTTAAACAAATTCATACACGGTATTTATCAATTTAACTCTAGAATTAAAGGATATACAACGAGAAACAACGTTTGACAACCTTTAAACAGTTTTAATAACTATCTCAAAAATTGTCGCTCTGATGGAAACAACTGCTGAGTTATCTACTCAAATTTATTGAACAAAACGACTTACGTATTTTAAGCATGCTAACCTTTAGCCCGGGAAGCAAATTAAAAAAAAAACGCAATATGAAGGCTACACGAGAACGGAGCCGTCGAGTAACCAAAACATATGGGTTAAACAAATTCGTACACGGTGTTTATCAATTTAACTCTAGAAATAAAGGATATACAACGAGAAACAACGTTTGACAACCTTTAAACAGTTTTAATAACTTTATCAAAAATTGTCGCTCTGATGCAAGCAACTGCTGAGTTATCTACTCAAATTTGTTGAACAAAACGACTTAGGTATTTTAAGCATGCTAACCTTTAGCCCGGTAAGCAAATTAAAAAAAAAACAAGTAAGGAAGGCTAAGTTCGGGTGTAACCGAACATAACATACTCAGTTGAGAGCTATGGAGACAAAATAAGGAAAATCAATCTGGGGTAACCCTGGAATGTGGTTGTAGAACATGTGTATCAAATGAAAGGTATTAAAGAGTATTTTAAGAGAGAATAGGCCATAGTTCTATGGATGAACGCCATTTAGGGATATCGCCATAAAGGTAGACCAGGGCTGACTCTAGAATTTGTTTGTACGATATGGGTATCAAATGAAAGGTGTTACTGAGCATTTTAAGAGGGAGTGGGCTTTAGGTCTATCGGTGGACGCCTTTTCGAGATGTCCCCATTAAGGTGGACCAGGGGTGATTCTATAATGTGTTTGTACGATATGGGTATCAAATGAAAGCTGTTAATGAGTATTTTGAAAGGGAGTGATCCTTAGTTCCATAGGTGGACGCCGTTTCGAGATATCGCCATAAAGGTGGACCAGGGGTGTCTCTAGAATGTGTTTGTACGATATGGGAATCAAATGAAAGGTGTTACTGAGCATTTTAAGAGGGAGTGGGCATTAGGTCTATAGATGGACGCCTTTTCGAGATATCGCCATTAGGGTGGGCCAGGGGTGACTCTAGAATGTTTGTACGGTATGGGTATCAAACGAAAGGTGTTACTGAGCATTTTAAGAGGGAGTGGGCATGAGGTCTATAGGTGGACGCCTTTTCGAGATATCGTCATTAGGGTGGGCCAGGGGTGACTCTAGAATGTGTTTGTACGATATGTGCATCAAACGAAAGGTGTTACTGAGCATTTTAAGAGGGAGTGGGCATTTGGTCTATAGGTGGACGCCCTTTCGAGATATCGCCATTAGGGTGGGCCAGGGGTGACTCTAGAATGTTTGTACGATATGGGTATCAAACGAAAGGTGTTACTGAGCATTTTAAGAGGGAGTGGGCATTAGGTCTATAAGTGGACGCCTTTTCGAGATATCGCCATTAGGGTGGGCCAGGGGTGACTCTAGAATGTGTTTGTACGATATGGGTATCAAATGAAAGGTGGTAAGGAGTATTTTAAAAGGGAGTACTCCTTAGTTCTATAGGTGGACGCCTTTTCGAGATATCGCCATAAAGGTGGACCAAGGGTGACTCTAGAATGTTTGTACGATATGGGTATCAAACGAAAGGTGTTACTGAGCATTTTAAGAGGGAGTGGGCATTAGGTCTATAGGTGGACGCCTTTTCGAGATATCGCCATTAGGGTGGGCCAGGGTGACTCTAGAATGTGTTTGTACGATATGGGTATCAAATGAAAGGTGGTAATGAGTATTTTAAAAGGGAGTAATCCTTAGTTCTATAGGTGGACGCCTTTTCGAGATGTCGCCATAAAGCTGGACCAAGGGTGACTCTAGAATGTTTGTACGGTATGGGTATCAAACGAAAGGTGTTACTGAGCATTTTAAGAGGGAGTGGGCATTAGGTCTATAGCTGGACGCCTTTTCGAGATATCGCCATTAGGGTGGGCCAGGGTGACTCTAGAATGTGTTTGTACGATATGGGTATCAAATGAAAGGTGGTAATGAGTATTTTAAAAGGGAGTAATCCTTAGTTCTATAGGTGGACGCCTTTTCGAGATATCGCCATTAGGGTGGGCCAGGTGTGACTCTAGAATGTTTGTACGATATGGTTATCAAACGAAAGGTGTTACTGAGCATTTTAAGAGGGAGTGGGCATTAGGTCTATAGGTGGACGCCTTTTCGAGATATCGCCATTAGGGTGGGACAGGGGTGACTCTAGAATGTTTGTACGATATGGGTATCAAACGAAAGGTGTTACTGAGCATTTTAAGAGGGAGTGTACATTAGGTCTATAGGTGGACGCCTTTTCGAGATATCGCCATTAGGGTGGGCCAGGGGTGACTCTAGAATGTTTGTACGATATGGGTATCAAACGAAAGGTGTTACTGAGCATTTTAAGAGGGAGTGGACATTAGGTCTATAGGTGGACGCCTTTTCGAGATATCGCCATTAGGGTGGGCCAGGGTGACTCTAGAATATGTTTGTACGATATGGGTATCAAATGAAAGGTGGTAATGAGTATTTTAAAAGGGAGTAATCCTTAGTTCTATAGGTGGACGCCTTTTCGAAATATCGCCATTAGGGTGGGCCAGGTGTGACTCTAGAATGTTTGTACGATATGGGTATCAAACGAAAGCTGTTACTGAGCATTTTAAGAGGGAGTGGGCATTAGGTGTATAGGTAGACGCCTTTTCGAGATATTGCCATTAGGGTGGGCCAGGGGTGACTCTAGAATGCTTGTACGATATGGGTATCAAACGAAAGGTGTTACTGAGCATTTTAAGAGGGAGTGGACACTAGGTCTATAGGTGGACGCCTTTTCGAGATATCGCCATTAGGGTGGGCCAGGGGTTACTCTAGAATGTTTGTACGATATGGGTATCAAACGAAAGGTGTTACTAGCATTTTAAGAGAGAGGGGGCATTAGTTCTATAGGTGGACGCCTTTTCGAGATATCGCCATTAGGGTGGGACAGGGGTGACTCTGGTATGTTTTTGTACGATATGGATATCAAATTAAAGGTATTAATGAGGGTTTTAAAAGCGAGTGGCCCTTAGATGTATATGTGAAGGCGTTCTCGTGATATCCACCAAAATGTGGACCAGGTGATCCAGAAAATCATCTGTCGGGTACTGCTAATTTATTTATATATGCAATACCACTAACAG
The DNA here is from genome assembly GCF_040869045.1 of Eurosta solidaginis. Classification (NCBI taxonomy): domain Eukaryota; kingdom Metazoa; phylum Arthropoda; class Insecta; order Diptera; family Tephritidae; genus Eurosta; species Eurosta solidaginis. The sequence continues at coordinate 124,529,227 of NC_090321.1, forward strand.
TATTCCTGCCAAGATTCCAAGGGCTGTTGATTTCGCCTTGTAGAACTTTTTCATTTTCTTCTACTTAATATGGTAGGTGTCACACCCATTTTACAAAGATTTTTCCAAAGTTATATTTTGCGTCAACAAACCAATCCAGTTACCATGTTTCATCCCTTTTTTCGTATTTGGTATAGAATTATGGCATTTTTTTCATTTTTCGTAATTTTCGATATCGATAAAGTGGGCGTGGTTATGGTCAGATTTCGCCCATTTTTTATACCAAGAAAAAGTGAGCTCAGGTAAGTACGTGGGCTAAGTTTAGTAAAGATATATCGGATTTTGCTCAAGTTATTGTGTTAATGGCTGAGCGGAAGGACAGACGGTGGACTGTGTATAAAAACTGGGCGTGGCTTCCACCGATTTCGCCCATTTTCACAGAGAACAGTTACCGTCATAGACTCTATGCTCCTACCAAATTTGAGAAGGATTGGTAAATTCTTGTTCGACTTATGGCAATAAAAGTATTCTAGACAAACTAAATGAAAATGGGCGGAGCCACGCCCATTTTGAAATTTTCTTTTATTTTTGTATTTTGTTGCATCATATCATTACTGGAGTTGAATTTTGACCTAATTTACTTATATAGAGTAAAGATATTAAATTTTTTGTTAAAATTTGAATTTAAAAAAATTTTTTTTAAAAAGTGGGCGTGTTCTTAATCCAATTTTGCTAATTTTTATTTAGCACATATAGAGTAATAGTAGTAACGTTCCTGCCAAATTTCATCATGATATCTTCAACGACTGCCAAATTACAGCTTGCAAAACTTTTAAATTACCTTCTTGTAAAAGTGGGCGGGGCCACGCCCATTGTCCAAAATCTTACTAATTTTCTATTCTGCGTCATAACGTCAACCCATCTACCAAGTTTCGTCGCTTTATCTGTCTTTTGTAATGAGTTATCGCACTTTTTCGGTTTTTCGAAATTTTCGATATCGAAAAAGTGGGCGTGGTTATAGTCCGATATAGTTCATTTTAAATAGCGATCTGAGATGAGTGCTCAGGAACCTACATACCAAATTTCATCAAGATACCTCAAAATTTACTCAAGTTATCGTGTTAACGGACGGACGGACGGACGGACGGACGGACATGGCTCAATCAAATTTTTTTTCGATCCTGATTATTTTGATATATGGAAGTCTATATCTATCTCGATTCCTTTATATATGTACAACCAACCGTTATCCAATCAAACTTAATATACTCTGTGAGCTCTGCTCAACTGAGTATAAAAACGCAATATGTAGGCTACACGAGAACGGAGCCGTCGAGTAACCAAAACAAATGGGTTAAACAAATTCGTACACGTTATTTATCAATTTAACTCTAGAATTAAAGGATATACAACGAGAAACATCGTTTGAAACCTTTAAATAGTTTTAATAACTATCTCAAAAATTGTCGCTCTGATGCAAACAACTGCTGAGTTATCTACTCAAATTTGTTGAACAAAACGACTTACGTATTTTAAGCATGCTAACCTTTAGCCCGGTAAGCAAATTAAAAAAAAAACGCAATATGTAGGCTACACGAGAACGGAGCCGTCGAGTAACCAAAACAAATGGGTTAAACAAATTCGTACACGGTATTTATCAATTTAACTCTAGAATTAAAGGATATACAACGAGAAACATCGTTTGACAACCTTTAAATAGTTTTAATAACTATCTCAAAAATTGTCGCTCTGATGCAAACAACTGCTGAGTTATCTACTCAAATTTGTTGAACAAAACGACTTACGTATTTTAAGCATGCTAATCTTTAGCCCGGTAAGCAAATTAAAAAAAAACGCAATATGTAGGCTACACGAGAACGGAGACGTCGAGTAACCAAAACAAATGCGTTAAACAAATCCGTACACGTTATTTATCAATTTAACTCTAGAATTAAAGGATATACAACGTGAAACATCGTTTGACAACCTTTAAATAGTTTTAATAACTATCTCAAAAATTGTCGCTCTGATGCAAACAACTGCTGAGTTATCTACTCAAATTTGTTGAACAAAACGACTTACGTATTTTAAGCATGCTAACCTTTAGCCCGGTAAGCAAATTAAAAAAAAAACGCAATATGTAGGCTACACGAGAACGGAGCCGTCGAGTAACCAAAACAAATGGGTTAAACAAATTCGTACACGGTATTTATCAATTTAACTCTAGAATTAAAGGATATACAACGTTTGACAACCTTTAAACGGTTTTAATAACTATCTCAAAAATTGTCGCTCTGATGGAAACAACTGCTGAGTTGTCTACTCAAATTTGTTGCACAAAACGACTTACGTATTTTAAGCATGCTAACCTTTAGCCCGGGAAGCAAATTAAAAAAAAAAACGCAATATGTAGGCTACACGAGAACGGAGCCGTCGAGTAACCAAAACAAATGGGTTAAACAAATTCGTACACGGTATTTATCAATTTAACTCTAGAATTAAAGGATATACAACGAGAAACAACGTTTGACAACCTTTAAACAGTTTTAATAACTATCTCAAAAATTGTCGCTCTGATGGAAACAACTGCTGAGTTATCTACTCAAATTTGTTGAACAAAACGACTTACGTATTTTAAGCATGCTAACCTTTAGCCCGGTAAGCAAATTAAAAAAAAACGCAATATGTAGGCTACACGAGAACGGAGCCGTCGAGTAACCAAAACAAATGGGTTAAACAAATTCGTACACGGTATTTATCAATTTAACTCTAGAATTAAAGGATATACAACGAGAAACATCGTTTGACAACCTTTAAATAGTTTTAATAACTATCTCAAAAATTGTCGCTCTGATGCAAACAACTGCTGAGTTATCTACTCAAATTTGTTGAACAAAACGACTTACGTATTTTAAGCATGCTAATCTTTAGCCCGGTAAGCAAATTAAAAAAAAACGCAATATGTAGGCTACACGAGAACGGAGACGTCGAGTAACCAAAACAAATGCGTTAAACAAATCCGTACACGTTATTTATCAATTTAACTCTAGAATTAAAGGATATACAACGAGAAACATCGTTTGACAACCTTTAAATAGTTTTAATAACTATCTCAAAAATTGTCGCTCTGATGCAAACAACTGCTGAGTTATCTACTCAAATTTGTTGAACAAAACGACTTACGTATTTTAAGCATGCTAACCTTTAGCCCGGTAAGCAAATTAAAAAAAAAACGCAATATGTAGGCTACACGAGAACGGAGCCGTCGAGTAACCAAAACAAATGGGTTAAACAAATTCGTACACGGTATTTATCAATTTAACTCTAGAATTAAAGGATATACAACGTTTGACAACCTTTAAACGGTTTTAATAACTATCTCAAAAATTGTCGCTCTGATGGAAACAACTGCTGAGTTATCTACTCAAATTCGTTGAACAAAACGACTTACGTATTTTAAGCATGCTAACCTTTAGCCCGGTAAGCAAATTAAAAAAAAAAACGCAATATGTAGGCTACACGAGAACGGAGCCGTCGAGTAACCAAAACAAATGGGTTAAACAAATTCGTACACGTTATTTATCAATTTAACTCTAGAATTAAAGGATATACAACGAGAAACATCGTTTGAAACCTTTAAATAGTTTTAATAACTATCTCAAAAATTGTCGCTCTGATGCAAACAACTGCTGAGTTATCTACTCAAATTTGTTGAACGAAACGACTTACGTATTTTAAGCATGCTAACCTTTAGCCCGGTAAGCAAATTAAAAAAAAACGCAATATGTAGGCTACACGAGAACGGAGCCGTCGAGTAACCAAAACAAATGGGTTAAACAAATTCGTACACGGTATTTATCAATTTAACTCTAGAATTAAAGGATATACAACGAGAAACAACGTTTGACAACCTTTAAACGGTTTTAATAACTATCTCAAAAATTGTCGCTCTGATGGAAACAACTGCTGAGTTATCTACTCAAATTCGTTGAACAAAACGACTTACGTATTTTAAGCATGCTAACCTTTAGCCCGGTAAGCAAATTAAAAAAAAAACGCAATATGTAGGCTACACGAGAACGGAGCCGTCGAGTAACCAAAACATATGGGTTAAACAAATTCGTACACGGTGTTTATCAATTTAACTCTAGAAATAAAGGATATACAACGAGAAACAACGTTTGATAACCTTTAAACAGTTTTAATAACTATATCAAAAATTGTCGCTCTGATGCAAACGACTGCTGAGTTATCTACTCAAATTTGTTGAACAAAACGACTTAGGTATTTTAAGCATGCTAACCTTTAGCCCGGTAAGCAAATTAAAAAAAAAACGCAATATGTAGGCTACACGAGAACGGAGCCGTCGAGTAACCAAAACATATGGGTTAAACAAATTCGTACACGGTGTTTATCAATTTAACTCTAGAAATAAAGGATATACAACGAGAAACAACGTTTGATAACCTTTAAACAGTTTTAATAACTATATCAAAAATTGTCGCTCTGATGCAAACGACTGCTGAGTTATCTACTCAAATTTGTTGAACAAAACGACTTAGGTATTTTAAGCATGCTAACCTTTAGCCCGGTAAGCAAATTAAAAAAAAAACGCAATATGTAGGCTACACGAGAACGGAGACGTCGAGTAACCAAAACAAATGCGTTAAACAAATTCGTACACGTTATTTATCAATTTAACTCTAGAATTAAAGGATATACAACGAGAAACAACGTTTGACAACCTTTAAACGGTTTTAATAACTATCTCAAAAATTGTCGCTCTGATGGAAACAACTGCTGAGTTATCTACTCAAATTCGTTGAACAAAACGACTTACGTATTTTAAGCATGCTAACCTTTAGCCCGGTAAGCAAATTAAAAAAAAAACGCAATATGTAGGCTACACGAGAACGGAGCCGTCGAGTAACCAAAACATATGGGTTAAACAAATTCGTACACGTTATTTATCAATTTAACTCTAGAAATAAAGGATATACAACGAGAAACAACGTTTGATAACCTTTAAACAGTTTTAATAACTATATCAAAAATTGTCGCTCTGATGCAAACGACTGCTGAGTTATCTACTCAAATTTGTTGAACAAAACGACTTAGGTATTTTAAGCATGCTAACCTTTAGCCCGGTAAGCAAATTAAAAAAAAAAACGCAATATGTAGGCTACACGAGAACGGAGCCGTCGAGTAACCAAAACATATGGGTTAAACAAATTCGTACACGGTGTTTATCAATTTAACTCTAGAAATAAAGGATATACAACGAGAAACAACGTTTGATAACCTTTAAACAGTTTTAATAACTATATCAAAAATTGTCGCTCTGATGCAAACGACTGCTGAGTTATCTACTCAAATTTATTGAACAAAACGACTTACGTATTTTAAGCATGCTAACCTTTAGCCCGGGAAGCAAATTAAAAAAAAAAAACGCAATATGTAGGCTACACGAGAACGGAGCCGTCGAGTAACCAAAACATATGGGTTAAACAAATTCGTACACGGTGTTTATCAATTTAACTCTAGAAATAAAGGATATACAACGAGAAACAACGTTTGATAACCTTTAAACAGTTTTAATAACTATATCAAAAATTGTCGCTCTGATGCAAACGACTGCTGAGTTATCTACTCAAATTTGTTGAACAAAACGACTTAGGTATTTTAAGCATGCTAACCTTTAGCCCGGTAAGCAAATTAAAAAAAAAAACGCAATATGTAGGGTACACGGGAACGGAGCCGTCGAGAAACCAAAACAAATGGGTTAAACAAATTCGTACACGTTATTTATCAATTTAACTCTAGAATTAAAGGATATACAACGAGAAACATCGTTTGAAACCTTTAAATAGTTTTAATAACTATCTCAAAAATTGTCGCTCTGATGCAAACAACTGCTGAGTTATCTACTCAAATTTGTTGAACAAAACGACTTACGTATTTTAAGCATGCTAACCTTTAGCCCGGTAAGCAAATTAAAAAAAAAACGTAATATGTAGGCTACACGAGAACGGAGCCGTCGAGTAACCAAAACAAATGGGTTAAACAAATTCGTACACGGTATTTATCAATTTAACTCTAGAATTAAAGGATATACAACGAGAAACATCGTTTGACAACCTTTAAATAGTTTTAATAACTATCTCAAAAATTGTCCCTCTGATGCAAACAACTGCTGAGTTATCTACTCAAATTTGTTGAACAAAACGACTTACGTATTTTAAGCATGCTAATCTTTAGCCCGGTAAGCAAATTAAAAAAAAAACGCAATATGTAGGCTACACGAGAACGGAGACCTCGAGTAACCAAAACAAATGCGTTAAACAAATTCGTACACGTTATTTATCAATTTAACTCTAGAATTAAAGGATATACAACGAGAAACATCGTTTGACAACCTTTAAATAGTTTTAATAACTATCTCAAAAATTGTCGCTCTGATGCAAACAACTGCTGAGTTATCTACTCAAATTTGTTGAACAAAACGACTTACGTATTTTAAGCATGCTAACCTTTAGCCCGGTAAGCAAATTAAAAAAAAAACGCAATATGTAGGCTACACGAGAACGGAGACGTCGAGTAACCAAAACAAATGCGTTAAACAAATTCGTACACGGAATTTATCAATTTAACTCTAGAATTAAAGGATATACAACGAGAAACATCGTTTGACAACCTTTAAATAGTTTTAATAACTATCTCAAAAATTGTCGCTCTGATGCAAACAACTGCTGAGTTATATACTCAAATTTGTTGAACAAAACCACTTACGTATTTTAAGCATGCTAACCTTTAGCCCGGTAAGCAAAATAAAAAAAAAACGCAATATGTAAGCTACACGAGAACGGAGCCGTCGAGTAACCAAAACAAATGCGTTAAACAAATTCGTACACGTTATTTATCAATTTAACTCTAGAATTAAAGGATACACAACGAGAAACATCGTTTGACAACCTTTAAATAGTTTTAATAACTATCTCAAAAATTGAATGAAATTGATGCAAACAACTGCTGAGTTATCTACTCAAATTTGTTGAACAAAACGACTTACGTATTTTAAGCATGCTAACCTTTAGCCCGGTAAGCAAATTAAAAAAAAAACGCAATATGTAGGCTACACGAGAACGGAGCCGTCGAGTAACCAAAACAAATGGGTTAAACAAATTCGTACACGTTATTTATCAATTTAACTCTAGAATTAAAGGATATACAACGAGAAACATCGTTTGACAACCTTTAAATAGTTTTAATAACTATCTCAAAAATTGTCGCTCTGATGCAAACAACTGCTGAGTTATCTACTCAAATTTGTTGAACAAAACGACTTACGTATTTTAAGCATGCTAACCTTTAGCCCGGGAAGCAAATTAAAAAAAAAAAACGCAATATGTAGGCTACACGAGAACGGAGCCGTCGAGTAACCAAAACAAATGGGTTAAACAAATTCGTACACGGTATTTATCAATTTAACTCTAGAATTAAAGGATATACAACGAGAAACAACGTTTGACAACCTTTAAACAGTTTTAATAACTATCTCAAAAATTGTCGCTCTGGTGGAAATAACTGCTGAGTTATCTACTCAAATTTGTTGAACAAAACGACTTACGTATTTTAAGCATGCTAACCTTTAGCCCGGTAAGCAAATTAAAAAAAAAAACGCAATATGTAGGCTACACGAGAACGGAGCCGTCGAGTAACCAAAACAAATGGGTTAAACAAATTCGTACACGGTATTTATCAATTTAACTCTAGAATTAAAGGATATGCAACGAGAAACAACGTTTGACAACCTTTAAACGGTTTTAATAACTATCTCAAAAATTGTCGCTCTGATGAAAACAACTGCTGAGTTATCTACTCAAATTCGTTGAACAAAACGACTTACGTATTTTAAGCATGCTAACCTTTAGCCCGGTAAGCAAATTAAAAAAAAAAACGCAATATGTAGGCTACACGAGAACGGAGCCGTCGAGTAACCAAAACAAATGGGTTAAAAAAATTCGTACACGTTATTTATCAATTTAACTCTAGAATTAAAGGATATACAACGAGAAACATCGTTTGAAACCTTTAAATAGTTTTAATAACTATCTCAAAAATTGTCGCTCTGATGCAAACAACTGCTGAGTTATCTACTCAAATTTGTTGAACAAAACGACTTACGTATTTTAAGCATGCTAACCTTTAGCCCGGTAAGCAAATTAAAAAAAAAACGCAATATGTAGGCTACACGAGAACGGAGCCGTCGAGTAACCAAAACAAATGAGTTAAACAAATTCGTACACGGTATTTATCAATTTAACTCTAGAATTAAAGGATATACAACGAGAAACAACGTTTGACAACCTTTAAACGGTTTTAATAACTATCTCAAAAATTGTCGCTCTGATGGAAACAACTGCTGAGTTATCTACTCAAATTTGTTGAACAAAACGACTTACGTATTTTAAGCATGCTAACCTTTAGCCCGGTAAGCAAATTAAAAAAAAACGCAATATGTAGGCTACACGAGAACGGAGACGTCGAGTAACCAAAACAAGTGCGTTAAACAAATTCGTACACGTTATTTATCAATTTAACTCTAGAATTAAAGGATATACAACGAGAAACATCGTTTGACAACCTTTAAATAGTTTTAATAACTATCTCAAAAATTGTCGCTCTGATGCAAACAACTGCTGAGTTATCTACTCAAATTTGTTGAACAAAACGACTTACGTATTTTAAGCATGCTAACCTTTAGCCCGGTAAGCAAATTAAAAAAAAAAACGCAATATGTAGGCTACACGAGAACGGAGCCGTCGAGTAACCAAAACAAATGGGTTAAACAAATTCGTACACGTTATTTATCAATTTAACTCTAGAATTAAAGGATATACAACGAGAAACATCGTTTGACAACCTTTAAATAGTTTTAATAACTATCTCAAAAATTGTCGCTCTGATGCAAACAACTGCTGAGTTATCTACTCAAATTTGTTGAACAAAACGACTTACGTATTTTAAGCATGCTAACCTTTAGCCCGGTAAGCAAATTAAAAAAAAAAACGCAATATGTAGGCTACACGAGAACGGAGCCGTCGAGTAACCAAAACAAATGGGTTAAATAAATTCGTACACGTTATTTATCAATTTAACTCTAGAATTAAAGGATATACAACGAGAAACATCGTTTGACAACCTTTAAATAGTTTTAATAACTATCTCAAAAATTGTCGCTCTGATGCAAACAACTGCTGAGTTATCTACTCAAATTTGTTGAACAAAACGACTTACGTATTTTAAGCATGCTAACCTTTAGCCCGGGAAGCAAATTAAAAAAAAAAAAACGCAATATGTAGGCTACACGTGAACGGAGCCGTCGAGTAACCAAAACAAATGGGTTAAACAAATTCGTACACGGTATTTATCAATTTAACTCTAGAATTAAAGGATATACAACGAGAAACAACGTTTGACAACCTTTAAACAGTTTTAATAACTATCTCAAAAATTGTCGCTCTGATGGAAACAACTGCTGAGTTATCTACTCAAATTTGTTGAACAAAACGACTTACGTATTTTAAGCATGCTAACCTTTAGCCCGGTAAGCAAATTAAAAAAAAAACGCAATATGTAGGCTAAACGAGAACGGAGCCGTCGAGTAACCAAAACAAATGGGTTAAACAAATTCGTACACGGTATTTATCAATTTAACTCTAGAATTAAAGGATATACAACGAGAAACAACGTTTGACAACCTTTAAACGGTTTTAATAACTATCTCAAAAATTGTCGCTCTGATGGAAACAACTGCTGAGTTATCTACTCAAATTCGTTGAACAAAACGACTTACGTATTTTAAGCATGCTAACCTTTAGCCCGGTAAGCAAATTAAAAAAAAAAAAACGCAATATGTAGGCTACACGAGAACGGAGCCGTCGAGTAACCAAAACAAATGGGTTAAACAAATTCGTACACGTTATTTATCAATTTAACTCTAGAATTAAAGGATATACAACGAGAAACATCGTTTGAAACCTTTAAATAGTTTTAATAACTATCTCAAAAATTGTCGCTCTGATGCAAACAACTGCTGAGTTATCTACTCAAATTTGTTGAACAAAACGACTTACGTATTTTAAGCATGCTAACCTTTAGCCCGGTAAGCAAATTAAAAAAAAAACGCAATATGTAGGCTACACGAGAACGGAGCCGTCGAGTAACCAAAACAAATGGGTTAAACAAATTCGTACACGGTATTTATCAATTTAACTCTAGAATTAAAGGATATACAACGAGAAACAACGTTTGACAACCTTTAAACGGTTTTAATAACTATCTCAAAAATTGTCGCTCTGATGGAAACAACTGCTGAGTTATCTACTCAAATTCGTTGAACAAAACGACTTACGTATTTTAAGCATGCTAACCTTTAGCCCGGTAAGCAAATTAAAAGAAAAACGCAATATGTAGGCTACACGAGAACGGAGCCGTCGAGTAACCAAAACAAATGGGTTAAACAAATTCGTACACGGTATTTATCAATTTAACTCTAGAATTAAAGGATATACAACGAGAAACAAGGTTTGACAACCTTTAAACAGTTTTAATAACTATCTCAAAAATTGTCGCTCTGATGGAAACAACTGCTGAGTTATCTACTCAAATTTATTGAACAAAACGACTTACGTATTTTAAGCATGCTAACCTTTAGCCCGGGAAGCAAATTAAAAAAAAAACGCAATATGTAGGCTACACGAGAACGGAGCCGTCGAGTAACCAAAACATATGGGTTAAACAAATTCGTACACGGTGTTTATCAATTTAACTCTAGAAATAAAGGATATACAACGAGAAACAACGTTTGACAACCTTTAAACAGTTTTAATAACTATCTCAAAAATTGTCGCTCTGATGCAAACAACTGCTGAGTTATCTACTCAAATTTGTTGAACAAAACGACTTACGTATTTTAAGCATGCTAACCTTTAGCCCGGTAAGCAAATTAAAAAAAAAACGCAATATGTAGGCTACACGAGAACGGAGCCGTCGAGTAACCAAAACAAATGGGTTAAACAAATTCGTACACGGTATTTATCAATTTAACTCTAGAATTAAAGGATATACAACGAGAAACATCGTTTGACAACCTTTAAATAGTTTTAATAACTATCTCAGAAATTGTCGCTCTGATGCAAACAACTGCTGAGTTATCTACTCAAATTTGTTGAACAAAACGACTTACGTATTTTAAGCATGCTAATCTTTAGCCCGGTAAGCAAATTAAAAAAAAAACGCAATATGTAGGCTACACGAGAACGGAGACCTCGAGTAACCAAAACAAATGCGTTAAACAAATTCTTACACGTTATTTATCAATTTAACTCTAGAATTAAAGGATATACAACGAGAAACATCGTTTGACAACCTTTAAATAGTTTTAGTAACTATCTCAAAAATTGTCGCTCGGATGCAAACAACTGCTGAGTTATCTACTCAAATTTGTTGAACAAAACGACTTACGTATTTTAAGCATGCTGACCTTTAGCCCGGTAAGCAAATTAAAAAAAAAAAACGCAATATGTAGGCTACACGAGAACGGAGCCGTCGAGTAACCAAAACAAATGGGTTAAACAAATTCGTACACGTTATTTATCAATTTAACTCTAGAATTAAAGGATATACAACGAGAAACATCGTTTGACAACCTTTAAATAGTTTTAATAACTATCTCAAAAATTGTCGCTCTGATGCAAACAACTGCTGAGTTATCTACTCAAATTTGTTGAACAAAACGACTTACGTATTTTAAGCATGCTAACCTTTAGCCCGGTAAGCAAATTAAAAAAAAAAAAAAAACGCAATATGTAGGCTACACGAGGACGGAGACGTCGAGTAACCAAAACAAATGCGTTAAACAAATTCGTACACGTTATTTATCAATTTAACTCTAGAATTAAAGGATATACAACGAGAAACATCGTTTGACAACCTTTAAATAGTTTTAATAACTATCTCAAAAATTGTCGCTCTGATGCAAAAAACTGCCGAGTTATCTACTCAAATTTGTTGAACAAAACGACTTACGTATTTTAAGCATGCTAACCTTTATCCCGGTAAGCAAATTAAAAAACAAAACGCAATATGTAGGCTACACGAGAACGGAGCCGTCGAGTAACCAAAACAAATGGGTTAAACAAATTCGTACATGGTATTTATCAATTTAACTCTAGAATTAAAGGATATACAACGAGAAACCACGTTTGACAACCTTTAAACAGTTTTAATAACTATCTCAAAAATTGTCGCTCTCATGCAAACAACTGCTGAGTTATCTACTCAAATTTGTTGAACAAAACGACTTAGGTATTTTAAGCATGCTAACCTTTAGCCCGGTAAGCAAATTAAAAAAAAAAACGCAATATGTAGGCTACACGAGAACGGAGCCGTCGAGTAACCAAAACAAATGCGTTAAACAAATTCGTACACGTTATTTATCAATTTAACTCTAGAATTAAAGGATATACAACGAGAAACATCGTTTGACAACCTTTAAATAGTTTTAATAACTATCTCAAAAATTGTCGCTCTGATGCAAACAACTGCTGAGTTATCTACTCAAATTTGTTGAACAAAACGACTTACGTATTTTAAGCATGCTAAGCTTTAGCCCGGTAAGCAAATTAAAAAAAAAAACGCAATATGTAGGCTACACGAGAACGGAGCCGTCGAGTAACCAAACCAAATAGGTTAAACAAATTCGTACACGGTATTTATCTATTTAACACTAGAATTAAAGGATATACAACGAGAAACATCGTTTGACAACCTTTAAATAGTTTTAATAACTATCACAAAAATTGTCGCTCTGATGCAAACAACTGCTGAGTTATCTACTCAAATTTGTTGAACAAAACGACTTACGTATTTTAAGCATGCTAACCTTTAGCCCGGTAAGCAAAATAAAAAAAAAACGCAATATGTAGGCTACACGAGAACGGAGCCGTCGAGTAACCAAAACAAATGCGTTAAACAAATTCGTACACGGTATTTATCAATTTAACACTAGAATTAAAGGATATACAACGAGAAACAACGTTTGACAACCTTTAAACAGTTTTAATAACTATCTCAAAAATTGTCGCTCTGATGGAAACAACTGCTGAGTTATCTACTCAAATTTGTTGAACAAAACGACTTACGTATTTTAAGCATGCTAACCTTTAGCCCGGTAAGCAAATTAAAAAAAACAACCCAATATGTAGGCTACACGAGAACGGAGCCGTCGAGTAACCAAAACAAATGGGTTAAACAAATTCGTTAACGGTATTTATCAATTTAACTCTAGAATTAAAGGATATACAACGAGAAACAACGTTTGACAACCTTCAAACAGTTTTAATAACTATCTCAAAAATTGTCGCTCTGATGCAAACAACTGCTGAGTTATCTACTCAAATTTGTTGAACAAAACGACTTACGTATTTTAAGCATGCTAACCTTTAGCCCGGTAAGCAAATTAAAAAAAAAAACCCAATATGTAGGCTACACGAGAACGGAGCCGTCGAGTAACCAAAACAAATGGGTTAAACAAATTCGTACACGGTATTTATCAAGTTAACTCTAGAATTAAAGGATATACAACGAGAAACAACGTTTGACAACCTTTAAACAGTTTTAATAACTTTCTCAAAAATTTTCGCTCTGATGGAAACAACTGCTGAGTTATCTACTCAAATTTGTTGAACAAAACGACTTACGTATTTTAAGCATGCTAACCTTTAGCCCGGTATGCAAATTAAAAAAAAAAAACGCAATATGTAGGCTACACGAGATCGGAGACTTCGAATAACCAAAACGAATGCGTTAAACAAATTCGTACACGGAATTTATCAATTTAACACTAGAATTAAAGGATATACAACGAGAAACATCGTTTGACAACCTTTAAATAGTTTTAATAACTATCTCAAAAATTGTCGCTCTGATGCAAACAACTGCTGAGTTATCTACTCAAATTTGTTGAACAAAACGACTTACGTATTTTAAGCATGCTAACCTTTAGCCCGGTAAGCAAATTAAAAAAAAAACGCAATATGTAGGCTACACGAGAACGGAGCCGTCGAGTAACCAAAACAAATGGGTTAAACAAATTCGTACACGGTATTTGTCAATTTAACTCTAGAATTAAAGGATATACAACGAGAAACAACGTTTGACAACCTTTAAACGGTTTTAATAACTATCTCAAAAATTGTCGCTCTGATGGAAACAACTGCTGAGTTATCTACTCAAATTCGTTGAACAAAACGACTTACGTATTTTAAGCATGCTAACCTTTAGCCCGGTAAGCAAATTAAAAAAAAAAACGCAATATGTAGGCTACACGAGAACGGAGCCGTCGAGTAACCAAAACAAATGGGTTAAACAAATTCGTACACGGTATTTATCAATTTAACTCTAGAATTAAAGGATATACAACGAGAAACAACGTTTGACAACCTTTAAACAGTTTTAATAACTCTCTCAAAAATTTTCGCTCTGATGGAAACAACTGCTGAGTTATCTACTCAAATTTATTGAACAAACCGACTTACGTATTTTAAGCATGCTAACCTTTAGCCCGGTATGCAAATTAAAAAAAAAACGCAATATGTAGGCTACACGAGAACGGAGACTTCGAGTAACCAAAACAAATGCGTTAAACAAATTCGTACACGTTATTTATCAATTTAACTCTAGAATTAAAGGATATACAACGAGAAACATCGTTTGAAACCTTTAAATAGTTTTAATAACTATCTCAAAAATTGTCGCTCTGATGCAAACAACTGCTGAGCTATCTACTCAAATTTGTTGAACAAAACGACTTACGTATTTTAAGCATGCTAACATTTAGCCCGGTAAGCAAATTAAAAAAAAAAACGCAATATGTAGGCTACACGAGAACGGAGCCGTCGAGTAACCAAAACAAATGGGTTAAACAAATTCGTACACGTTATTTATCAATTTAACTCTAGAATTAAAGGATATACAACGAGAAACATCGTTTGACAACCTTTAAATAGTTTTAATAACTATCTCAAAAATTGTCGCTCTGATGCAAACAACTGCCGAGTTATCTACTCAAATTTGTTGAACAAAACGACTTACGTATTTTAAGCATGCTAACCTTTAGCCCGGTAAGCAAATTAAAAAAAAAACGCAATATGTAGGCTACACGAGAACGGAGCCGTCGAGTAACCAAAACAAATGGGTTAAACAAATTCGTACACGTTATTTATCAATTTAACTCTAGAATTAAAGGATATACAACGAGAAACAACGTTTGACAACCTTTAAACCGTTTTAATAACTATCTCAAAAATTGTCGCTCTGATGCAAACAACTGCTGAGTTATCTACTCAAATTTGTTGAACAAAACGACTTACGTATTTTAAGCATGCTAACATTTAGCCCGGTAAGCAAATTAAAAAAAAAAACGCAATATGTAGGCTACACGAGAACGGAGCCGTCGAGTAACCAAAACAAATGGGTTAAACAAATTCGTACACGTTATTTATCAATTTAACTCTAGAATTAAAGGATATACAACGAGAAACATCGTTTGACAACCTTTAAATAGTTTTAATAACTATCTCAAAAATTGTCGCTCTGATGCAAACAACTGCCGAGTTATCTACTCAAATTTGTTGAACAAAACGACTTACGTATTTTAAGCATGCTAACATTTAGCCCGGTAAGCAAATTAAAAAAAAAAACGCAATATGTAGGCTACACGAGAACGGAGCCGTCGAGTAACCAAAACAAATGGGTTAAACAAATTCGTACACGTTATTTATCAATTTAACTCTAGAATTAAAGGATATACAACGAGAAACAACGTTTGACAACCTTTAAACCGTTTTAATAACTATCTCAAAAATTGTCGCTCTGATGCAAACAACTGCTGAGTTATCTACTCAAATTTGTTGAACAAAACGACTTACGTATTTTAAGCATGCTAACCTTTAGCCCGGTAAGCAAATTAAAAAAAAAACGCAATATGTAGGCTACACGAGAACGGAGCCGTCGAGTAACCAAAACAAATGGGTTAAACAAATTCGTACACGGTATTTGTCAATTTAACTCTAGAATTAAAGGATATACAACGAGAAACAACGTTTGACAACCTTTAAACGGTTTTAATAACTATCTCAAAAATTGTCGCTCTGATGGAAACAACTGCTGAGTTATCTACTCAAATTCGTTGAACAAAACGACTTACGTATTTTAAGCATGCTAACCTTTAGCCCGGTAAGCAAATTAAAAAAAAAAACGCAATATGTAGGCTACACGAGAACGGAGCCGTCGAGTAACCAAAACAAATGGGTTAAACAAATTCGTACACGGTATTTATCAATTTAACTCTAGAATTAAAGGATATACAACGAGAAACAACGTTTGACAACCTTTAAACAGTTTTAATAACTCTCTCAAAAATTTTCGCTCTGATGGAAACAACTGCTGAGTTATCTACTCAAATTTATTGAACAAACCGACTTACGTATTTTAAGCATGCTAACCTTTAGCCCGGTATGCAAATTAAAAAAAAAACGCAATATGTAGGCTACACGAGAACGGAGACTTCGAGTAACCAAAACAAATGCGTTAAACAAATTCGTACACGTTATTTATCAATTTAACTCTAGAATTAAAGGATATACAACGAGAAACATCGTTTGAAACCTTTAAATAGTTTTAATAACTATCTCAAAAATTGTCGCTCTGATGCAAACAACTGCTGAGCTATCTACTCAAATTTGTTGAACAAAACGACTTACGTATTTTAAGCATGCTAACATTTAGCCCGGTAAGCAAATTAAAAAAAAAAACGCAATATGTAGGCTACACGAGAACGGAGCCGTCGAGTAACCAAAACAAATGGGTTAAACAAATTCGTACACGTTATTTATCAATTTAACTCTAGAATTAAAGGATATACAACGAGAAACATCGTTTGACAACCTTTAAATAGTTTTAATAACTATCTCAAAAATTGTCGCTCTGATGCAAACAACTGCCGAGTTATCTACTCAAATTTGTTGAACAAAACGACTTACGTATTTTAAGCATGCTAACCTTTAGCCCGGTAAGCAAATTAAAAAACAAAACGCAATATGTAGGCTACACGAGAACGGAGCCGTCGAGTAACCAAAACAAATGGGTTAAACAAATTCGTACATGGTATTTATCAATTTAACTCTAGAATTAAAGGATATACAACGAGAAACCACGTTTGACAACCTTTAAACAGTTTTAATAACTATCTCAAAAATTGTCGCTCTCATGCAAACAACTGCTGAGTTATCTACTCAAATTTGTTGAACAAAACGACTTACGTATTTTAAGCATGCTAACCTTTAGCCCGGTAAGCAAATTAAAAAAAAAACGCAATATCTAGGCTACACGAGAACGGAGCCGTCGAGTAACCAAAACAAATGCGTTAAACAAATTCGTACACGTTATTTATCAATTTAACTCTAGAATTAAAGGATATACAACGAGAAACATCGTTTGACAACCTTTAAATAGTTTTAATAACTATCTCAAAAATTGTCGCTCTGATGCAAACAACTGCTGAGTTATCTACTCAAATTTGTTGAACAAAAACGACTTACGTATTTTAAGCATGCTAACCTTTAGCCCGGTAAGCAAATTAAAAAAAAAAAAACGCAATATGTAGGCTACACGAGAACGGAGCCGTCGAGTAACCAAACCAAATAGGTTAAACAAATTTCGTACACGGTATTTATCTATTTAACACTAGAATTAAAGGATATACAACGAGAAACATCGTTTGACAACCTTTAAACAGTTTTAATAACTATCTCAAAAATTGTCGCTCTGATGCAAACAACTGCCGAGTTATCTACTCAAATTTGTTGAACAAAACGACTTAGGTATTTTAAGCATGCTAACCTTTAGCCCGGTAAGCAAATTAAAAAAAAAAACGCAATATGTAGGCTACACGAGAACGGAGCCGTCGAGTAACCAAAACAAATGCGTTAAAACAAATTCGTACACGGTATTTATCAATTTAACACTAGAATTAAAGGATATACAACAAGGAACATCGTTTGACAACCTTTAAATAGTTTTAATAACTATCTCAAAAATTGTCGCTCTGATGCAAACAACTGCTGAGTTATCTACTCAAATTTGTTGAACAAAACGACTTACGTATTTTAAGCATGCTAAGCTTTAGTCCGGTAAGCAAATTAAAAAAAAAAACGCAATATGTAGGCTACACGAGAACGGAGCCGTCGGGTAACCAAAACAAATGGGTTAAACAAATTCGTTACACGTTATTTATCAATTTAAATCTAGAATTAAAGGATACACAACGAGAAACATCGTTTGACAACCTTTAAATAGTTTTAATAACTATCACAAAAATTGTCGCTCTGATGCAAACAACTGCTGAGTTATCTACTCAAAATTTGTTGAACAAAACGACTTACGTATTTTAAGCATGCTAACCTTTAGCCCGGTAAGCAAAATAAAAAAAAAAACGCAATATGTAGGCTACACGAGAACGGAGCCGTCGAGTAACCAAAACAAATGCGTTAAACAAATTCGTACACGGTATTTATCAATTTAACACTAGAATTAAAGGATATACAACGAGAAACAACGTTTGACAACCTTTAAACAGTTTTAATAACTATCTCAAAATTGTCGCTCTGATGGAAACAACTGCTGAGTTATCTACTCAAATTTGTTGAACAAAACGACTTACGAATTTTAAGCATGCTAACCTTTAGCCCGGTAAGCAAATTAAAAAAAACAACCCAATATGTAGGCTACACGAGAACGGAGCCGTCGAGTAACCAAAACAAATGGGTTTAAAACAATTCGTTAACGGTATTTATCAATTTAACTCTAGAATTAAAGGATATACAACGAGAAACAACGTTTGACAACCTTCAAACAGTTTTAATAACTATCTCAAAAATTGTCGCTCTGATGCAAACAACTGCTGAGTTATCTACCCAAATTTGTTGAACAAAACGACTTACGTATTTTAAGCATGCTAACCTTTAGCCCGGTAAGCAAATTAAAAAAAAAACGCAATATGTAGGCTACACGAGAACGGAGCCTTCGAGTACCAAAACAAATGGGTTAAACAAATTCGTACACGGTATTTATCAATTTAACTCTAGAATTAAAGGATATACAACGAGAAACAACGTTTGACAACCTTTAAACAGTTTTAATAACTTTCTCAAAAATTTTCGCTCTGATGGAAACAACTGCTGAGTTATCTACTCAAATTTGTTGAACAAAAACGACTTACGTATTTTAAGCATGCTAACCTTTAGCCCGGTATGCAAATTAAAAAAAAAAAAAACGCAATATGTAGGCTACACGAGATCGGAGACTTCGAATAACCAAAACGAATGCGTTTAAACAAATTCGTACACGGAATTATCAATTTAACACTAGAATTAAAGGATATACAAACGAGAAACATCGTTTGACAACCTTTAAATAGTTTTAATAACTATCTCAAAAATTGTCGCTCTGATGCAAACAACTGCTGAGTTATCTACTCAAATTTGTTGAACAAAACGACTTACGTATTTTAAGCATGCTAACCTTTAGCCCGGTAAGCAAATTAAAAAAAAAAAACGCAATATGTAGGCTACACGAGAACGGAGCCGTCGAGTAACCAAAACAAATGGGTTAAACAAATTCGTACACGGTATTTATCAATTTAACTCTAGAATTAAAGGATATACAACGAGAAACAACGTTTGACAACCTTTAAACGGTTTTAATAAACTATCTCAAAAATTGTCGCTCTGATGGAAAACAACTGCTGAGTTATCTACTCAAATTCGTTGAACAAAACGACTTACGTATTTTAAGCATGCTAACCTTTAGCCCGGTAAGCAAATTAAAAAAAAAAACGCAATATGTAGGCTACACGAGAACGGAGCCGTCGAGTAACCAAAACAAATGGGTTTAAACAAATTCGTACACGGTATTTATCAATTTAACTCTAGAATTAAAGGATATACAACGAGAAACAAGGTTTGACAACCTTTAAACAGTTTTTAATAACTCTCTCAAAAATTGTCGCTCTGATGGAAACAACTGCTGAGTTATCTACTCAAATTTATTGAACAAACCGACTTACGTATTTTAAGCATGCTAACCTTTAGCCCGGTATGCAAATTAAAAAAAAAACGCAATATGTAGGCTACACGAGAACGGAGACTTCGAGTAACCAAAACAAATGCGTTAAACAAATTCGTACACGTTATTTATCAATTTAACTCTAGAATTAAAGGATATACAACGAGAAACATCGTTTGAAACCTTTAAATAGTTTTAATAACTATCTCAAAAATTGTCGCTCTGATGCAAACAACTGCTGAGCTATCTACTCAAATTTGTTGAACAAAACGACTTACGTATTTTAAGCATGCTAACATTTAGCCCGGTAAGCAAATTAAAAAAAAAACGCAATATGTAGGCTACACGAGAACGGAGCCGTCGAGTAACCAAAACAAATGGGTTAAACAAATTCGTACACGGTATTTATCAATTTAACTCTAGAATTAAAGGATATACAACGAGAAACATCGTTTGACAACCTTTAAATAGTTTTAATAACTATCTCAAAAATTGTCGCTCTGATGCAAACAACTGCTGAGTTATCTACTCAAATTTGTTGAACAAAACGACTTACGTATTTTAAGCATGCTAATCTTTAGCCCGGTAAGCAAATTAAAAAAAAACGCAATATGTAGGCTACACGAGAACGGAGACGTCGAGTAACCAAAACAAATGCGTTAAACAAATTCGTACACGTTATTTATCAATTTAACTCTAGAATTAAAGGATATACAACGAGAAACATCGTTTGACAACCTTTAAATAGTTTTAATAACTATCTCAAAAATTGTCGCTCTGATGCAAACAACTGCTGAGTTATCTACTCAAATTTGTTGAACAAAACGACTTACGTATTTTAAGCATGCTAACCTTTAGCCCGGTAAGCAAATTAAAAAAAAACGCAATATGTAGGCTACACGAGAACGGAGCCGTCGAGTAACCAAAACAAATGGGTTAAACAAATTCGTACACGTTATTTATCAATTTAACTCTAGAATTAAAGGATATACAACGAGAAACATCGTTTGACAACCTTTAAATAGTTTTAATAACTATCTCAAAAATTGTCGCTCTGATGCAAACAACTGCTGAGTTATCTACTCAAATTTGTTGAACAAAACGACTTACGTATTTTAAGCATGCTAACCTTTAGCCCGGTAAGCAAATTAAAAAAAAAAACGCAATATGTAGGCTACACGAGGACGGAGACGTCGAGTAACCGAAACAAATGCGTTAAACAAATTCGTACACGTTATTTATCAATTTAACTCTAGAATTA
Organism: Eurosta solidaginis; assembly: GCF_040869045.1. Classification (NCBI taxonomy): domain Eukaryota; kingdom Metazoa; phylum Arthropoda; class Insecta; order Diptera; family Tephritidae; genus Eurosta; species Eurosta solidaginis. Next base: position 124,550,654 of record NC_090321.1, read on the forward strand.
AAGGATATACAACGAGAAACATCGTTTGACAACCTTTAAATAGTTTTAATAACTATCTCAAAAATTGTCGCTCTGATGCAAACAACTGCCGAGTTATCTACTCAAATTTGTTGAACAAAACGACATACGTATTTCAAGCATGCTAACCTTTAGCCCGGTAAGCAAATTAAAAAACAAAACGCAATATGTAGGCTACACGAGAACGGAGCCGTCGGGTAACCAAAACAAATGGGTTAAACAAATTCGTACACGGTATTTATCAATTTAACTCTAGAATTAAAGGATATACAACGAGAAACCACGTTTGACAACCTTTAAACAGTTTTAATAACTATCTCAAAAATTGTCGCTCTCATGCAAACAACTGCTGAGTTATCTACTCAAATTTGTTGAACAAAAGAACTTACGTATTTTAAGCATGCTAACCTTTAGCCCGGTAAGCAAATTAAAAAAAAAAAACGCAATATCTAGGCTACACGAGAACGGAGCCGTCGAGTAACCAAAACAAATGCGTTAAACAAATTCGTACACGTTATTTATCAATTTAACTCTAGAATTAAAGGATATACAACGAGAAACATCGTTTGACAACCTTTAAATAGTTTTAATAACTATCTCAAAAATTGTCGCTCTGATGCAAACAACTGCTGAGTTATCTACGACTTACGTATTTTAAGCATGCTAACCTTTAGCCCGGTAAGCAAATTAAAAAAAAAAAACGCAATATGTAGGCTACACGAGAACGGAGCCGTCGAGTAACCAAACCAAATAGGTTAAACCAATTCGTACACGGTATTTATCTATTTAACACTAGAATTAAAGGATATACAACGAGAAACATCGTTTGACAACCTTTAAACAGTTTTAATAACTATCTCATAAATTGTCGCTCTGATGCAAACAACTGCCGAGTTATCTACTCAAATTTGTTGAAGAAAACGACTTAGGTATTTTAAGCATGCTTACCTTTAGCCCGGTAAGCAAATAAAAAAAAAACGCAATATGTAGGCTACACGAGAACGGAGACGTCGAGTAACCAAAAAAAATGCGTTAAACAAATTCGTACACGTTATTTATCAATTTAACTCTAGAATTAAAGGATATACAACGAGAAACAACGTTTGACAACCTTTAAACAGTTTTAATAACTATCTCAAAAATTGTCGCTCTGATGCAAACAACTGCCGAGTTATCTACTCAAATTTGTTGAACAAAACGACTTAGGTATTATAAGCATGCTAACTTTTAGCCCGGTAAGCAAAGTAAAAAAAAAACGCAATATGTAGGCTACACGAGAACGGAGCCGTCGAGTAACCAAAACAAATGCGTTAAACAAATTCGTACACGGTATTTATCAATTTAACACTAGAATTAAAGGATATACAACGAGAAACATCGTTTGACAACCTTTAATTAGTTTTAATAACTATCTCAAAAATTGTCGCTCTGATGCAAACAACTGCTGAGTTATCTACTCAAATTTGTTGAACAAAACGACTTAGGTATTTTAAGCATGCTAACCTTTAGCCCGGTAAGCAAATTAAAACAAAAACCCAATATGTAGGCTACATGAGAACGGAGCCGTCGAGTAACCAAAACAAATGCGTTAAACAAATTCGTACACGGTATTTATCAATTTAACACTAGAATTAAAGGATATACAACGAGAAACAACGTTTGACAACCTTTAAACAGTTTTAATAACTATCTCAAAAATTGTCGCTCTGATGGAAACAACTGCTGAGTTATCTACTCAAATTGGTGAACAAAACGACTTACGTATTTTAAGCATGCTAACCTTTAGCCCGGTAAGCAAATTAAAAAAAAAAAACCCAATATGTAGGCTACACGAGAACGGAGCCGTCGAGTAACCAAAACAAATGGGTTAAACAAATTCGTACACGGTATTTATCAATTTAACTCTAGAATTAAAGGATATACAACGAGAAACAACGTTTGACAACCTTTAAACAGTTTTAATAACTATATCAAAAATTGTCGCTCTGATGCAAACAACTGCTGAGTTATCTACTCAAATTTGTTGAACAAAACGACTTACGTATTTTAAGCATGCTAACCTTTAGCCCGGTAAGCAAATTAAAAAAAAAAAACGCAATATGTAGGCTACACGAGAACGGAGCCGTCGAGTAACCAAACCAAATAGGTTAAACAAATTCGTACACGGTATTTATCTATTTAACACTAGAATTAAAGGATATACAACGAGAAACAACGTTTGACAACCTTTAAACAGTTTTAATAACTATATCAAAAATTGTCGCTCTGATGCAAACAACTGCTGAGTTATCTACTCAAATTTGTTGAACAAAACGACTTACGTATTTTAAGCATGCTAACCTTTAGCCCGGTAAGCAAATTAAAAAAAAAAACGCAATATGTAGGCTACACGAGAACGGAGCCGTCGAGTAACCAAAACAAATGGGTTAAACAAATTCGTACACGTTATTTATCAATTTAACTCTAGAATTAAAGGATATACAACGAGAAACATCGTTTGAAACCTTTAAATAGTTTTAATAACTATCTCAAAAATTGTCGCTCTGATGCAAACAACTGCTGAGTTATCTACTCAAATTTGTTGAACAAAACGACTTACGTATTTTAAGCATGCTAATCTTTAGCCCGGTAAGCAAATTAAAAAAAAACGCAATATGTAGGCTACACGAGAACGGAGCCGTCGAGTAACCAAAACAAATGCGTTAAACAAATTCGTACACGTTATTTATCAATTTAACTCTACTAGAATTAAAGGATATACAACGAGAAACATCGTTTGACAACCTTTAAATAGTTATAATAACTATCTCAAAAATTGTCGCTCTGATGCAAACAACTGCTGAGTTATCTACTCAAATTTGTTGAACAAAACGACTTACGTATTTTGAGCATGCTAACCTTTAGCCGGGTAAGCAAATTAAAAAAAAAAAAATATGTAGGCTACACGAGAACGGAGTCGTCGAGTAACCAAAACAAATGGGTTAAACAAATTCGTACACGTTATTTATCAATTTAACTCTAGAATTAAAGGATATACAACGAGAAACATCGTTTGACAACCTTTAAATAGTTTACAAATAAATTAAATAGGTTTAATAATAAATTGTCGCTCTGATGCAAACAACTGCTGAGTTATCTACTCAAATTTGTTGAACAAAACGACTTACGTATTTTAAGCATGCTAACCTTTAGCCCGGTAAGCAAATTAAAAAAAAAAACCCAATATGTACGCTACACGAGCACGGAGCCGTCGAGTAACCAAAAAAAATGGGTTAAACAAATTCGTACACGGTATTTATCAATTTAACTCTAGAATTAAAGGATATACAACGAGAAACAACGTTTGACAACCTTTAAACAGTTTTAATAACTATATCAAAAATTGTCGCTCTGATGCAAACAACTGCTGAGTTATCTACTCAAATTTGTTGAACAAAACGACTTACGTATTTTAAGCATGCTAACCTTTAGCCCGGTAAGCAAATTAAAAAAAAAACGCAATATGTAGGCTACACGAGAACGGAGCCGTCGAGTAACCAAACCAAATAGGTTAAACAAATTCGTACACGGTATTTATCTATTTAACACTAGAATTAAAGGATATACAACGAGAAACAACGTTTGACAACCTTTAAACAGTTTTAATAACTATATCAAAAATTGTCGCTCTGATGCAAACAACTGCTGAGTTATCTACTCAAATTTGTTGAACAAAACGACTTACGTATTTTAAGCATGCTAATCTTTAGCCAGGTAAGCAAATTAAAAAAAAAAAAACGCAATATGTAGGCTACACGAGAACGGAGCCGTCGAGTAACCAAAACAAATGGGTTAAACAAATTCGTACACGTTATTTATCAATTTAACTCTAGAATTAAAGGATATACAACGAGAAACATCGTTTGACCACCTTTAAATAGTTTTAATAACTATCTCAAAAATTGTCGCTCTGATGCAAACAACTGCTGAGTTATCTACTCAAATTTGTTGAACAAAACGACTTACGTATTTTAAGCATGCTAACCTTTAGCCCGGTAAGCAAATTAAAAAAAAAACGCAATATGTAGGCTACACGAGAACGGAGACGTCGAGTAACCAAAACAAATGGGTTAAAAAAATTCGTACACGGTATTTATCAATTTAACTCTAGAATTAAAGGATATACAACGAGAAACCATGTTTGACAACATTTAAACAGTTTTAATAACTATCTCAAAAATTGTCGCTCTGATGCAAACAACTGCTGAGTTATCTACTCAAATTTGTTGAACAAAACGACTTACGTATTTTAAGCATGCTAACCTTTAGCCCGGTAAGAAAATTAAAAAAAAAAAACGCAATATCTAGGCTACACGAGAACGGAGCCGTCGAGTAACCAAAATAAATGCGTTAAACAAATTCGTACACGTTATTTATCAATTTAACTCTAGAATTAAAGGATATACAACGAGAAACAACGTTTGACAACCTTTAAACAGTTTTAATAACTATCTCAAAAATTGTCGCTCTGATGCAAACAACTGCTAAGTTATCTACTCAAATTTGTTGAACAAAACGACTTACGTATTTTAAGCATGCTAACCTTTAGCCCGGTAAGCAAATTAAAAAAAAAAAACGCAATATCTAGGCTACACGAGAACGGAGCCGTCGAGTAACCAAAACAAATGCGTTAAACAAATTCGTACACGTTACTTATAAATTTAACTCTAGAATTAAAGGATATACAACGAGAAACAACGTTTAACAACCTTTAAACACTTTTAATAACTATCTCAAAAATTGTCGCTCTGATGGAAACAACTGCTGAGTTATCTACACAAATTTGTTGAACAAAACGACTTACGTATTTTAAGCATGCTAACCTTTAGCCCGGTAAGCAAATTAAAAAAAAAAACACAATATGTAGGCTACACGAGAACGGAGACGTCGAGTAACCATAACAAATGCGTTAAACAAATTCGTACACGTTATTTATCAACTTAACTCTAGAATTAAAGGATATACAACGAGAAACATCGTTTGACAACCTTTAAATAGTTTTAATAACTATCTCAAAAATTGTCGCTCTGATGCAAACAACTGCTGAGTTATCTACTCAAATTTGTTGACCAAAACGACTTACGTATTTTAAGCATGCTAACCTTTAGCCCGGTAAGCAAATTAAAAAAAAAACGCAATATGTAGGCTACACGAGAACGGAGACGTCGAGTAACCAAAACAAATGCGTTAAACAAATTCGTACACGTTATTTATCAATTTAACTCTAGAATTAAAGGATATACAACGAGAAACAACGTTTGACAACCTTTAAACAGTTTTAATAACTATCTCAAAAATTGTCGCTCTGATGCAAACAACTGCTGAGTTATCTACTCAAATTTGTTGAACAAAACGACTTACGTATTTTAAGCATGCTAACCTTTAGCCCGGTAAGCAAATTAAAAAAAAACGCAATATGTAGGCTACACGAGAACGGAGCCGTCGAGTAACCAAAACAAATGCGTTAAACAAATTCGTACACGTTATTTATCAATTTAACTCTAGAATTAAAGGATATACATCGAGAAACAACGTTTGACAACCTTTAAACAGTTTTAATAACTATCTCAAAAATTGTCGCTCTGATGCAAACAACTGCTGAGTTATTTACTCAAATTTGTTGAAAAAAACGACTTACGTATTTTAAGCATGCTAACCTTTAGCCCGGTAAGCAAATTAAAAAAAAACGCAATATGTAGGCTACACGAGAACGGAGCCGTCGAGTAACCAAAACAAATGCGTTAAACAAATTCGTACACGTTATTTATCAATTTAACTCTAGAATTAAAGGATATACAACGAGAAACAACGTTTGACAACCTTTAAACAGTTTTAATAACTATCTCAAAAATTGTCGCTCTGATGCAAACAACTGCTGAGTTATCTACTCAAATTTGTTGAACAAAACGACTTACGTATTTTAAGCATGCTAACCTTTAGCCCGGTAAGCAAATTAAAAAAAAAACGCAATATGTAGGCTACACGAGAACGGAGACGTCGAGTAACCAAAACAAATGCGTTAAACAAATTCGTACACGTTATTTATCAATTTAACTCTAGAATTAAAGGATATACAACGAGAAACAACTTTGACAACCTTTAAACAGTTTTAATAACTATCTCAAAAATTGTCGATCTGATGCAAACAACTGATGAGTTGTCTACTTAAATTTGTTGAACAAAACGACTTACGTATTTTAAGCATGCTAATCTTTAGCCCGGTAAGCAAATTAAAAAAAAAAACGCAATATGTAGGCTACACGAGAACGGAGCCGTCGAGTAACCAAAACAAATGCGTTAAACAAATTCGTACACGTTATTTATCAATTTAACTCTAGAATTAAAGGACATACAACGAGAAACATCGTTTGACAACCTTTAAACAGTTTTAATAACTATCTCAAAAATTGTCGCTCTGATGGAAACAACTGCTGAGTTATCTACTCAAATTTGTTGAACAAAACGACTTACGTATTTTAAGCATGCTAACCTTTAGCCCGGTAAGCAAATTAAAAAAAAAAACGCAATATGTAGGCTACACGAGAACGGAGCCGTCGAGTAACCAAAACAAATGCGTTAAACAAATTCGTACACGTTATTTATCAATTTAACTCTAGAATTAAAGGATATACAACGAGAAACAACGTTTGACAACCTTTAAACAGTTTTAATAACTATCTCAAAAATTGTCGCTCTGATGCAAACAACTGCTGAGTTATCTACTCAAATTTGTTGAACAAAACGACTTACGTATTTTAAGCATGCTACCCCTAGCCCGGTAAGCAAATTAAAAAAAAAACGCAATATGTAGGCTACACGAGAACGGAGACGTCGAGTAACCAAAACAAATGCGTTAAACAAATTCGTACACGTTATTTATAAATTTAACTCTAGAATTAAAGGATATACAACGAGAAACATCGTTTGACAACCTTTAAACAGTTTTAATAACTATCTCAAAAATTGTCGCTCTGATGGAAACAACTGCTGAGTTATCTACTCAAATTTGTTGAACAAAACGACTTACGTATTTTAAGCATGCTAACCTTTAGCCCGGTAAGCAAATTAAAAAAAAAAACGCAATATGTAGGCTACACGAGAACAGAGACGTCGAGTAACCATAACAAATGCGTTAAACAAATTCGTACACGTTATTTATCAACTTAACTCTAGAATTAAAGGATATACAACGAGAAACATCGTTTGACAACCTTTAAATAGTTTTAATAACTATCTCAAAAATTGTCGCTCTGATGCAAACAACTGCTGAGTTATCTACTCAAATTTGTTGAACAAAACGACTTACGTATTTTAAGCATGCTAACCTTTAGCCCGGTAAGCAAATTAAAAAAAAAACGCAATATGTAGGCTACACGAGAACGGAGACGTCGAGTAACCAAAACAAATGCGTTAAACAAATTCGTACATGTTATTTATCAATTTAACTCTAGAATTAAAGGATATACAACGAGAAACAACGTTTGACAACCTTTAAACAGTTTTAATAACTATCTCAAAAATTGTCGCTCTGATGCAAACAACTGCTGAGTTATCTACTCAAATTTGTTGAACAAAACGACTTACGTATTTTAAGCATGCTAATCTTTAGCCCGGTAAGCAAATTAAAAAAAAAAACGCAATATGTAGGCTACACGAGAACGGAGCCGTCGAGTAACCAAAACAAATGCGTTAAACAAATTCGTACACGTTATTTATCAATTTAACTCTAGAATTAAAGGATATACAACGAGAAACAACGTTTGACAACCTTTAAACAGTTTTAATAACTATCTCAAAAATTGTCGCTCTGATGCAAACAACTGCTGAGTTATCTACTCAAATTTGTTGAACAAAACGACTTACGTATTTTAAGCATGCTAATCTTTAGCCCGGTAAGCAAATTAAAAAAAAAAACGCAATATGTAGGCTACACGAGAACGGAGACGTCGAGTAACCAAACCAAATTCGTTAAACAAATTCGTACACGTTATTTATCAATTTAACTCTAGAATTAAAGGATATACAACGAGAAACAACGTTTGATAACCTTTAAACAGTTTTAATAACTATCTCAAAAATTGTCGCTCTGATGCAAACAACTGCTGAGTTATCTACTCAAATTTGTTGAACAAAACGACTTACGTATTTTAAGCATGCTAACCTTTAGCCCGGTAAGCAAATTAAAAAAAAAAAACGCAATATCTAGGCTACACGAGAACGGAGCCGTCGAGTAACCAAAACAAATGCGTTAAACAAATTCGTACACGTTACTTATAAATTTAACTCTAGAATTAAAGGATATACAACGAGAAACAACGTTTAACAACCTTTAAACAGTTTTAATAACTATCTCAAAAATTGTCGCTCTGATGGAAACAACTGCTGAGTTATCTACACAAATTTGTTGAACAAAACGACTTACGTATTTTAAGCATGCTAACCTTTAGCCCGGTAAGCAAATTAAAAAAAAAAACGCAATATGTAGGCTACACGAGAACGGAGACGTCGAGTAACCATAACAAATGCGTTAAACAAATTCGTACACGTTATTTATCAACTTAACTCTAGAATTAAAGGATATACAACGAGAAACATCGTTTGACAACCTTTAAATAGTTTTAATAACTATCTCAAAAATTGTCGCTCTGATGCAAACAACTGCTGAGTTATCTACTCAAATTTGTTGAACAAAACGACTTACGTATTTTAAGCATGCTAACCTTTAGCCCGGTAAGCAAATTAAAAAAAAAACGCAATATGTAGGCTACACGAGAACGGAGACGTCGAGTAACCAAAACAAATGCGTTAAACAAATTCGTACACGTTATTTATCAATTTAACTCTAGAATTAAAGGATATACAACGAGAAACAACGTTTGACAACCTTTAAACAGTTTTAATAACTATCTCAAAAATTGTCGCTCTGATGCAAACAACTGCTGAGTTATCTACTCAAATTTGTTGAACAAAACGACTTACGTATTTTAAGCATGCTAACCTTTAGCCCGGTAAGCAAATTAAAAAAAAACGCAATATGTAGGCTACACGAGAACGGAGCCGTCGAGTAACCAAAACAAATGCGTTAAACAAATTCGTACACGTTATTTATCAATTTAACTCTAGAATTAAAGGATATACATCGAGAAACAACGTTTGACAACCTTTAAACAGTTTTAATAACTATCTCAAAAATTGTCGCTCTGATGCAAACAACTGCTGAGTTATTTACTCAAATTTGTTGAAAAAAACGACTTACGTATTTTAAGCATGCTAACCTTTAGCCCGGTAAGCAAATTAAAAAAAAACGCAATATGTAGGCTACACGAGAACGGAGCCGTCGAGTAACCAAAACAAATGCGTTAAACAAATTCGTACACGTTATTTATCAATTTAACTCTAGAATTAAAGGATATACAACGAGAAACAACGTTTGACAACCTTTAAACAGTTTTAATAACTATCTCAAAAATTGTCGCTCTGATGCAAACAACTGCTGAGTTATCTACTCAAATTTGTTGAACAAAACGACTTACGTATTTTAAGCATGCTAACCTTTAGCCCGGTAAGCAAATTAAAAAAAAAACGCAATATGTAGGCTACACGAGAACGGAGACGTCGAGTAACCAAAACAAATGCGTTAAACAAATTCGTACACGTTATTTATCAATTTAACTCTAGAATTAAAGGATATACAACGAGAAACAACTTTGACAACCTTTAAACAGTTTTAATAACTATCTCAAAAATTGTCGATCTGATGCAAACAACTGATGAGTTGTCTACTTAAATTTGTTGAACAAAACGACTTACGTATTTTAAGCATGCTAATCTTTAGCCCGGTAAGCAAATTAAAAAAAAAAACGCAATATGTAGGCTACACGAGAACGGAGCCGTCGAGTAACCAAAACAAATGCGTTAAACAAATTCGTACACGTTATTTATCAATTTAACTCTAGAATTAAAGGACATACAACGAGAAACATCGTTTGACAACCTTTAAACAGTTTTAATAACTATCTCAAAAATTGTCGCTCTGATGGAAACAACTGCTGAGTTATCTACTCAAATTTGTTGAACAAAACGACTTACGTATTTTAAGCATGCTAACCTTTAGCCCGGTAAGCAAATTAAAAAAAAAAACGCAATATGTAGGCTACACGAGAACGGAGCCGTCGAGTAACCAAAACAAATGCGTTAAACAAATTCGTACACGTTATTTATCAATTTAACTCTAGAATTAAAGGATATACAACGAGAAACAACGTTTGACAACCTTTAAACAGTTTTAATAACTATCTCAAAAATTGTCGCTCTGATGCAAACAACTGCTGAGTTATCTACTCAAATTTGTTGAACAAAACGACTTACGTATTTTAAGCATGCTACCCCTAGCCCGGTAAGCAAATTAAAAAAAAAACGCAATATGTAGGCTACACGAGAACGGAGACGTCGAGTAACCAAAACAAATGCGTTAAACAAATTCGTACACGTTATTTATAAATTTAACTCTAGAATTAAAGGATATACAACGAGAAACATCGTTTGACAACCTTTAAACAGTTTTAATAACTATCTCAAAAATTGACGCTCTGATGGAAACAACTGCTGAGTTATCTACTCAAATTTGTTGAACAAAACGACTTACGTATTTTAAGCATGCTAACCTTTAGCCCGGTAAGCAAATTAAAAAAAAAAACGCAATATGTAGGCTACACGAGAACAGAGACGTCGAGTAACCAAAACAAATGCGTTAAACAAATTCGTACACGTTATTTATCAACTTAACTCTAGAATTAAAGGATATACAACGAGAAACATCGTTTGACAACCTTTAAATAGTTTTAATAACTATCTCAAAAATTGTCGCTCTGATGCAAACAACTGCTGAGTTATCTACTCAAATTTGTTGAACAAAACGACTTACGTATTTTAAGCATGCTAACCTTTAGCCCGGTAAGCAAATTAAAAAAAAAAACGCAATATGTAGGCTACACGAGAACGGAGACGTCGAGTAACCAAAACAAATGCGTTAAACAAATTCGTACATGTTATTTATCAATTTAACTCTAGAATTAAAGGATATACAACGAGAAACAACGTTTGACAACCTTTAAAGAGTTTTAATAACTATCTCAAAAATTGTCGCTCTGATGCAAACAACTGCTGAGTTATCTACTCAAATTTGTTGAACAAAACGACTTACGTATTTTAAGCATGCTAACCTTTAGCCCGGTAAGCAAATTAAAAAAAAAACGCAATATGTAGGCTACACCAGAACGGAGCCGTCGAGTAACCAAAACAAATGCGTTAAACAAATTCGTACACGTTATTTATCAACTTAACTCTAGAATTAAAGGATATACAACGAGAAACATCGTTTGACAACCTTTAAACAGTTTTAATAACTATCTCAAAAATTGTCGCTCTGATGCAAACAACTGCTGAGTTATCTACTCAAATTTATTGAACAAAACGACTTACGTATTTTAAGCATGCTAACCTTTAGCCCGGTAAGCAAATTAAAAAAAAAAACGCAATATGTAGGCTACACGAGAACGGAGACGTCGAGTAACCAAAACAAATTCGTTAAACAAATTCGTACACGTTATTTATCAATTTAACTCTAGAATTAAAGGATATACAACGAGAAACATCGTTTGACAACCTTTAAACAGTTTTAATAACTATCTCAAAAATTGTCGCTCTGATGCAAACAACTGCTGAGTTATCTACTCAAATTTATTGAACAAAACGACTTACGTATTTTAAGCATGCTAACCTTTAGCCTGGTAAGCAAATTAAAAAAAAAAACGCAATATGTAGGCTACACGAGAACGGAGACGTCGAGTAACCAAAACAAATGCGTTAAACAAATTCGCACACGTTATTTATCAATTTAGCTCTAGAATTAAAGGATATACAACGAGAAACATCGTTTGACAACCTTTAAATTGTTTTAATAACTATCTCAAAAATTGTCGCTCTGATGGAAACAACTGCTGAGTTATCTACTCAAATTTGTTGAACAAAACGACTTACGTATTTTAAGCATGCTAACCTTTAGCCCGGTAAGCAAATTAAAAAAAAAAATGTAGGCTACACGAGAACGGAGACGTCGAGTAACCATAACAAATGCGTTAAACAAATTCGTACACGTTATTTATCAACTTAACTCTAGAATTAAAGGATATACAACGAGAAACATCGTTTGACAACCTTTAAGTAGTTTTAATAACTATCTCAAAAATTGTCGCTCTGATGCAAACAACTGCTGAGTTATCTACTCAAATTTGTTGAACAAAACGACTTACGTATTTTAAGCATGCTAACCTTTAGCCCGGTAAGCAAATTAAAAAAAAAACGCAATATGTAGGCTACACGAGAACGGAGACGTCGAGTAACCAAAACAAATGCGTTAAACAAATTCGTACACGTTATTTATCAATTTAACTCTAGAATTAAAGGATATACAACGAGAAACAACGTTTGACAACCTTTAAACAGTTCTAATAACTATCTCAAAAATTGTCGCTCTGATGCAAACAACTGCTGAGTTATCTACTCAAATTTGTTGAACAAAACGACTTACGTATTTTAAGCATGCTAACCTTTAGCCCGGTAAGCAAATTAAAAAAAAACGCAATATGTAGGCTACACGAGAACGGAGCCGTCGAGTAACCAAAACAAATGCGTTAAATAAATTCGTACACGTTATTTATCAATTTAACTCTAGAATTAAAGGATATACATCGAGAAACAACGTTTGACAACCTTTAAACAGTTTTAATAACTATCTCAAAAATTGTCGCTCTGATGCAAACAACTGCTGAGTTATTTACTCAAATTTGTTGAAAAAAACGACTTACGTATTTTAAGCATGCTAACCTTTAGCCCGGTAAGCAAATTAAAAAAAAAAACGCAATATGTAGGCTACACGAGAACGGAGCCGTCGAGTAACCAAAACAAATGCGTTAAACAAATTCGTACACGTTATTTATCAATTTAACTCTAGAATTAAAGGATATACAACGAGAAACATCGTTTGACAACCTTTAAACAGTTTTAATAACTATCTCAAAAATTGTCGCTCTGATGGAAACAACTGCTGAGTTATCTACTCAAATTTGTTGAACAAAACGACTTACGTATTTTAAGCATGCTAACCTTTAGCCCGGTAAGCAAATTAAAAAAAAAAACGCAATATGTAGGCTACACGAGAACGGAGCCGTCGAGTAACCAAAACAAATGCGTTAAACAAATTCGTACACGTTATTTATCAATTTAACTCTAGAATTAAAGGATATACAACGAGAAACATCGTTTGACAACCTTTAAACAGTTTTAATAACTATCTCAAAAATTGTCGATCTGATGCAAACAACTGATGAGTTATCTACTTAAATTTGTTGAACAAAACGACTTACGTATTTTAAGCATGCTAACCTTTAGCCCGGTAAGCAAATTAAAAAAAAAAACGCAATATGTAGGCTACACGAGAACGGAGCCGTCGAGTAACCAAAACAAATGCGTTAAACAAATTCGTACACGTTATTTATCAATTTAACTCTAGAATTAAAGGATATACAACGAGAAACATCGTTTGACAACCTTTAAACAGTTTTAATAACTATCTCAAAAATTGTCGCTCTGATGGAAACAACTGCTGAGTTATCTACTCAAATTTGTTGAACAAAACGACTTACGTATTTTAAGCATGCTAACCTTTAGCCCGGTAAGCAAATTAAAAAAAAAAACGCAATATGTAGGCTACACGAGAACGGAGCCGTCGAGTAACCAAAACAAATGCGTTAAACAAATTCGTACACGTTATTTATCAATTTAACTCTAGAATTAAAGGATATACAACGAGAAACAACGTTTGACAACCTTTAAACAGTTTTAATAACTATCTCAAAAATTGTCGCTCTGATGCAAACAACTGCTGAGTTATCTACTCAAATTTGTTGAACAAAACGACTTACGTATTTTAAGCATGCTACCCCTAGCCCGGTAAGCAAATTAAAAAAAAAACGCAATATGTAGGCTACACGAGAACGGAGACGTCGAGTAACCAAAACAAATGCGTTAAACAAATTCGTACACGTTATTTATCAATTTAACTCTAGAATTAAAGGATATACAACGAGAAACAACGTTTGACAACCTTTAAACAGTTTTAATAACTATCTCAAAAATTGTCGCTCTGATGCAAACAACTGATGAGTTATTTACTTAAATTTGTTGAACAAAACGACTTACGTATTTTAAGCATGCTAACATTTAGCCCGGTAAGCAAATTAAAAAAAAAAACGCAATATGTAGGCTACACGAGAACGGAGCCGTCGAGTAACCAAAACAAATGCGTTAAACAAATTCGTACACGTTATTTATCAATTTAACTCTAGAATTAAAGGATATACAACGAGAAACATCGTTTGACAACCTTTAAATTGTTTTAATAACTATCTCAAAAATTGTCGCTCTGATGCAAGCAACTGCTGAGTTATCTACTCAAATTTGTTGAACAAAACGACTTACGTATTTTAAGCATGCTAACCTTTAGCCCGGTAAGCAAATTAAAAAAAAAACGCAATATGTAGGCTACACGAGAACGGAGACGTCGAGTAACCAAAACAAATGCGTTAAACAAATTCGTACACGTTATTTATCAATTTAACTTTAGAATTAAAGGATATACAACGAGAAACATCGTTTGACAACCTTTAAATAGTTTTAATAACTATCTCAAAAATTGTCGCTCTGATGGAAACAACTGCTGAGTTATCTACTCAAATTTGTTGAACAAAACGACTTACGTATTTTAAGCATGCTACCCTTTAGCCCGGTAAGCAAATTAAAAAAAAAACGCAATATGTAGGCTACAGGAGAACGGAGACGTCGAGTAACCAAAACAAATGCGTTAAACAAATTCGTACACGTTATTTATCAATTTAACTCTAGAATTAAAGGATATACAACGAGAAACATCGTTTGACAACCTTTAAATTGTTTTAATAACTATCTCAGAAATTGTCGCTCTGATGCAAACAACTGCTGAGTTATCTACTCAAATTTGTTGAACAAAACGACTTACGTATTTTAAGCATGCTAACCTTTAGGCCGGTAAGCAAATAAAAAAAAACGCAATATGTAGGCTACACGAGAACGGAGCCGGTGAGTAACCAAAACAAATGGGTTAAACAAATTCGTACACGGTATTTATCAATTTAACTCTAGAAATAAAGGATATACAACGAGAAACAACGTTTGACAACCTTTAAACAGTTTTAATAACTATCTCAAAAATTGTCGCTCTGATGCAAACAACTGCTGAGTTATCTACTCAAATTTGTTGAACAAAACGACTTACGTATTTTAAGCATGCTAACCTTTAGCCCGGTAAGAAAATTAAAAAAAAAAAAACGCAATATGTAGGCTACACGAGAACGGAGCCGTCGAGTAACCAAAACAAATTCGTACACGTTATTTATCAATTTAACTCTAGAATTAAACGATATACAACGAGAAACATCGTTTAAAACCGCATATTGCGTTTTTTTTTAATTTGCTTACCGGGCTAAAGGTTAGCATGCTTAAAATACGTAAGTCGTTTTGTTCAACAAATTTGAGTAAATAACTCAGCAGTTGTTTGCATCAGAGCGACAATTATTGAGATAGTTATTAAAACTGTTTAAAGGTTGTCAAACGTTGTTTCTCGATGTATATCCTTTAATTCTAGAGTTAAATTGATAAATAACGTGTACGAATTTGTTTAACGCATTTGTTTTGGTTACTCCACAGCTCCGTTCTCGTGTAGCCTACATATTGCGTTTTTTTTTAATTTGCTTACCGGGCTAAAGGTTAGCATGCTTAAAAAACGTAAGTCGTTTTGTTCAACAAATTTGAGTAGATAACTCAGCAGTTGTTTGCATCAGAGCGACAATTTTTGAGATAGTTATTAAAATTGTTTAAAGGTTGTCAAACGTTGTTTCTCGTTGTATATCATTTAATTCTAGAGTTAAATTGATAAATAACGTGTACGAATTTGTTTAACGCATTTGTTTTGGTTACTCGACGTCTCCGTTCTCGTGTAGCCTACATATTGCGTTTTTTTTTTAATTTGCTTACCGGGCTAAAGGTTAGCATGCTTAAAATACGTAAGTCGTTTTGTTCAACAAATTTGAGTAGATAACTCAGCAGTTGTTTGCATCAGAGCGACAATTTTTGAGATAGATATTTTAAAACTATTTAAAGGTTGTCAAACGATGTTTCTCGTTGTATATCCTTTAATCCTAGAGTTAAATTGATAAATAACGTGCACGAATTTGTTTAACGCATTTGTTATGGTTACTCGACGTCTCCGTTCTCGTGTAGCCTACATATTGCGTTTTTTTTTTTTTAATTTGCTTACCGGGCTAAAGGTTACCATGCTTAAAATACGTAAGTCGTTTTGTTCAACAAATTTGAGTAGATAACTCAGCAGTTGTTTCCATCAGAGCGAAAATTTTTGAGATAGTTATTAAAACTGTTTAAAGGTTGTCAAACGTTGTTTCTCGTTGTATATCCTTTAATTCTAGAGTTAAATTGATAAATAACGTGTACGAATTTGTTTAACGCATTTGTTTTGGTTACTCGACGTCTCCGTTCTCGTGTAGCCTACATATTGCGTTTTTTTTTTAATTTGCTTACCGGGCTAAAGGTTAGCATGCTTAAAATACGTAAGTCGTTTTGTTCAACAAATTTGAGTAGATAACTCAGCAGTTGTTTCCATCAGAGCGACAATTTTTGAGATAGTTATTAAAACTGTTTAAAGGTTGTCAAACGTTGTTTCTCGTTGTATATCCTTTAATTCTAGAGTTAAATTGATAAATACCGTGTACGAATTTGTTTAACGCATTTGTTTTGGTTACTCGATGTCTCCGTTCTCGTGTAGCCTACATATTGCGTTTTTTTTTTAATTTGCTTACCGGGCTAAAGGTTAGCATGCTTAAAATACGTAAGTCGTTTTGTTAAACAAATTTAAGTAGATAACTCATCAGTTGTTTGCATCAGAGCAAAAATTTTTGAGATAGTTATTAAAACTGTTTAAAAGTTGTCAAACGTTGTTTCTCGTCGTATATCCTTTAATTCTAGGGTTAAATTGATAAATAACGTGTACGAATTTGTTTAACGCATTTGTTTTGGTTACTCGACGTCTCCGTTCTCGTGTAGCCTACGTATTGCGTTTTTTTTTTAATTTGCTTACCGGGCTAAAGGTTAGCATGCTTAAAATATGTAAGTCGTTTTGTTCAACAAATTTAAGTAGATAACTCATCAGTTATTTGCATCAGATCGACAATTTTTGAGATAGTTATTAAAACTGTTTAAAGGTTGTCAAACGTTGTTTCTCGTTGTATATCCTTTAATTCTAGAGTTAAATTGATAAATAACGTGTACGAATTTGTTTAACGCATTTGTTTTGGTTACTCGACGTCTCCGTTCTCGTGTAGCCTACATATTGCGTTTTTTTTTTAATTTGCTTACCGGGCTAAAGGTTAGCATGCTTAAAATACGTAAGTCGTTTTGTTCAACAAATTTGAGTAGATAACTCAGCAGTTGTTTGCATCAGAGCGACAATTTTTGAGATAGTTATTAAAACTGTTTAAAGGTTGTCAAACGTTGTTTCTCGTTGTATATCCTTTAATTCTAGAGTTAAATTGATAAATAACGTGTACGAATTTGTTTAACGCATTTGTTTTGGTTACTCGACGGCTCCGTTCTCGTGTAGCCTACATATTGCGTTTTTTTTTAATTTGCTTACCGGGCTAAAGGTTAGCATGCTTAAAATACGTAAGTCGTTTTGTTCAACAAATTTGAGTAAATAACTCAGCAGTTGTTTGCATCAGAGCGACAATTATTGAGATAGTTATTAAAACTGTTTAAAGGTTGTCAAACGTTGTTTCTCGATGCATATCCTTTAATTCTAGAGTTAAATTGATAAATAACGTGTACGAATTTGTTTAACGCATTTGTTTTGGTTACTCGACGGCTCCGTTCTCGTGTAGCCTACATATTGCGTTTTTTTTTTAATTTGCTTACCGGGCTAAAGGTTAGCATGCTTAAAATACGTAAGTCGTTTTGTTCAACAAATTTGAGTAGATAACTCAGCAGTTGTTTGCATCAGAGCGACAATTTTTGAGATAGTTATTAAAATTGTTTAAAGGTTGTCAAACGTTGTTTCTCGTTGTATATCCTTTAATTCTAGAGTTAAATTGATAAATAACGTGTACGAATTTGTTTAACGCATTTGTTTTGGTTACTCGACGTCTCCGTTCTCGTGTAGCCTACATATTGCGTTTTTTTTTAATTTGCTTACCGGGCTAAAGGTTAGCATGCTTCAAATACGTAAGTCGTTTTGTTCAACAAATTTGAGTAGATAACTCAGCAGTTGTTTGCATCAGAGCGACAATTTTTGAGATAGATATTAAAACTATTTAAAGGTTGTCAAACGATGTTTCTCGTTGTATATCCTTTAATTCTAGAGTTAAATTGATAAATAACGTGCACGAATTTGTTTAACGCATTTGTTATGGTTACTCGACGTCTCCGTTCTCGTGTAGCCTACATATTGCGTTTTTTTTTTTAATTTGCTTACCGGGCTAAAGGTTAGCATGCTTAAAATACGTAAGTCGTTTTGTTCAACAAATTTGAGTAGATAACTCAGCAGTTGTTTCCATCAGAGCGAAAATTTTTGAGATAGTTATTAAAACTGTTTAAAGGTTGTCAAACGTTGTTTCTCGTTGTATATCCTTTAATTCTAGAGTTAAATTGATAAATAACGTGTACGAATTTTTTTAACGCATTTGTTTTGGTTACTCGACGTCTCCGTTCTCGTGTAGCCTACATATTGCGTTTTTTTTTTAATTTGCTTACCGGGCTAAAGGTTAGCATGCTTAAAATACGTAAGTCGTTTTGTTCAACAAATTTGAGTTGATAACTCAGCAGTTGTTTCCATCAGAGCGACAATTTTTGAGATAGTTATTAAAACTGTTTAAAGGTTGTCAAACGTTGTTTCTCGTTGTATATCGTTTAATTCTAGAGTTAAATTGATAAATAACGTGTACGAATTTGTTTAACGCATTTGTTTTGGTTACTCGACGTCTCCGTTCTCGTGTAGCCTACATATTGCGTTTTTTTTTTTATTTGCTTACCGGGCTAAAGGTTAGCATGCTTAAAATACGTAAGTCGTTTTGTTCAACAAATTTGAGTAGATAACTCAGCAGTTGTTTGCATCAGAGCGACAATTTTTGAGATAGTTATTAAAACTGTTTAAAGGTTGTCAAACGTTGTTTCTCGTTGTATATTCTTTAATTCTAGTGTTAAATTGATAAATACCGTGTACGAATTTGTTTAACCCATTTGTTTTGGTTACTCACCGGCTCCGTTCTCGTGTAGCCTACATATTGCGTTTTTTTTTTAATTTGCTTACCGGGCTAAAGGTTAGCATGCTTAAAATACGTAAGTCGTTTTGTTCAACAAATTTGAGTAGATAACTCAGCAGTTGTTTGCATCAGAGCGACAATTTTTGAGATAGTTATTAAAACTATTTAAAGGTTGTCAAACGATGTTTCTCGTTGTATATCCTTTAATTCTAGAGTTAAATTGATAAATAACGTGTACGAATTTGTTTAACGCATTTATTTTGGTTACTCGACGTCTCCGTTCTCGTGTAGCCTACATATTGCGTTTTTTTTTTAATTTGCTTACCGGGCTAAAGGTTAGCATGCTTAAAATACGTAAGTCGTTTTGTTCAACAAATTTGAGTAGATAACTCAGCAGTTGTTTCCATCAGAGCGAAAATTTTTGAGATAGTTATTAAAACTATTTAAAGGTTGTTTAAACAGTTTTAATAACTATCTCAAAAATTGTCGATCTGATGCAAACAACTGATGAGTTATCTACTTAAATTTGTTGAACAAAACGACTTACGTATTTTAAGCATGCTAACCTTTAGCCCGGTAAGCAAATTAAAAAAAAAAACGCAATACGTAAGCTACACGAGAACGGAGACGTCGAGTAACCAAAACAAATGCGTTAAACAAATTCGTACACGTTATTTATCAATTTAACTCTAGAATTAAAGGATATACAACGAGAAACAACGTTTGACAACCTTTAAACAGTTTTAATAACTATCTCAAAAATTGTCGATCTGATGCAAACAACTGACGAGTTATCTACTTAAATTTGTTGAACAAAACGACTTACATATTTTAAGCATGCTAACCTTTAGCCCGGTAAGCAAATTAAAAAAAAAAACGCAATACGTAGGCTACACGAGAACGGAGACGTCGAGTAACCAAAACAAATGCGTTAAACAAATTCGTACACGTTATTTATCAATTTAACCCTAGAATTAAAGGATATACAACGAGAAACAACGTTTGACAACCTTTAAACAGTTTTAATAACTATCTCAAAAATTTTTGCTCTGATGCAAACAACTGATGAGTTATCTACTTAAATTTGTTTAACAAAACGACTTACGTATTTTAAGCATGCTAACCTTTAGCCCGGTAAGCAAATTAAAAAAAAAAAAAACGCAATATGTAGGCTACACGAGAACGGAGACGTCGAGTAACCAAAACAAATGTGTTAAACAAATGCGTACACGTTATTTATAAATTTAACTCTAGAATTAAAGGATATACAACGAGAAACATCGTTTGACAACCTTTAAATTGTTTTAATAACTATCTCAAAAATTTTTGCTCTGATGCAAACAACTGATGAGTTATCTACTCAAATTTGTTGAACAAAACGACTTACGTATTTTAAGCATGCTAACCTTTAGCCCGGTAAGCAAATTAAAAACAAACGCAATATGTAGGCTACACGAGAACGGAGACGTCGAGTAACCAAAACAAATGCGTTAAACAAATGCGTACACGTTATTTATCAATTTAACTCTAGAATTAAAGGATATACAACGAGAAACATCGTTTGACAACCTTTAAATAGTTTTAATAACTATCTCAAAAATTGTCGCTGTGATGGAAACAACTGCTGAGTTATCTACTCAAATTTGTTGAACAAAACGACTTACGTATTTTAAGCATGCTAACCTTTAGCCCGGTAAGCAAATTAAAAAAAAAAAACGCAATATGTAGGCTACACGAGAACGGAGACGTCGAGTAACCAAAACAAATGCGTTAAACAAATTCGTACACGTTATTTATCAATTTAACTCTAGAATTAAAGGATATACAACGAGAAACATCGTTTGACAACCTTTAAATAGTTTTAATAACTATCTCAAAAATTGTCGCTTTGATGCAAACAACTGCTGAGTTATCTACTCAAATTTGTTGAACAAAACGACTTACGTATTTTAAGCATGCTGACCTTTAGCCCGGTAAGCAAATTAAAAAAAAAACGCAATATGTAGGCTACACGAGAACGGAGCCGGTGAGTAACCAAAACAAATGGGTTAAACAAATTCGTACACGGTATTTATCAATTTAACTCTAGAAATAAAGGATATACAACGAGAAACAACGTTTGACAACCTTTAAACAGTTTTAATAACTATCTCAAAAATTGTCGCTCTGATGCAAACAACTGCTGAGTTATCTACTCAAATTTGTTGAACAAAACGACTTACGTATTTTAAGCATGCTAACCTTTAGCCCAGTAAGCAAATTAAAAAAAAAACGCAGTATGTAGGCTACACGAGAACGGAGCCGTCGAGTAACCAAAACAAATTCGTACACGTTATTTATCCATTTAACTCTAGAATTAAAGGATATACAACGAGAAACATCGTTTGAGAACCTTTAAATTGTTTTAATAACTATCTCAAAAATTGTCGCTCTGATGGAAACAACTGCTGAGTTATCTACTCAAATTTGTTGAACAAAACGACTTACGTATTTTAAGCATGCTAATCTTTAGCCCGGTAAGCAAATTAAAAAAAAACGCAATATGTAGGCTACACGCGAACGGAGCCGTCGAGTAACCAAAACAAATGCGTTAAACAAATTCGTACACGGTATTTATCAATTTAACTCTAGAATTAAAGGATATACAACGAGAAACAACGTTTGACAACCTTTAAATAGTTTTAATAACTATCTCAAAAATTTTCGCTCTGATGGAAACAACTGCTGAGTTATCTACTCAAATTTGTTGAACAAACCGACTTACGTATTTTAAGCATGCTATCCTTTAGCCCGGTAAGCAAATTAAAAAAAAAACGCAATATGTAGGCTACACGAGAACGGAGACGTCGAGTAACCAAAACAAATGCGTTAAACAAATTCGTACACGTTATTTATCAATTTAACTCTAGAATTAAAGGATATACAACGAGAAACAACGTTTGACAACGTTTAAACAGTTTTAATATCTATCTCAAAAATTGTCGCTCTGATGCAAACAACTGATGAGTTATCTACTCAAATTTGTTGAACAAAACGACTTACGTATTTTAAGCATGCTAACCTTTAGCCCGGTAAGCAAATTAAAAAAAAAAAACGCAATATGTAGGCTACACGAGAACGGAGCCGTCGAGTAACCAAAACAAATGCGTTAAACAAATTCGTACACGTTATTTATCTATTTAACTCTAGAATTAAAGGATATACAACGAGAAACATCGTTTGGGATTCAAGGGGTTGTGTAGCGCAATATATAGCTTCTCCAACCCAATTGTCAACCTCACCTTCGAGCGGCGAATCCCGTTTCACTAACAGACGAGGCTCTGGCGACGCCAAGCTCTTCATGGAACTTGGGGGTGGGGAGGGAGGGATGGCCTGAAGGTTTAATGTGGCCATATAAATCGTTCCCGAGATGGTCGGGCCAGCACCTTAATGGTGCTCTGTTACCGGAGCGTATCGGATCTGTATCCGACAAAGGACCATCACATCGATAACACTCCCCAAAACCTTCGGGGAGTAACTAATCGCTACAAGAACAACAACAACAGAAACATCGTTTGACAACCTTTAAACAGTTTGAATAACTATCTCAAAAATTGTCGCTCTGATGGGAACAACTGCTGAGTTATCTACTCAAATTTGTTGAACAAAACGACTTACGTATTTTAAGCATGCTAACCTTTAGCCCGGTAAGCAAATTAAAAAAAAACGCAATATGTAGGCTACACGAGAACGGAGCCGTCGAGTAACCAAAACAAATGGGTTAAACAAATTCGTACATGTTATTTATCAATTTAACTCTAGAATTAAAGGATATACAACGAGAAACAACGTTTGACAACCTTTAAACAGTTTTAATAACTATCTCAAAAATTGTCGCTCTGATGCAAACAACTGATGAGTTATCTACTCAAATTTGTTGAACAAAACGACTTACGTATTTTAAGCATGCTAACCTTTAGCCCGGTAAGCCAATTAAAAAAAAAAATGCAATATGTAGGCTACACGAGAACGGAGCCGTCGAGTAACCAAAACAAATGGGTTAAACAAATTCGTACACGGTATTTATCAATTTAACTCTAGAAATAAAGGATATACAACGAGAAACAACGTTTGACAACCTTTAAACAGTTTTAATAACTATCTCAAAAATTGTCGCTCTGATGCAAACAACTGCTGAGTTATCTACTCAAATTTGTTGAACAAAACGACTTACGTATTTTAAGCATGCTAACCTTTAGCCCGGTAAGCAAATTAAAAAAAAATAAACCCAATATGTAGGCTACACGAGAACGGAGCCGTCGAGTAACCAAAACAAATGGGTTAAACAAATTCGTACACGTTATTTATCAATTTAACTCTAGAATTAAAGGATATACAACGAGAAACAACGTTTGACAACCTTTAAACAGTTTTAATAACTATCTCAAAAATTGTCGCTCTGATGCAAACAACTGATGAGTTATCTACTCAAATTTGTTGAACAAAACGACTTACGTATTTTAAGCATGCTAACCTTTAGCCCGGTAAGCAAATTAAAAAAAAACGCAATATGTAGGCTACACGAGAACGGAGACGTCGAGTAACCAAAACAAATGCGTTAAACAAATTCGTACACGTTATTTATCAATTTAACTCTAGAATTAAAGGATATACAACGAGAAACATCGTTTGACAACCTTTAAATAGTTTTAATAACTTTCTCAAAAGTTGACGCTCTGATGCAAACATCTGCTGAGTTATCTACTCAAATTTGTTGAACAAAACGACTTACGTATTTTAAGCATGCTAACCTTTAGCCCGGTAAGCAAATTAAAAAAAAAAACGCAATATGTAGGCTACACGAGAACGGAGCCGTCGAGTAACCAAAAAAAATGGGTTAAACAAATTCGTACATGTTATTTATCAATTTAACTCTAGAATTAAAGGATATACAACGAGAAACAACGTTTGACAACCTTTAAACAGTTTTAATAAATATCTCAAAAATTGTCGCTCTGATGCAAACAACTGATGAGTTATCTACTCAAATTTGTTGAACAAAACGACTTACGTATTTTAAGCATGCTAACCTTTAGCCCGGTAAGCAAATTAAAAAAAAACGCAATATGTAGGCTACACGAGAACGGAGCCGTCGAGTAACCAAAACAAATGGGTTAAACAAATTCGTACACGTTATTTATCAATTTAACTCTAGAATTAAAGGATATACAACGAGAAACAACGTTTGACAACCTTTAAACAGTTTTAATAACTATCTCAAAAATTGTCGCTCTGATGCAAACAACTGATGAGTTATCTACTCAAATTTGTTGAACAAAACGACTTACGTATTTTAAGCATGCTAACCTTTAGCCCGGTAAGCAAATTAAAAAAAAACGCAATATGTAGGCTACACGAGAACGGAGCCGTCGAGTAACCAAAACAAATGCGTTAAACAAATTCGTACACGTTATTTATCAATTTAACTCTAGAATTAAAGGATATACAACGAGAAACATCGTTTGACAACCTTTAAACAGTTTTAATAAGTATCTCAAAAATTGTCGCTCTGATGGAAACAACTGCTGAGTTATCTACTCAAATTTGTTGAACAAAACGACTTACGTATTTTAAGCATGCTAACCTTTAGCCCGGTAAGCAAATTAAAAAAAAAACGCAATATGTAGGCTACACGAGAACGGAGCCGTCGAGTAACCAAAACAAATGGGTTAAACAAATTCGTACATGTTATTTATCAATTTAACTCTAGAATTAAAGGATATACAACGAGAAACAACGTTTGACAACCTTTAAACAGTTTTAATAACTATCTCAAAAATTGTCGCTCTGATGCAAACAACTGATGAGTTATCTACTCAAATTTGTTGAACAAAACGACTTACGTATTTTAAGCATGCTAACTTTTAGCTCGGTAAGCAGTTTTAATAACTATCTCAAAAATTGTAGTTCTGATGGAAACAACTGCTGAGTTATCTACTCAAATTTGTTGAACAAAACGACTTACGTATTTTAAGCATGCTAACCTTTAGCCCGGTAAGCAAATTAAAAAAAAAAAACGCAATATGTAGGCTACACGAGAACGGAGCCGTCGAGTAACCAAAACAAATGCGTTAAACAAATTCGTACACGTTATTTATTAATTTAACTCTAGAATTAAAGGATATACAACGAGAAACAACGTTTGACAACTTTTAAACAGTTTTAATAACTATCTCAAAAATTGTCGATCTGATGGAAACAACTGCTGAGTTATCTACTCAAATTTGTTGAACAAAACGACTTATGTATTTTAAGCATGCTAACCTTTAGCCCGGTAAGCAAATTAAAAAAAAACGCAATATGTAGGCTACACGAGAACGGAGCCATCGGGTAACAAAAACAAATGCGTTAAACAAATTCGTACACGTTATTTATCAATTTAACTCTAGAATTTAAGGATATACAACGAGAAACATCGTTTGACAACCTTTAAATAGTTTTAATAACTATCTCAAAAATTGTCGCTCTGATGCAAACAACTGCTGAGTTATCTACTCAAATTTGTTGAACAAAACGACTTACGTATTTTAAGCATGCTAACCTTTAGCCCGGTAAGCAAATTAAAAAAAAAAACGCAATATGTAGGCTACACGAGAACGGAGACGTCGAGTAACCAAAACAAATGCGTTAAACAAATTCGTACAAGTTATTTATCAATTTAACTCTAGAATTAAAGGATATACAACGAGAAACATCGTTTGACAACCTTTAAATAGTTTTAATAACTATCTCAAAAATTGTCGCTCTGATGCAAACAACTGCTGAGTTATCTACTCAAATTTGTTGAACAAAACGACTTACGTATTTTAAGCATGCTAACCTTTAGCCCGGTAAGCAAATTAAAAAAAAAAAAACGCAATATGTAGGCTACACGAGAACGGAGACGTCGAGTAACCAAAACAAATGCGTTAAACAAATTCGTACACGTTATTTATCAATTTAACTCTAGAATTAAAGGATATACAACGAGAAACATCGTTTGACAACCTTTAAATAGTTTTAATAACTATCTCAAAAATTGTCGCTCTGATGCAAACAACTGCTGAGTTATCTACTCAAATTTGTTGAACAAAACGACTTACGTATTTTAAGCAAATTAAAAAAAAAACGCAATATGTAGGCTACACGAGAACGGAGACGTCGAGTAACCAAAACAAATGCGTTAAACAAATTCGTACACCTTAGTTATCAATTTAACTCTAGAATTAAAGGATATACAACGAGAAACAACGTTTGACAACCTTTAAACAGTTTTAATAACTATCTCAAAAATTGTCGCTCTGATGGAAACAACTGCTGAGTTATCTACTCAAATTTGTTGAACAAAACGACTTACGTATTTTAAGCATGCTAACCTTTAGCCCGGTAAACAAATTAAAAAAAAAAAACGCAATATGTAGGCTACACGAGAACGGAGACGACGAGTAACCAAAACAAATGCGTTAAACAAATTCGTACACGGTATTTATCAATTTAACTCTAGAAATAAAGGATATACAACGAGAAACAACGTTTGACAACCTTTAAACAGTTTTAATAACCATCTCAAAAATTGTCGCTCTGATGGAAACAACTGCTGAGTTATCTACTCAAATTTGTTGAACAAAACAACTTACGTATTTTAAGCATGCTAACCTTTAGCCCGGTAAGCAAATTAAAAAAAAAAACGCAATATGTAGGCTACACGAGAACGGAGCCTTTGAGTAACCAAAACAAATGCGTTAAACAAATTCGTACACGTTATTTATCAATTTAACTCTAGAATTAAAGGATATACAACGAGAAACATCGTTTGACAACCTTTAAACAGTTTTGATAACTATCTCAAAAATTGTCGCTCTGATGCAAACAACTGCTGAGTTATCTACTCAAATTTGTTGAACAAAACGACTTACGTATTTTAAGCATGCTAACCTTTAGCCCGGTAAGCAAATTAAAAAAAAAAACGCAATATGTAGGCTACACGAGAACGGAGACGTCGAGTAACCAAAACAAATGCGTTAAACAAATTCGTACAAGTTATTTATCAATTTAACTCTAGAATTAAAGGATATACAACGAGAAACATCGTTTGACAACCTTTAAATAGTTTTAATAACTATCTCAAAAATTGTCGCTCTGATGCAAACAACTGCTGAGTTATCTACTCAAATTTGTTGAACAAAACGACTTACGTATTTTAAGCATGCTAACCTTTAGCCCGGTAAGCAAATTAAAAAAAAAAAAACGCAATATGTAGGCTACACGAGAACGGAGACGTCGAGTAACCAAAACAAATGCGTTAAACAAATTCGTACACGTTATTTATCAATTTAACTCTAGAATTAAAGGATATACAACGAGAAACATCGTTTGACAACCTTTAAATAGTTTTAATAACTATCTCAAAAATTGTCGCTCTGATGCAAACAACTGCTGAGTTATCTACTCAAATTTGTTGAACAAAACGACTTACGTATTTTAAGCAAATTAAAAAAAAAACGCAATATGTAGGCTACACGAGAACGGAGACGTCGAGTAACCAAAACAAATGCGTTAAACAAATTCGTACACCTTAGTTATCAATTTAACTCTAGAATTAAAGGATATACAACGAGAAACAACGTTTGACAACCTTTAAACAGTTTTAATAACTATCTCAAAAATTGTCGCTCTGATGGAAACAACTGCTGAGTTATCTACTCAAATTTGTTGAACAAAACGACTTACGTATTTTAAGCATGCTAACCTTTAGCCCGGTAAACAAATTAAAAAAAAAAAACGCAATATGTAGGCTACACGAGAACGGAGACGACGAGTAACCAAAACAAATGCGTTAAACAAATTCGTACACGGTATTTATCAATTTAACTCTAGAAATAAAGGATATACAACGAGAAACAACGTTTGACAACCTTTAAACAGTTTTAATAACCATCTCAAAAATTGTCGCTCTGATGGAAACAACTGCTGAGTTATCTACTCAAATTTGTTGAACAAAACAACTTACGTATTTTAAGCATGCTAACCTTTAGCCCGGTAAGCAAATTAAAAAAAAAAAACGCAATATGTAGGCTACACGAGAACGGAGCCTTTGAGTAACCAAAACAAATGCGTTAAACAAATTCGTACACGTTATTTATCAATTTAACTCTAGAATTAAAGGATATACAACGAGAAACATCGTTTGACAACCTTTAAACAGTTTTGATAACTATCTCAAAAATTGTCGCTCTGATGGAAACAACTGTTGAGTTATCTACTCAAATTTGTTGAACAAAACGACTTACGTATTTTAAGCATGCTAACCTTTAGCCCGGTAAGCAAATTAAAAAAAAATAAACCCAATATGTAGGCTACACGAGAACGGAGCCGTCGAGTAACCAAAACAAATGGGTTAAACAAATTCGTACACGTTATTTATCAATTTAACTCTAGAATTAAAGGATATACAACGAGAAACAACGTTTGACAACCTTTAAACAGTTTTAGTAACTATCTCAAAAATTGTCGCTCTGATGCAAACAACTGATGAGTTATCTACTCAAATTTGTTGAACAAAACGACTTACGTATTTTAAGCATGCTAACCTTTAGCCCGGTAAGCAAATTAAAAAAAAACGCAATATGTAGGCTACACGAGAACGGAGACGTCGAGTAACCAAAACAAATGCGTTAAACAAATTCGTACACGTTATTTATCAATTTAACTCTAGAATTAAAGGATATACAACGAGAAACATCGTTTGACAACCTTTAAATAGTTTTAATAACTTTCTCAAAAGTTGACGCTCTGATGCAAACATCTGCTGAGTTATCTACTCAAATTTGTTGAACAAAACGACTTACGTATTTTAAGCATGCTAACCTTTAGCCCGGTAAGCAAATTAAAAAAAAACGCAATATGTAGGCTACACGAGAACGGAGACGTTGAGTAACCAAAACAAATGGGTTAAACAAATTCGTACACGTTATTTATCAATTTAACTCTAGAATTAAAGGATATACAACGAGAAATAACGTTTGACAACCTTTAAACAGTTTTAATAACTATCTCAAAAATTGTCGCTCTGATGCAAACAACTGATGAGTTATCTACTCAAATTTGTTGAACAAAACGACTTACGTATTTTAAGCATGCTAACCTTTAGCCCGGTAAGCAAATTAAAAAAAAAACGCAATATGTAGGCTACACGAGAACGGAGCCGTCGAGTAACCAAAACAAATGAGTTAAACAAATTCGTACACGGTATTTATCAATTTAACTCTAGAAATAAAGGATATACAACGAGAAACAACGTTTGACAACCTATAAACCGTTTTAATAACTATCTCAAAAATTGTCGCTCTGATGGAAACAACTGCTGAGTTATCTACTCAAATTTGTTGAAGAAAACGACTTACGTATTTTAAGTTTGCTAACCTTTAGCCCGGTAAGCAAATTAAAAAAAAAACCCAATATGTAGGCTACACGAGAACGGAGCCGTCGAGTAACCAAAACAAATGCGTTAAACAAATTCGTACACGTTATTTATTAATTTAACTCTAGAATTAAAGGATATACAACGAGAAACAACGTTTGACAACTTTTAAACAGTTTTAATAACTATCTCAAAAATTGTAGTTCTGATGGAAACAACTGCTGAGTTATCTACTCAAATTTGTTGAACAAAACGACTTACGTATTTTAAGCATGCTAACCTTTAGCCCGGTAAGCAAATTAAAAAAAAAAAAACGCAATATGTAGGCTACACGAGAACGGAGCCGTCGAGTAACCAAAACAAATGCGTTAAACAAATTCGTACACGTTATTTATTAATTTAACTCTAGAATTAAAGGATATACAACGAGAAACAACGTTTGACAACTTTTAAACAGTTTTAATAACTATCTCAAAAATTGTCGCTCTGATGGAAAGAACTGCTGAGTTATCTACTCAAATTTGTTGAACAAAACGACTTACGTATTTTAAGCATGCTAACCTTTAGCCCGGTAAGCAAATTAAAAAAAAAAACGCAATATGTAGGCTACACGAGAACGGAGCCGTCGAGTAACCAAAACAAATGCGTTAAACAAATTCGTACACGTTATTTATCAATTTATCTCTAGAATTAAAGGATATACAACGAGAAGCAACGTTTGACAACCTTTAAACAGTTTTAATAACTATCTCAAAAATTGTCGCTCTGATGGAAACAACTGCTGAGTTTTCTACTCAAATTTGTTGAACAAAACGACTTACGTATTTTAAGCATGCTAACCTTTAGCCCGATAAGCAAATTAAAAAAAATCGCAATATGTAGGCTACACGAGAACGGAGACGTCGAGTAACCAAAACAAATGCGTTAAACAAATTCGTACACGTTATTTATTAATTTAACTCTAGAATTAAAGGATATACAACGAGAAACATCGTTTGACAACCTTTAAATAGTTTAAATAACTATCTCAAAAATTGTCGCTCTGATGCAAACAACTGCTGAGTTATCTACTCAAATTTGTTGAACAAAACGACTTACGTATTAAACAAATTCGTACACGTTATTTATCAATTTAACTCTAGAATTAAAGGATATACAACGAGAAACAACGTTTGACAACCTTTAAACAGTTTTAATAACTATCTCAAAAATTGTCGCTCTGATGCAAACAACTGCTGAGTTATCTACTCAAATTTGTTGAACAAAACGACTTATGTATTTTAAGCATACTAACCTTTAGCCCGGTAAGCAAATTAAAAAAAAACGCAATATGTAGGCTACACGAGAACGGAGCCATCGAGTAACCAAAACAAATGCGTTAAACAAATTCGTACACGTTATTTATCAATTTAACTCTAGAATTAAAGGATATACAACGAGAAACATCGTTTGACAACCTTTAAATGGTTTTAATAACTATCTCAAAAATTGTCGCTCTGATGCAAACAACTGCTGAGTTATCTACTCAAATTTGTTGAACAAAACGACTTACGTATTTTAAGCATGCTAACCTTTAGCCCGGTAAGCAAATTAAAAAAAAACGCAATATGTAGGCTACACGAGAACGGAGACGTCGAGTAACCAAAACAAATGCGTTATACAAATTCGTACACGTTATTTATCAATTTAACTCTAGAATTAAAGGATATATAACGAGAAACATCGTTTGACAACCTTTAAATAGTTTTAATAACTATCTCAAAAATTGTCGCTCTGATGCAAACAATTGCTGAGTTATCTACTCAAATTTGTTGAACAAAACGACTTACGTATTTTAAGCATGCTAACCTTTAGCCCGGTAAGCAAATTAAAAAAAAACGCAATATGTAGGCTACACGAGAACGGAGACTTCGAGTAACCAAAACAAATGCGTTATACAAATTCGTACACGTTATTTATCAATTTAACTCTAGAATTAAAGGATATACAACGAGAAACATCGTTTGACAACCTTTAAATAGTTTTAATAACTATCTCAAAAATTGTCGCTCTGATGCAAACAACTGCTGAGTTATCTACTCAAATTTGTTGAACAAAACGACTTACGTATTTTAAGCATGCTAACCTTTAGCCCGGTAAGCAAATTAAAAAAAAAACGCAATATGTAGGCTACACGAGAACGGAGACGTCGAGTAACCAAAACAAATGCGTTAAACAAATTCGTACACGTTATTTATCAATTTAACTCTAGAATTAAAGGATATACAACGAGAAACAACGTTTGACAACCTTTAAACAGTTTTAATAACTATCTCAAAAATTTTCGCTCTGATGGAAACAACTGCTGAGTTATCTTCTCAAATTTGTTGAACAAAACGACTTACGTATTTTAAACATGCTAACCTTTAGCCCGGTAAGCAAATTAAAAAAAAAAAAAACGCAATATGTAGGCTACACGAGAACGGAGACGTCGAGTAACCAAAACAAATGCGTTAAACAAATTCGTACACGGTATTTATCAATTTAACTCTAGAAATAAAGGATATACAACGAGAAACAACGTTTGACAACCTATAAACCGTTTTAATAACTATCTCAAAAATTGTCGCTCTGATGGAAACAACTGCTGAGTTATCTACTCAAATTTGTTGAAGAAAACGACTTACGTATTTTAAGTTTGCTAACCTTTAGCCCGGTAAGCAAATTAAAAAAAAAACCCAATATGTAGGCTACACGAGAACGGAGCCGTCGAGTAACCAAAACAAATGCGTTAAACAAATTCGTACACGTTATTTATCAATTTAACTCTAGAATTAAAGGATATACAACGAGAAACATCGTTTGACAACCTTTAAACAGTTTTAATAACTATCTCAAAAATTGTCGCTCTGATGGAAACACTTGTTGAGTTATCTACTCAAATTTGTTGAACAAAACGATTTACGTATTTTAAGCATGCTAACCTTTAGCCCGGTAAGCAAATTAAAAAAAAAAAACGCAATATGTAGGCTACACGAGAACGGAGCCGTCGAGTAACCAAAACAAATGCGTTAAACAAATTCGTACACGTTATTTATCAATATAACTCTAGAATTAATGGATATACAACGAGAAACAACGTTTGACAACCTTTAAAGAGTTTTAATATCTATCTCAAAAATTGTCGCTCTGATGCAAACAACTGATGAGTTATCTACTCAAATTTGTTGAACAAAACGACTTACGTATTTTAAGCATGCTAACCTTTAGCCCGGTAAGCAAATTAAAAATAAAACGCAATATTTAGGCTACACAAGAACGGAGCCGTCGAATAACCAATACAAATGGGTTAAACAAATTCGTACACGGTATTTATCAATTTAACTCTAGAATTAAAGGATATACAACGAGAAACATCGTTTGACAACCTTTAAATAGTTTTAATAACTTTCTCAAAAGTTGACGCTCTGATGCAAACATCTGCTGAGTTATCTACTCAAATTTGTTGAACAAAACGACTTACGTATTTTAAGCATGCTAACCTTTAGCCCGGTAAGCAAATTAAAAAAAAACGCAATATGTAGGCTACACGAGAACGGAGACGTTGAGTAACCAAAACAAATGGGTTAAACAAATTCGTACACGTTATTTATCAATTTAACTCTAGAATTAAAGGATATACAACGAGAAATAACGTTTGACAACCTTTAAACAGTTTTAATAACTATCTCAAAAATTGTCGCTCTGATGCAAACAACTGATGAGTTATCTACTCAAATTTGTTGAACAAAACGACTTACGTATTTTAAGCATGCTAACCTTTAGCCCGGTAAGCAAATTAAAAAAAAAACGCAATATGTAGGCTACACGAGAACGGAGCCGTCGAGTAACCAAAACAAATGAGTTAAACAAATTCGTACACGTTATTTATCAATTTAACTCTAGAATTAAAGGATATACAACGAGAAATATCGTTTGACAACCTTTACATAGTTTTAATAACTATCTCAAAAATTGTCGCTCTGATGCAAACAACTGCTGAGTTATCTACTCAAATTTGTTGAACAAAACGACTTACGTATTTTAAGCATGCTAACCTTTAGCCCGGTAAGCAAATTAAAAAAAAAACGCAATATGTAGGCTACACGAGAACGGATACGTCGAGTAACCAAAACAAATGCGTTAAACAAATTCGTACACGTTATTTATCAATATAACTCTAGAATTAAAGGATATACAACGAGAAACAACGTTTGACAACCTTTAAAGAGTTTTAATATCTATCTCAAAAATTGTCGCTCTGATGCAAACAACTGATGAGTTATCTACTCAAATTTGTTGAACAAAACGACTTACGTATTTTAAGCATACTAACCTTTAGCCCGGTAAGCAAATAAAAAAAAAAACGCAATATGTAGGCTACACGAGAACGGAGACGTCGAGTAACCAAAACAAATGCGTTAAACAAATTCGTACACGTTATTTATCAATTTAACTCTAGAATTAAAGGATATACAACGAGAAGCAACGTTTGACAACCTTTAAACAGTTTTAATAACTATCTCAAAAATTGTCGCTCTGATGCAAACAACTGCTGAGTTATCTACTCAAATTTGTTGAACAAAACGACTTACGTATTTTAAGCATGCTAACCTTTAGCCCGGTAAGCAAATTAAAAAAAAAAATGCAATATGTAGGCTACACGAGAACGGAACCGTCGAGTAACCAAAACAAATGGGTTAAACAAATTCGTACATGGTATTTATCAATTTAACTCTAGAAATAAAGGATATACAACGAGAAACAACGTTTGACAAACTTTAAACAGTTTTAATAACTATCTCAAAAATTGTCGCTCTGATGCAAACAACTGCTGAGTTATCTACTCAAATTTGTTGAACAAAACGACTTACGTATTTTAAGCATGCTAACCTTTAGCCCGGTAAGCAAATTAAAAAAAAAACGCAATATGTAGGCTACACGAGAACGGAGCCGTCGAGTAACCAAAACAAATGCGTTAAACAAATTCGTACACGTTATTTATCAATTTAACTCTAGAATTAAAGGATATACAACGAGAAACATCGTTTGGCAACCTTTAAACAGTTTTAATAAGTATCTCAAAAATTGTCGCTCTGATGGAAACAACTGCTGAGTTATCTACTCAAATTTGTTGAACAAAACGACTTACGTATTTTAAGCATGCTAACCTTTAGCCCGGTAAGCAAATTAAAAAAAAACGCAATATGTAGGCTACACGAGAACGGAGCCGTCGAGTAACCAAAACAAATGGGTTAAACAAATTCGTACATGTTATTTATCAATTTAACTCTAGAATTAAAGGATATACAACGAGAAACAACGTTTGACAACCTTTAAACAGTTTTAATAACTATCTCAAAAATTGTCGCTCTGATGCAAACAACTGATGAGTTATCTACTCAAATTTGTTGAACAAAACGACTTACGTATTTTAAGCATGCTAACCTTTAGCCCGGTAAGCAAATTAAAAAAAAAACGCAATATGTAGGCTACACGAGAACGGAGCCGTCGAGTAACCAAAACAAATGCGTTAAACAAATTCGTACACGGTATTTATCAATTTAACTCTAGAAATAAAGGATATACAACGAGAAACAACGTTTGACAACCTACAAACCGTTTTAA
This sequence comes from Eurosta solidaginis, assembly GCF_040869045.1. Taxonomy (NCBI): domain Eukaryota; kingdom Metazoa; phylum Arthropoda; class Insecta; order Diptera; family Tephritidae; genus Eurosta; species Eurosta solidaginis. The sequence goes on from NC_090321.1 coordinate 124,586,216, forward strand.
TAACTATCTCAAAAATTGTCGCTCTGATGGAAACAACTGCTGAGTTATCTACTCAAATTTGTTGAAGAAAACGACTTACGTATTTTAAGTTTGCTAACCTTTAGCCCGGTAAGCAAATTAAAAAAAAAACCCAATATGTAGGCTACACGAGAACGGAGCCGTCGAGTAACCAAAACAAATGCGTTAAACAAATTCGTACACGTTATTTATTAATTTAACTCTAGAATTAAAGGATATACAACGAGAAACAACGTTTGACAACTTTTAAACAGTTTTAATAACTATCTCAAAAATTGTAGTTCTGATGGAAACAACTGCTGAGTTATCTACTCAAATTTGTTGAACAAAACGACTTACGTATTTTAAGCATGCTAACCTTTAGCCCGGTAAGCAAATTAAAAAAAAAAAACGCAATATGTAGGCTACACGAGAACGGAGCCGTCGAGTAACCAAAACAAATGCGTTAAACAAATTCGTACACGTTATTTATTAATTTAACTCTAGAATTAAAGGATATACAACGAGAAACAACGTTTGACAACTTTTAAAGAGTTTTAATAACTATCTCAAAAATTGTCACTCTGATGGAAAGAACTGCTGAGTTATCTACTCAAATTTGTTGAACAAAACGACTTACGCATTTTAAGCATGCTAACCTTTAGCCCGGTAAGCAAATTAAAAAAAAAAAAACGCAATATATAGGCTACACGAGAACGGAGCCGTCGAGTAACCAAAACAAATGCGTTAAACAAATTCGTACACGTTATTTATCAATTTATCTCTAGAATTAAAGGATATACAACGAGAAGCAACGTTTGACAACCTTTAAACAGTTTTAATAACTATCTCAAAAATTGTCGCTCTAATGGAAACAACTGCTGAGTTTTCTACTCAAATTTGTTGAACAAAACGACTTACGTATTTTAAGCATGCTAACCTTTAGCCCGATAAGCAAATTAAAAAAAATCGCAATATGTAGGCTACACGAGAACGGAGACGTCGAGTAACCAAAACAAATGCGTTAAACAAATTCGTACACGTTATTTATTAATTTAACTCTAGAATTAAAGGATATACAACGAGAAACATCGTTTGACAACCTTTAAATAGTTTAAATAACTATCTCAAAAATTGTCGCTCTAATGCAAACAACTGCTGAGTTATCTACTCAAATTTGTTGAACAAAACGACTTACGTATTAAACAAATTCGTACACGTTATTTATCAATTTAACTCTAGAATTAAAGGATATACAACGAGAAACAACGTTTGACAACCTTTAAACAGTTTTAATAACTATCTCAAAAATTGTCGCTCTGATGCAAACAACTGCTGAGTTATCTACTCAAATTTGTTGAACAAAACGACTTATGTATTTTAAGCATGCTAACCTTTAGCCCGGTAAGCAAATTAAAAAAAAACGCAATATGTAGGCTACACGAGAACGGAGCCATCGAGTAACCAAAACAAATGCGTTAAACAAATTCGTACACGTTATTTATCAATTTAACTCTAGAATTAAAGGATATACAACGAGAAACATCGTTTGACAACCTTTAAATAGTTTTAATAACTATCTCAAAAATTGTCGCTCTGATGCAAACAACTGCTGAGTTATCTACTCAAATTTGTTGAACAAAACGACTTACGTATTTTAAGCATGCTAACCTTTATCCCGGTAAGCAAATTAAAAAAAAACGCAATATGTAGGCTACACGAGAACGGAGACGTCGAGTAACCAAAACAAATGCGTTATACAAATTCGTACACGTTATTTATCAATTTAACTCTAGAATTAAAGGATATATAACGAGAAACATCGTTTGACAACCTTTAAATAGTTTTAATAACTATCTCAAAAATTGTCGCTCTGATGCAAACAATTGCTGAGTTATCTACTCAAATTTGTTGAACAAAACGACTTACGTATTTTAAGCATGCTAACCTTTAGCCCGGTAAGCAAATTAAAAAAAAACGCAATATGTAGGCTACACGAGAACGGAGACTTCGAGTAACCAAAACAAATGCGTTATACAAATTCGTACACGTTATTTATCAATTTAACTCTAGAATTAAAGGATATACAACGAGAAACATCGTTTGACAACCTTTAAATAGCTTTAATAACTATCTCAAAAATTGTCGCTCTGATGCAAACAACTGCTGAGTTATCTACTCAAATTTGTTGAACAAAACGACTTACGTATTTTAAGCATGCTAACCTTTAGCCCGGTAAGCAAATTAAAAAAAAAACGCAATATGTAGGCTACACGAGAACGGAGACGTCGAGTAACCAAAACAAATGCGTTAAACAAATTCGTACACGTTATTTATCAATTTAACTCTAGAATTAAAGGATATACAACGAGAAACAACGTTTGACAACCTTTAAACAGTTTTAATAACTATCTCAAAAATTGTCGCTCTGATGGAAACAACTGCTGAGTTATCTTCTCAAATTTGTTGAACAAAACGACTTACGTATTTTAAACATGCTAACCTTTAGCCCGGTAAGCAAATTAAAAAAAAAAAAACGCAATATGTAGGCTACACGAAAACGGAGCCGTCGAGTAACCAAAACAAATGCGTTAAACAAATTCGTACACGTTATTTATCAATTTATCTCTAGAATTAAAGGATATACAACGAGAAGCAACGTTTGACAACCTTTAAACAGTTTTAATAACTATCTCAAAAATTGTCGCTCTGATGGAAACAACTGCTGAGTTTTCTACTCAAATTTGTTGAACAAAACGTCTTACGTATTTTAAGCATGCTAACCTTTAGCCCGATAAGCAAATTAAAAAAAATCGCAATATGTAGGCTACACGAGAACGGAGACGTCGAGTAACCAAAACAAATGCGTTAAACAAATTCGTACACGTTATTTATTAATTTAACTCTAGAATTAAAGGATATACAACGAGAAACATCGTTTGACAACCTTTAAATAGTTTAAATAACTATCTCAAAAATTGTCGCTCTGATGCAAACAACTGCTGAGTTATCTACTCAAATTTGTTGAACAAAACGACTTACGTATTAAACAAATTCGTACACGTTATTTATCAATTTAACTCTAGAATTAAAGGATATACAACGAGAAACAACGTTTGACAACCTTTAAACAGTTTTAATAACTATCTCAAAAATTGTCGCTCTGATGCAAACAACTGCTGAGTTATCTACTCAAATTTGTTGAACAAAACGACTTATGTATTTTAAGCATGCTAACCTTTAGCCCGGTAAGCAAATTAAAAAAAAACGCAATATGTAGGCTACACGAGAACGGAGCCATCGAGTAACCAAAACAAATGCGTTAAACAAATTCGTACACGTTATTTATCAATTTAACTCTAGAATTAAAGGATATACAACGAGAAACATCGTTTGACAACCTTTAAATAGTTTTAATAACTATCTCAAAAATTGTCGCTCTGATGCAAACAACTGCTGAGTTATCTACTCAAATTTGTTGAACAAAACGACTTACGTATTTTAAGCATGCTAACCTTTATCCCGGTAAGCAAATTAAAAAAAAACGCAATATGTAGGCTACACGAGAACGGAGACGTCGAGTAACCAAAACAAATGCGTTATACAAATTCGTACACGTTATTTATCAATTTAACTCTAGAATTAAAGGATATATAACGAGAAACATCGTTTGACAACCTTTAAATAGTTTTAATAACTATCTCAAAAATTGTCGCTCTGATGCAAACAATTGCTGAGTTATCTACTCAAATTTGTTGAACAAAACGACTTACGTATTTTAAGCATGCTAACCTTTAGCCCGGTAAGCAAATTAAAAAAAAACGCAATATGTAGGCTACACGAGAACGGAGACTTCGAGTAACCAAAACAAATGCGTTATACAAATTCGTACACGTTATTTATCAATTTAACTCTAGAATTAAAGGATATACAACGAGAAACATCGTTTGACAACCTTTAAATAGCTTTAATAACTATCTCAAAAATTGTCGCTCTGATGCAAACAACTGCTGAGTTATCTACTCAAATTTGTTGAACAAAACGACTTACGTATTTTAAGCATGCTAACCTTTAGCCCGGTAAGCAAATTAAAAAAAAAACGCAATATGTAGGCTACACGAGAACGGAGACGTCGAGTAACCAAAACAAATGCGTTAAACAAATTCGTACACGTTATTTATCAATTTAACTCTAGAATTAAAGGATATACAACGAGAAACAACGTTTGACAACCTTTAAACAGTTTTAATAACTATCTCAAAAATTGTCGCTCTGATGGAAACAACTGCTGAGTTATCTTCTCAAATTTGTTGAACAAAACGACTTACGTATTTTAAACATGCTAACCTTTAGCCCGGTAAGCAAATTAAAAAAAAAAAAACGCAATATGTAGGCTACACGAAAACGGAGCCGTCGAGTAACCAAAACAAATGCGTTAAACAAATTCGTACACGTTATTTATCAATTTATCTCTAGAATTAAAGGATATACAACGAGAAGCAACGTTTGACAACCTTTAAACAGTTTTAATAACTATCTCAAAAATTGTCGCTCTGATGGAAACAACTGCTGAGTTTTCTACTCAAATTTGTTGAACAAAACGTCTTACGTATTTTAAGCATGCTAACCTTTAGCCCGATAAGCAAATTAAAAAAAATCGCAATATGTAGGCTACACGAGAACGGAGACGTCGAGTAACCAAAACAAATGCGTTAAACAAATTCGTACACGTTATTTATTAATTTAACTCTAGAATTAAAGGATATACAACGAGAAACATCGTTTGACAACCTTTAAATAGTTTAAATAACTATCTCAAAAATTGTCGCTCTGATGCAAACAACTGCTGAGTTATCTACTCAAATTTGTTGAACAAAACGACTTACGTATTAAACAAATTCGTACACGTTATTTATCAATTTAACTCTAGAATTAAAGGATATACAACGAGAAACAACGTTTGACAACCTTTAAACAGTTTTAATAACTATCTCAAAAATTGTCGCTCTGATGCAAACAACTGCTGAGTTATCTACTCAAATTTGTTGAACAAAACGACTTATGTATTTTAAGCATGCTAACCTTTAGCCCGGTAAGCAAATTAAAAAAAAACGCAATATGTAGGCTACACGAGAACGGAGCCATCGAGTAACCAAAACAAATGCGTTAAACAAATTCGTACACGTTATTTATCAATTTAACTCTAGAATTAAAGGATATACAACGAGAAACATCGTTTGACAACCTTTAAATAGTTTTAATAACTATCTCAAAAATTGTCGCTCTGATGCAAACAACTGCTGAGTTATCTACTCAAATTTGTTGAACAAAACGACTTACGTATTTTAAGCATGCTAACCTTTAGCCCGGTAAGCAAATTAAAAAAAAACGCAATATGTAGGCTACACGAGAACGGAGACGTCGAGTAACCAAAACAAATGCGTTATACAAATTCGTACACGTTATTTATCAATTTAACTCTAGAATTAAAGGATATATAACGAGAAACATCGTTTGACAACCTTTAAATAGTTTTAATAACTATCTCAAAAATTGTCGCTCTGATGCAAACAATTGCTGAGTTATCTACTCAAATTTGTTGAACAAAACGACTTACGTATTTTAAGCATGCTAACCTTTAGCCCGGTAAGCAAATTAAAAAAAAAACGCAATATGTAGGCTACACGAGAACGGAGACTTCGAGTAACCAAAACAAATGCGTTATACAAATTCGTACACGTTATTTATCAATTTAACTCTAGAATTAAAGGATATACAACGAGAAACATCGTTTGACAACCTTTAAATAATTTTAATAACTATCTCAAAAATTGTCGCTCTGATGCAAACAACTGCTGAGTTATCTACTCAAATTTGTTGAACAAAACGACTTACGTATTTTAAGCATGCTAACCTTTAGCCCGGTAAGCAAATTAAAAAAAAAACGCAATATGTAGGCTACACGAGAACGGAGACGTCGAGTAACCAAAACAAATGCGTTAAACAAATTCGTACACGTTATTTATCAATTTAACTCTAGAATTAAAGGATATACAACGAGAAACAACGTTTGACAACCTTTAAACAGTTTTAATAACTATCTCAAAAATTGTCGCTCTGATGGAAACAACTGCTGAGTTATCTTCTCAAATTTGTTGAACAAAACGACTTACGTATTTTAAACATGCTAACCTTTAGCCCGGTAAGCAAATTAAAAAAAAAAAAAACGCAATATGTAGGCCACACGAGAACGGAGACGTCGAGTAACCAAAACAAATGCGTTAAACAAATTCGTACACGGTATTTATCAATTTAACTCTAGAAATAAAGGATATACAACGAGAAACAACGTTTGACAACCTATAAACCGTTTTAATAACTATCTCAAAAATTGTCGCTCTGATGGAAACAACTGCTGAGTTATCTACTCAAATTTGTTGAAGAAAACGACTTACGTATTTTAAGTTTGCTAACCTTTAGCCCTGTAAGCAAATTAAAAAAAAACCCAATATGTAGGCTACACGAGAACGGAGCCGTCGAGTAACCAAAACAAATGCGTTAAACAAATTCGTACACGCTATTTATCAATTTAACTCTAGAATTAAAGGATATACAACGAGAAACATCGTTTGACAACCTTTAAACAGTTTTAATAACTATCTCAAAAATTGTCGTTCTGATGGAAACACTTGTTGAGTTCTCTACTCAAATTTGTTGAACAAAACGATTTACGTATTTTAAGCATGCTAACCTTTAGCCCGGTAAGCAAATTAAAAAAAAAAAACGCAATATGTAGGCTACACGAGAACGGAGCCGTCGAGTAACCAAAACAAATGCGTTAAACAAATTCGTACACGGTATTTATCAATTTAACACTAGAATTAAAGGATATACAACGAGAAAAAACGTTTGACAACCTTTAAACAGTTTTAATAACTATCTCAAAAATTGTCGCTCTGATGCAAACCGAGTTATCTACTCAAATTTGTTGAACAAAACGACTTACGTATTTTAAGCATGCTAACCTTTAGCCCGGTAAGCAAATTAAAAAAAAAAAACGCAATATGTAGGCTACACGAGAACGGAGACGTCGAGTAACCAAAACAAATGCGTTAAACAAATTCGTACACGTTATTTATCAATTTAACTCTAGAATTAAAGGATATACAACGAGAAACACCGTTTGACAACCTTTAAACAGTTTTAATAACTATCTCAAAAATTGTCGCTCTGATGGAAACAACTGCTGAGTTATCTACTCAAATTTGACAACCTTTAAACAGTTTTAATAACTATCTCAAAAATTGTCGCTCTGATGCAAACCGAGTTATCTACTCAAATTTGTTGAACAAAACGACTTACGTATTTTAAGCATGCTAACCTTTAGCCCGGTAAGCAAATTAAAAAAAAAACGCAATATGTAGGCTACACGAGAACGGAGACGTCGAGTAACCAAAACAAATGCGTTAAACAAATTCGTACACGTTATTTATCAATTTAACTCTAGAATTAAAGGATATACAACGAGAAACAACGTTTGACAACCTTTAAACAGTTTTAATAACTATCTCAAAAATTGTCGCTCTGATGGAAACAACTGCTGAGTTATCTACTCAAATTTGACAACCTTTAAACAGTTTTAATAACTATCTCAAAAATTGTCGCTCTGATGCAAACCGAGTTATCTACTCAAATTTGTTGAACAAAACGACTTACGTATTTTAAGCATGCTAACCTTTAGCCCGGTAAGCAAATTAAAAAAAAAAACGCAATATGTAGGCTACACGAGAACGAAAACGTCGAGTAACCAAAACAAATGCGTTAAACAAATTCGTACACGTTATTTATCAAATTAACTCTAGAATTAAAGGATATACAACGAGAAACAACGTTTGACAACCTTTAAACAGTTTTAATAACTATCTCAAAAATTGTCGCTCTGATGGAAACAACTGCTGAGTTATCTACTCAAATTTGACAACCTTTAAACAGTTTTAATAACTATCTCAAAAATTGTCGCTCTGATGCAAACCGAGTTATCTACTCAAATTTGTTGAACAAAACGACTTACGTATTTTAAGCATGCTAACCTTTAGCCCGGTAAGCAAATTAAAAAAAAAAAAAACGCAATATGTAGGCTACACGAGAACGGAGCCGTCGAGTAACCAAAACAAATGCGTTAAACAAATTCGTACACGTTATTTATCAATTTAACTCTAGAATTAAAGGATATACAACGAGAAACATCGTTTGACAACCTTTAAACAGTTTTAATAACTATCTCAAAAATTGTCGCTCTGATGGGAACACTTGTTGAGTTATCTACTCAAATTTGTTGAACAAAACGACTTACGTATTTTAAGCATGCTAACCTTTAGCCCGGTAAGCAAATTAAAAAAAAAAAACGCAATATGTAGGCTACACGAGAACGGAGCCGTCGAGTAACCAAAACAAATGCGTTAAACAAATTCGTACACGGTATTTATCAATTTAACACTTGAATTAAAGGATATACAACGAGAAACAACGTTTGACAACCTTTAAACAGTTTTAATAACTATCTCAAAAATTGTCGCTCTGATGGAAACAACTGCTGAGTTACCTACTCAAATTTGTTGAACAAAACGACTTACGTATTTTAAGCATGCTAACCTTTAGCCCGGTAAGCAAATTAAAAAAAAACGCATTATGTAGGCTACACGAGAACGGAGACGTCGAGTAACCAAAACAAATGCGTTAAACAAATTCGTACACGTTATTTATCAAATTAACTCTAGAATTAAAGGATATACAACGAGAAACAACGTTTGACAACCTTTAAACAGTTTTAATAACTATCTCAAAAATTGTCGCTCTGATGGAAACAACTGCTGAGTTATCTACTCAAATTTGTTGAACAAAACGACTTACGTATTTTAAGCATGCTAACCTTTAGACCGGTAAGCAAATTAAAAAAAAAAAAACGCAATATGTAGGCTACACGAGAACGGAGACATCGAGTAACCAAAACAAATGCGTTAAACAAATTCGTACACGTTATTTATCAATTTAACTCTAGAATTAAAGGATATACAACGAGAAGCAACGTTTGACAACCTTTAAACAGTTTTAATAACTATCTCAAAAATTGTCGCTCTGATGCAAACAACTGCTGAGTTATCTACTCAAATTTGTTGAACAAAACGACTTACGTATTTTAAGCAAATTAAAAAAAAAACGCAATATGTAGGCTACACGAGAACGGAGACGTCGAGTAACCAAAACAAATGCGTTAAACAAATTCGTACACCTTAGTTATCAATTTAACTCTAGAATTAAAGGATATACAACGAGAAACAACGTTTGACAACCTTTAAACAGTTTTAATAACTATCTCAAAAATTGTCGCTCTGATGGAAACAACTGCTGAGTTATCTACTCAAATTTGTTGAACAAAACGACTTACGTATTTTAAGCATGCTAACCTTTAGACCGGTAAGCAAATTAAAAAAAAAAACGCAATATGTAGGCTACACGAGAACGGAGACGTCGAGTAACCAAACAAATGCGTTAAACAAATTCGTACACGTTATTTATCAAATTAACTCTAGAATTAAAGGATATACAACGAGAAACATCGTTTGACAACCTTTAAATAGTTTTAATAACTATCTCAAAAATTGTCGCTCTGATGCAAACAACTGCTGAGTTATCTACTCAAATTTGTTGAACAAAACGACTTACGTATTCTAAGCAAATTAAAAAAAAAACGCAATATGTAGGCTACACGAGAACGGAGACGTCGAGTAACCAAAACAAATGCGTTAAACAAATTCGTACACCTTAGTTATCAATTTAACTCTAGAATTAAAGGATATACAACGAGAAACAACGTTTGACAACCTTTAAACAGTTTTAATAACTATCTCAAAAATTGTCGCTCTGATGCAAACAACTGCTGAGTTATCTACTCAAATTTGTTGAACAAAACGACTTACGTATTTTAAGCATGCTAACCTTTAGCCCGGTAAACAAATAAAAAAAAAAAACGCAATATGTAGGCTACACGAGAACGAAGACGACGAGTAACCAAAACAAATGCGTTAAACAAATTCGTACACGGTATTTATCAATTTAACTCTAGAAATAAAGGATATACAACGAGAAACAACGTTTGACAACCTTTAAGCAGTTTTAATAACCATCTCAAAAATTGTCGCTCTGATGGAAACAACTGCTGAGTTATCTGCTCAAATTTGTTGAACAAAACAACTTACGTATTTTAAGCATGCTAACCTTTAGCCCGGTAAGCAAATTAAAAAAAAACGCAATATGTAGGCTACACGAGAACGGAGCCGTCGAGTAACCAAAACAAATGCGTTAAACAAATTGGTACACGTTATTTATCAATTTAACTCTAGAATTAAAGGATATACAACGAGAAACATCGTTTGACAACCTTTAAACAGTTTTGATAACTATCTCAAAAATTGTCGCTCTGATGGAAACAACTGTTGAGTTATCTACTCAAATTTGTTGAACAAAACGACTTACGTATTTTAAGCATGCTAACCTTTAGCCCGGTAAGCAAGTTAAAAAAAAATAAACCCAATATGTAGGCTACACGAGAACGGAGCCGTCGAGTAACCAAAACAAATGGGTTAAACAAATTCGTACACGTTATTTATCAATTTAACTCTAGAATTAAAGGATATACAACGAGAAACAACGTTTGACAACCTTTAAACAGTTTTAATAACTATCTCAAAAATTGTCGCTCTGATGCAAACAACTGATGAGTTATCTACTCAAATTTGTTGAACAAAACGACTTACGTATTTTAAGCATGCTAACCTTTAGCCCGGTAAGCAAATTTAAAAAAAACGCAATATGTAGGCTACACGAGAACGGAGACGTCGAGTAACCAAAACAAATGCATTAAACAAATTCGTACACGTTATTTATCAATTTAACTCTAGAATTAAAGGATATACAACGAGAAACATCGTTTGACAACCTTTAAATAGTTTTAATAACTTTCTCAAAAGTTGACGCTCTGATGCAAACATCTGCTGAGTTATCTACTCAAATTTGTTGAACAAAACGACTTACGTATTTTAAGCATGCTAACCTTTAGCCCGGTAAGCAAATTAAAAAAAAACGCAATATGTAGGCTACACGAGAACGGAGACGTTGAGTAACCAAAACAAATGGGTTAAACAAATTCGTACACGTTATTTATCAATTTAACTCTAGAATTAAAGGATATACAACGAGAAATAACGTTTGACAACCTTTAAACAGTTTTAATAACTATCTCAAAAATTGTCGCTCTGATGCAAACAACTGATGAGTTATCTACTCAAATTTGTTGAACAAAACGACTTACGTATTTTAAGCATGCTAACCTTTAGCCCGGTAAGCAAATTAAAAAAAAAAACGCAATATGTAGGCTACACGAGAACGGAGCCGTCGAGTAACCAAAACAAATGAGTTAAACAAATTCGTACACGTTATTTATCAATTTAACTCTAGAATTAAAGGATATACAACGAGAAATATCGTTTGACAACCTTTAAATAGTTTTAATAACTATCTCAAAAATTGTCGCTCTGATGCAAACAACTGCTGAGTTATCTACTCAAATTTGTTGAACAAAACGACTTACGTATTTTAAGCATGCTAACCTTTAGCCCGGTAAGCAAATTAAAAAAAAAAACGCAATATGTAGGCTACACGAGAACGGAGACGTCGAGTAACCAAAACAAATGCGTTAAACAAATTCGTACACGTTATTTATCAATATAACTCTAGAATTAAAGGATATACAACGAGAAACAACGTTTGACAACCTTTAAAGAGTTTTAATATCTATCTCAAAAATTGTCGCTCTGATGCAAACAACTGATGAGTTATCTACTCAAATTTGTTGAACAAAACGACTTACGTATTTTAAGCATACTAACCTTTAGCCCGGTAAGCAAATAAAAAAAAAAACGCAATATGTAGGCTACACGAGAACGGAGACGTCGAGTAACCAAAACAAATGCGTTAAACAAATTCGTACACGTTATTTATCAATTTAACTCTAGAATTAAAGGATATACAACGAGAAGCAACGTTTGACAACCTTTAAACAGTTTTAATAACTATCTCAAAAATTGTCGCTCTGATGCAAACAACTGCTGAGTTATCTACTCAAATTTGTTGAACAAAACGACTTACGTATTTTAAGCATGCTAACCTTTAGCCCGGTAAGCAAATTAAAAAAAAAAATGCAATATGTAGGCTACACGAGAACGGAACCGTCGAGTAACCAAAACAAATGGGTTAAACAAATTCGTACACGGTATTTATCAATTTAACTCTAGAAATAAAGGATATACAACGAGAAACAACGTTTGACAACCTTTAAACAGTTTTAATAACTATCTCAAAAATTGTCGCTCTGATGCAAACAACTGCTGAGTTATCTACTCAAATTTGTTGAACAAAACGACTTACGTATTTTAAGCATGCTAACCTTTAGCCCGGTAAGCAAATTAAAAAAAAACGCAATATGTAGGCTACACGAGAACGGAGCCGTCGAGTAACCAAAATAAATGCGTTAAACAAATTCGTACACGTTATTTATCAATCTAACTCTAGAATTAAAGGATATACAACGAGAAACATCGTTTGACAACCTTTAAACAGTTTTAATAAGTATCTCAAAAATTGTCGCTCTGATGGAAACAACTGCTGAGTTATCTACTCAAATTTGTTGAACAAAACGACTTACGTATTTTAAGCATGCTAACCTTTAGCCCGGTAAGCAAATAAAAAAAAAACGCAATATGTAGGCTACACGAGAACGGAGCCGTCGAGTAACCAAAACAAATGGGTTAAACAAATTCGTACATGTTATTTATCAATTTAACTCTAGAATTAAAGGATATACAACGAGAAACAACGTTTGACAACCTTTAAACAGTTTTAATAACTATCTCAAAAATTGTCGCTCTGATGCAAACAACTGATGAGTTATCTACTCAAATTTGTTGAACAAAACGACTTACGTATTTTAAGCATGCTAACCTTTAGCCCGGTAAGCAAATTAAAAAAAAAACGCAATATGTAGGCTACACGAGAACGGAGCCGTCGAGTAACCAAAACAAATGCGTTAAACAAATTCGTACACGGTATTTATCAATTTAACTCTAGAAATAAAGGATATACAACGAGAAACAACGTTTGACAACCTATAAACCGTTTTAATAACTATCTCAAAAATTGTCGCTCTGATGGAAACAACTGCTGAGTTATCTACTCAAATTTGTTGAAGAAAACGACTTACGTATTTTAAGTTTGCTAACCTTTAGCCCGGTAAGCAAATTAAAAAAAAAACCCAATATGTAGGCTACACGAGAACGGAGCCGTCGAGTAACCAAAACAAATGCGTTAAACAAATTCGTACACGTTATTTATTAATTTAACTCTAGAATTAAAGGATATACAACTAGAAACAACGTTTGACAACTTTTAAACAGTTTTAATAACTATCTCAAAAATTGTAGTTCTGATGGAAACAACTGCTGAGTTATCTACTCAAATTTGTTGAACAAAACGACCTACGTATTTTAAGCATGCTAACCTTTAGCCCGGTAAGCAAATTAAAAAAAAAAACGCAATATGTAGGCTACACGAGAACGGAGCCGTCGAGTAACCAAAACAAATGCGTTAAACAAATTCGTACACGTTATTTATTAATTTAACTCTAGAATTAAAGGATATACAACGAGAAACAACGTTTGACAACTTTTAAACAGTTTTAATAACTATCTCAAAAATTGTCGCTCTAAATGAAAGAACTGCTGAGTTATCTACTCAAATTTGTTGAACAAAACGACTTACGTATTTTAAGCATGCTAACCTTTAGCCCGGTAAGCAAATTAAAAAAAAAAAACGCAATATGTAGGCTACACGAGAACGGAGCCGTCGAGTAACCAAAACAAATGCGTTAAACAAATTCGTACACGTTATTTATCAATTTATCTCTAGAATTAAAGGATATACAACGAGAAGCAACGTTTGACAACCTTTAAACAGTTTTAATAACTATCTCAAAAATTGTCGCTCTGATGGAAACAACTGCTGAGTTTTCTACTCAAATTTGTTGAACAAAACGACTTACGTATTTTAAGCATGCTAACCTTTAGCCCGATAAGCAAATTAAAAAAAATCGCAATATGTAGGCTACACGAGAACGGAGACGTCGAGTAACCAAAACAAATGCGTTAAACAAATTCGTACACGTTATTTATTAATTTAACTCTAGAATTAAAGGATATACAACGAGAAACATCGTTTGACAACCTTTAAATAGTTTAAATAACTATCTCAAAAATTGTCGCCCTGATGCAAACAACTGCTGAGTTATCTACTCAAATTTGTTGAACAAAACGACTTACGTATTAAACAAATTCGTACACGTTATTTATCAATTTAACTCTAGAATTAAAGGATATACAACGAGAAAAAACGTTTGACAACCTTTAAACAGTTTTAATAACTATCTCAAAAATTGTCGCTCTGATGCAAACAACTGCTGAGTTATCTACTCAAATTTGTTGAACAAAACGACTTATGTATTTTAAGCATGCTAACCTTTAGCCCGGTAAGCAAATTAAAAAAAAACGCAATATGTAGGCTACACGAGAACGGAGCCATCGAGGAACCAAAACAAATGCGTTAAACAAATTCGTACACGTTATTTATCAATTTAACTCTAGAATTAAAGGATATACAACGAGAAACATCGTTTGACAACCTTTAAATAGTTTTAATAACTATCTCAAAAATTGTCGCTCTGATGCAAACAACTGCTGAGTTATCTACTCAAATTTGTTGAACAAAACGACTTACGTATTTTAAGCATGCTAACCTTTAGCCCGGTAAGCAAATTAAAAAAAAACGCAATATGTAGGCTACACGAGAACGGAGACGTCGAGTAACCAAAACAAATGCGTTATACAAATTCGTACACGTTATTTATCAATTTAACTCTAGAATTAAAGGATATATAACGAGAAACATCGTTTGACAACCCTTAAATAGTTTTAATAACTATCTCAAAAATTGTCGCTCTGATGCAAACAATTGCTGAGTTATCTACTCAAATTTGTTGAACAAAACGACTTACGTATTTTAAGCATGCTAACCTTTAGCCCGGTAAGCAAATTAAAAAAAAACGCAATATGTAGGCTACACGAGAACGGAGACTTCGAGTAACCAAAACAAATGCGTTGTACAAATTCGTACACGTTATTTATCAATTTAACTCTAGAATTAAAGGATATACAACGAGAAACATCGTTTGACAACCTTTAAATAGTTTTAATAACTATCTCAAAAATTGTCGCTCTGATGCAAACAACTGCTGAGTTATCTACTCAAATTTGTTGAACAAAACGACTTACGTATTTTAAGCATGCTAACCTTTAGCCCGGTAAGCAAATTAAAAAAAAACGCAATATGTAGGCTACACGAGAACGGAGACGTCGAGTAACCAAAACAAATGCGTTAAACAAATTCGTACACGTTATTTATCAATTTAACTCTAGAATTAAAGGATATACAACGAGAAACAACGTTTGACAACCTTTAAACAGTTTTAATAACTATCTCAAAAATTGTCGCTCTGATGGAAACAACTGCTGAGTTATCTTCTCAAATTTGTTGAACAAAACGACTTACGTATTTTAAACATGCTAACCTTTAGCCCGGTAAGCAAATTAAAAAAAAAAAACGCAATATGTAGGCTACACGAGAACGGAGACGTCGAGTAACCAAAACAAATGCGTTAAACAAATTCGTACACGGTATTTATCAATTTAACTCTAGAAATAAAGGATATACAACGAGAAACAACGTTTGACAACCTATAAACCGTTTTAATAACTATCTCAAAAATTGTCGCTCTGATGGAAACAACTGCTGAGTTATCTACTCAAATTTGTTGAAGAAAACGACTTACGTATTTTAAGTTTGCTAACCTTTAGCCCGGTAAGCAAATTAAAAAAAAAACCCAATATGTAGGCTACACGAGAACGGAGCCATCGAGTAACCAAAACAAATGCGTTAAGCAAATTCGTACACGTTATTTATCAATTTAACTCTAGAATTAAAGGATATACAACGAGAAACATCGTTTGACAACCTTTAAACAGTTTTCATAACTATCTCAAAAATTGTCGCTCTGATGGAAACACTTGTTGAGTTATCTACTCAAATTTGTTGAACAAAACGATTTACGTATTTTAAGCATGCTAACCTTTAGCCCGGTAAGCAAATTAAAAAAAAAAAAACGCAATATGTAGGCTACACGAGAACGGAGCCGTCGAGTAACCAAAACAAATGCGTTAAACAAATTCGTACACGGTATTTATCAATTTAACACTAGAATTAAAGGATATACAACGAGAAACATCGTTTGACAACCTTTAAACAGTTTTAATAACTATCTCAAAAATTGTCGCTCTGATGCAAACCGAGTTATCTACTCAAATTTGTTGAACAAAACGACTTACGTATTTTAAGCATGCTAACCTTTAGCCCGGTAAGCAAATTAAAAAAAAAAAAACGCAATATGTAGGCTACACGAGAACGGAGACGTCGAGTAACCAAAACAAATGCGTTAAACCAATTCGTACACGTTATTTATCAATTTAACTCTAGAATTAAAGGATATACAACGAGAAACACCGTTTGACAACCTTTAAACAGTTTTAATAACTATCTCAAAAATTGTCGCTCTGATGGAAACAACTGCTGAGTTATCTACTCAAATTTGACAACCTTTAAACAGTTTTAATAACTATCTCAAAAATTGTCGCTCTGATGCAAACCGAGTTATCTACTCAAATTTGTTAAACAAAACGACTTACGTATTTTAAGCATGCTAACCTTTAGCCCGGTAAGCAAATTAAAAAAAAAACGCAATATGTAGGCTACACGAGAACGGAGACGTCGAGTAACCAAAACAAATGCGTTAAACAAATTCGTACACGTTATTTATCAATTTAACTCTAGAATTAAAGGATATACAACGAGAAACAACGTTTGACAACCTTTAAACAGTTTTAATAACTATCTCAAAAATTGTCGCTCTGATGGAAACAACTGCTGAGTTATCTACTCAAATTTGACAACCTTTAAACAGTTTTAATAACTATCTCAAAAATTGTCGCTCTGATGCAAACCGAGTTATCTACTCAAATTTGTTGAACAAAACGACTTACGTATTTTAAGCATGCTAACCTTTAGCCCGGTAAGCAAATTAAAAAAAAAAACGCAATATGTAGGCTACACGAGAACGAAAACGTCGAGTAACCAAAACAAATGCGTTAAACAAATTCGTACACGTTATTTATCAAATTAACTCTAGAATTAAAGGATATACAACGAGAAACAACGTTTGACAACCTTTAAACAGTTTTAATAACTATCTCAAAAATTGTCGCTCTGATGGAAACAACTGCTGAGTTATCTACTCAAATTTGTTGAACAAAACGACTTACGTATTTTAAGCATGCTAACCTTTAGCCCGGTAAGCAAATTAAAAAAACAAAAAACGCAATATGTAGGCTACACGAGAACGGAGCCGTCGAGTAACCAAAACAAATGCGTTAAACAAATTCGTACACGTTATTTATCAATTTAACTCTAGAGTTAAAGGATATAGAACGAGAAACATCGTTTGACAACCTTTAAACAGTTTTAATAACTATCTCAAAAATTGTCGCTCTGATGGGAACACTTGTTGAGTTATCTACTCAAATTTGTTGAACAAAACGACTTACGTATTTTAAGCATGCTAACCTTTAGCCCGGTAAGCAAATTAAAAAAAAAAAACGCAATATGTAGGCTACACGAGAACGGAGCCGTCGAGTAACCAAAACAAATGCGTTAAACAAATTCGTACACGGTATTTATCAATTTAACACTAGAATTAAAGGATATACAACGAGAAACAACGTTTGACAACCTTTAAACAGTTTTAATAACTATCTCAAAAATTGTCGCTCTGATGGAAACAACTGCTGAGTTATCTACTCAAATTTGTTGAACAAAACGACTTACGTATTTTAAGCATGCTAACCTTTAGCCCGGTAAGCAAATTAAAAAAAAAACGCAATATGTAGGCTACACGAGAACGGAGACGTCGAGTAACCAAAACAAATGCGTTAAACAAATTCGTACACGTTATTTATCAAATTAACTCTAGAATTAAAGGATATACAACGAGAAACAACGTTTGACAACCTTTAAACAGTTTTAATAACTATCTCAAAAATTGTCGCTCTGATGGAAACAACTGCTGAGTTATCTACTCAAATTTGTTGAACAAAACGACTTACGTATTTTAAGCATGCTAACCTTTAGACCGGTAAGCAAATTTAAAAAAAAAAACGCAATATGTAGGCTACACGAGAACGGAGACCTCGAGTAACCAAAACAAATGCGTTAAACAAATTCGTACACGTTATTTATCAATTTAACTCTAGAATTAAAGGATATACAACGAGAAACATCGTTTGACAACCTTTAAACAGTTTTAATAACTATCTCAAAAATTGTCGCTCTGATGCAAACAACTGATGAGTTATCTACTTAAATTTGTTGAACAAAACGACTTACGTATTTTAAGCATGCTAACCTTTAGCCCGGTAAGCAAATTAAAAAAAAAACGCAATATGTAGGCTACACGAGAACGGAGACGTCGAGTAACCAAAACAAATGCGTTAAACAAATTCGTACACGTTATTTATCAATTCAACTCTAGAATTAAAGGATATACAACGAGAAACAACGTTTGACAACCTTTAAACAGTTTTAATAACTATCTCAAAAATTGTCGCTCTGATGGAAACAACTGCTGAGTTATCTACTCAAATTTGTTGAACAAAACGACTTACGTATTTTAAGCATGCTAACCTTTAGACCGGTAAGCAAATTTAAAAAAAAAACGCAATATGTAGGCTACACGAGAACGGAGACGTCGAGTAACCAAAACAAATGCGTTAAACAAATTCGTACTCGGTATTTATCAATTTAACTCTAGAATTAAAGGATATACAACGAGAAACAACGTTTGACAACCTGTAAACAGTTTTAATAACTATCTCAAAAATTGTCGCTCTGATGCAAACCGAGTTATCTACTCAAATTTGTTGAACAAAACGACTTACGTATTTTAAGCATGCTAACCTTTAGCCCGGTAAGCAAATTAAAAAAAAAACGCAATATGTAGGCTACACGAGAACGGAGCCGTCGAGTAACCAAAACAAATGCGTTAAACAAATTCGTACACGTTATTTATCAATTCAACTCTAGAATTAAAGGATATACAACGAGAAACAACGTTTGACAACCTTTAAACAGTTTTAATAACTATCTCAAAAATTGTCGCTATGATGGAAACAACTGCTGAGTTATCTACTCAAATTTGTTGAACAAAACGACTTACGTATTTTAAGCATGCTAACCTTTAGCCCGGTAAGCAAATTAAAAAAAAAAAACGCAATATGTAGGCTACACGAGAACGGAGACGTCGAGTAACCAAAACAAATGCGTTAAACAAATTCGTACACGGTATTTATCAATTTAACTCTAGAATTAAAGGATATACAACGAGAAACAACGTTTGACAACCTTTAAACAGTTTTAATAACTATCTCAAAAATTGTCGCTCTGATGCAAACCGAGTTATCTACTCAAATTTGTTGAACAAAACGACTTACGTATTTTAAGCATGCTAACCTTTAGCCCGGTAAGCAAATTAAAACAAGTAAGGAAGGCTAAGTTCGGGTGTAACCGAACATTACATACTCAGTTGAGAGCTATGGAGACAAAATAAGAAAAATCACCATGTAGGAAAATGAACCTAGGGTAACCCTGGAATGTGGTTGTATGACATGTGTATCAAATGGAAGGTAGTAAAGAGTATTTTAAGAGAGAGTAGGCCATAGTTCTATGGATGGACGCCATTTAGGGATATCGCCATAAAGGTGGACCAGGGCTGACTCTGGAATGTTTGTACGATATGGGTATCAAACGAAAAGTGTTACTGAGTATTTTAAGAGGGAGTGGGCATTAGGTCTATAGGTGGACGCCTTTTCGAAATGTCGCCATTAGGGTGGGCCAGGGGTGACTCTAAAATGTTTGTACGATATGGGTATCAAACGAAAGGTGTTACTGAGCATTTTAAGAGGGAGTGGACATTAGGTATATAGGTGGACGCCTTTTCGAGATATCGCCATTAGGGTGGGCCAGGGGTGACTCTAGAATGTTTGTACGATATGGGTATCAAACGAAAGGTGTTACTGAGCATTTTAAGAGGGAGTGGGCATTAGGTCTATAGGTGGACGCCTTTTCGAGATATCGCCATTAGGGTGGGCCAGGGGTGACTCTAGAATCTTTTTGTACGATATGGGTATCAAATGAAAGGTGGTAATGAGTATTTTAAAAGGGAGTAATCCTTAGTTCTATAGGTGGACGCCTTTTCGAGATATCGCCATAAAGGTGGACCAAGGGTGACTCTAGAATGTTTGTACGATATGGGTATCAAACGAAAGGTGTTACTGAGCATTTTTAAGAGGGAGTGGGCATTAGGTCTATAGGTGGACGCCTTTTCGAGATATCGCCATTAGGGTGGGCCAGGGGTGACTCTAGAATGTTTGTACGATATGGGTATCAAACGAAAAGTGTTACTGAGCATTTTAAGAGGGAGTCGGCATTAGGTCTATAGGTGGACGCCTTTTCGAGATATCGCCATTAGGGTGGGCCAGGGTGACTCTAGAATGTGTTTGTACGATATGGGTATCAAATGAAAGGTGGTAATGAGTATTTTAAAAAGGAGTAATCCTTAGTTCTATAGGTGGACGCCTTTTCGCGATATCGCCATAAAGGTGGACCAAGGGTGACTCTAGAATGTTTGTACGATATGGGTATCAAACGAAAGGTGTTACTGAGCATTTTAAGAGGGAGTGGGCATTAGGTCTATAGGTGGACGCCTTTTCGAGATATCGCCATAAAGGTGGACCAAGGGTGACTCTAGAATGTTTGTACGATATGGGTATCAAACGAAAGGTGTTACTGAGCATTTTAAGAGGGAGTGGGCATTAGGTCTATAGGTGGACGCCCTTTTCGAGATATCGCCATAAAGGTGGACCAAGGGTGACTCTAGAATGTTTTGAACGATATGGGTATCAAACGAAAGGTGTTACTGAGCATTTTAAGAGGGAGTGGGCATTAGGTCTATAGGTGGACGCCTTTTCGAGATATGGCCATTAGGGTGGGCCAGGGGTGACTCTAGAATGTTTGTACGATATGGGTATCAAACGAAAAGTGTTACTGAGCATTTTAAGAGGGAGTCGGCATTAGGTCTATAGGTGGACGCCTTTTCGAGATATCGCCATTAGGGTGGGCCAGGGTGACTCTAGAATGTTTTTGTACGATATGGATATCAAATTAAAAGTATTAATGAGGGTTTTAAAAGCGAGTGGCCCTTAGATGTATATGTGAAGGCGTTCTCGCGATATCGACCAAAATGTGGACCAGGTTATCCAGAAAATCATCTGTCGGGTACTGCTAATTTATTTATATATGCAATACCACTAACAGTATTCCCTGCCAAGATTCCAAGGGCTGTTGATTTCGCCTTGTAGAACTTTTTCATTTTCTTCTACATAATATGGTAGGTGTCACACCCATTTTACAAAGTTTTTTTTCCAAAGTTATATTTTGCGTCAATAAACCAATCCAGTTACCATGTTTCATCCCTTTTTTCGTAGTTGGTATAGAATTATGGCATTTTTTTCATTTTTTTCATTTTTCGTAATTTTCGATATCGATAAAGTGGGCGTGGTTATGGTCGGATTTCTGCCATTTTTTATACCAAGATAAAGTGAGTTCAGATAAGTACGTGGGCTAAGTTTAGTAAAGCTATATCGGTTTTTGCTCAAGTTATTGTGTTAACGGCCGAGCGGAAGGACAGACGGTGGACTGTGTATAAAAACTGGGCGTGGCTTTCACCGATTTCGCCCATTTTCACAGAGGACAGTTACCGTCACAGAATCTATGCTCCTACCAAATTTGAGAAGGATTGGTAAATTTTTGTTCGACTTATGGCATTAAAAGTATTCTAGACAAACTAAATGAAAATGGGCGGAGCCACACCCATTTTGAAATTTTCTTTTATTTTTGTATTTGGTTACATCATGTCATTACTGGAGTTGAATTTTGACTTAATAATTTATATACAGTAAAGATATTAAATTTTTTGTTAAAATTTGAATTTAAAAAAATTTTTTTTTAAAAAGTGGGCGTGTTCTTCATCCAATTTTGCTAATTTTTATTTAGCACATATATAGTAATAGTAGTAATGTTCCTGCCAAATTTCATCATGATATCTTCAACGACTGCCAAATTACAGCTTGCAAAACTTTTAAATTACCTTCTTGTAAAAGTGGGCGGTGCCACGCCCATTGTCCAAAATCTTACTAATTTTCTATTCTGCGTCATAACGTCAACCCATCTACCAAGTTTCATCGCTTTATCCGCCTTTGGCAATGAATTATCGCATTTTTCCAATTTTTCGAAATTTTCGATATCGAAAAAGTGGGCGTGGTTATAGTCCGATATCGTTCATTTTAAATAGCGATCTGAGATGAGTGCTCAGGAACCTACATACCAAATTTCATAAAGATACCTTAAAATTTACTCAAGTTATCGTGTTAACGGACGGACGGACGGACGGACGGACGGACGGACGGACGGACGGACGGACGGACATGGCTCAATCAAATTTTTTTTCGATCCTGATTATTTTGATATATGGAAGTCTATATCTATCTCGATTCCTTTATATATGTACAACCAACCGTTATCCAATCAAACTTAATATACTCTGTGAGCTCTGCTCAACTGAGTATAAAAAAAACGCAATATGTAGGCTACACGAGAACGGAGCCGTCGAGTAACCAAAACAAATGGGTTAAACAAATTCGTACACGTTATTTATCAATTTAACTCTAGAATTAATGGATATACAACGAGAAACAACGTTTGACAACCTTTAAACAGTTTTAATAACTATCTCAAAAATTTTCGCTCTGATGCAAACAACTGATGAGTTATCTACTTAAATTTGTTGAACAAAACGACTTACGTATTTTAAGCATGCTAACCTTTAGCCCGGTAAGCAAATTAAAAAAAAAACGCAATATGTAGGCTACACGAGAACGGAGACGTCGAGTAACCAAAACAAATGCGTTAAACAAATTCGTACACGTTATTTATCAATTTAACTCTAGAATTAAAGGATATACAACGAGAAACATCGTTTGACAACCTTTAAATAGTTTTAATAACTATCTCAAAAGTTGTCGCTCTGATGCAAACAACTGCTGAGTTATCTACTCAAATTTGTTGAACAAAACGACTTACGTATTTTAAGCATGCTAACCTTTAGCCCGGTAAGCAAATTAAAAAAAAACACAATATGTAGGCTACACGAGAACAGAGACGTCGAGTAACCAAAACAAATGGGTTAAACAAATTCGTACACGTTATTTATCAATTTAACTCTAGAATTAAAGGATATACAACGAGAAATAACGTTTGACAACCTTTAAACAGTTTTAATAACTATCTCAAAAATTGTCGCTCTGATGCAAACAACTGCTGAGTTATCTACTCAAATTTGTTGAACAAAACGACTTACGTATTTTAAGCATGCTAACCTTTAGCCCGGTAAGCAAATTAAAAAAAAAACGCAATATGTAGGCTACACGAGAACGGAGACGTCGATTAACCAAAACAAATGCGTTAAACAAATTCGTACACGTTATTTATCAATATAACTCTAGAATTAAAGGATATACAACGAGAAACAACGTTTGACAACCTTTAAACAGTTTTAATATCTATCTCAAAAATTGTCGCTCTGATGCAAACAACTGATGAGTTATCTACTCAAATTTGTTGAACAAAACGACTTACGTATTTTAAGCATGCTAACCTTTAGCCCGGTAAGCAAATAAAAAAAAAAAACGCAATATGTAGGCTACACGAGAACGGAGACGTCGAGTAACCAAAACAAATGCGTTAAACAAATTCGTACACGTTATTTATCAATTTAACTCTAGAATTAAAGGATATACAACGAGAAACATCGTTTGACAACCTTTAAATAGTTTTAATAACTATCTCAAAAATTGTCGCTCTGATGCAGACAACTGCTGAGTTATCTACTCAAATTTGTTGAACAAAACGACTTACGTATTTTAAGCATGCTAACCTTTAGCCCGGTAAGCAAATTAAAAAAAAAAACGCAATATGTAGGCTACACGAGAACGGAGACGTCGATTAACCAAAACAAATGGGTTAAACAAATTCGTACACGTTATTTATCAATTTAACTCTAGAATTAAAGGATATACAACGAGAAATATCGTTTGACAACCTTTAAATAGTTTTAATAACTATCTCAAAAATTGTCGCTCTGGTGCAAACAACTGCTGAGTTATCTACTCAAATTTGTTGAACAAAACGACTTACGTATTTTAAGCATGCTAACCTTTAGCCCGGTAAGCAAATAAAAAAAAAACGCAATATGTAGGCTACACGAGAACGGAGACGTCGAGTAACCAAAACAAATGCGTTAAACAAATTCGTACACGTTATTTATCAATTTAACTCTAAAATTAAAGGATATACAACGAGAAACAACGTTTGACAACCTTTAAACAGTTTTAATAACTATCTCAAAAATTTACGCTCTGATGCAAACAACTGCTGAGTTATCTACTCAAATTTGTTGAACAAAACGACTTACGTATTTTAATCATGCTAACCTTTAGCCCGGTAAGCAAATTAAAAAAAAATGCAATATGTAGGCTACACGAGAACGGAGCCGTCGAGTAACCAAAACAAATGGGTTAAACAAATTCGTACACGGTATTTATCAATTTAACTCTAGAAATAAAGGATATAAAACGAGAAACAACGTTTGACAACCTTTAAACAGTTTTAATAACTATCTCACAAATTGTCGCTCTGATGCAAACAACTGCTGAGTTATCTACTCAAATTTGTTGAACAAAACGACTTACGTATTTTAAGCATGCTAACCTTTAGCCCGGTTAGCAAATTAAAAAAAAAAAACGCAATATGTAGGCTACACGAGAACAGAGCCGTCGAGTAACCAAAACAAATGCGTTAAACAAATTCGTACACGCTATTTATCAATTTAACTCTAGAATTAAAGGATATACAACGAGAAACATCGTTTGACAACCTTTAAACAGTTTTAATAAGTATCTCAAAAATTGTCGCTCTGATGGAAACAACTGCTGAGTTATCTACTCAAATTTGTTGAACAAAACGACTTACGTATTTTAAGCATGCTAACCTTTAGCCCGGTAAGCAAATTAAAAAAAAAACGCAATATGTAGGCTACACGAGAACGGAGCCGTCGAGTAACCAAAACAAATGGGTTAAACAAATTCGTACACGGTATTTATCAATTTAACTCTAGAAATAAAGGATATACAACGAGAAACAACGTTTGACAACCTTTAAACAGTTTTAATAACTATCTCACAAATTGTCGCTCTGATGCAAACAACTGCTGAGTTATCTACTCAAATTTGTTGAACAAAACGACTTACGTATTTTAAGCAAATTAAAAAAAAAAACGCAATATGTAGGCTACAAGAGAACGGAGACATCGAGTAACCAAAACAAATGCGTTAAACAAATTCGTACACGTTATTTATCAATTTAACTCTAGAATTAAAGGATATACAACGAGAAACATCGTTTGACAACCTTTAAATAGTTTTAATAACTATCTCAAAAATTGTCGCTCTGATGCAAACAACTGCTGAGTTATCTACTCAAATTTGTTGAACAAAACGACTTACGTATTTTAAGCAAATTAAAAAAAAAAACGCAATATGTAGGCCACACGAGAACGGAGACGTCGAGTAAGCAAAACAAATGCGTTAAACAAATTCGTACACGTTAGTTATCAATTTAACTCTAGAATTAAAGGATATACAACGAGAAACAACGTTTGACAACCTTTAAACAGTTTTAATAACTACCTCAAAAATTGTCGCTCTGATGGAAACAACTGCTGAGTTATCTACTCAAATTTGTTGAACAAATCGACTTACGTATTTTAAGCATGCTAACCTTTAGCCCGGTAAGCAAATTAAAAAAAAAACGCAATATGTAGGTTACACGAGAACGGAGACGTCGAGTAACCAAAACAAATGCGTTAAACAAATTCGTACACGGTATTTATCAATTTAACTCTAGAAATAAAGGACATACAACGAGAAACAACGTTTGACAACCTTTAAACAGTTTTAATAACTATCTCAAAAATTGTCGCTCTGATGGAAACAACTGCTGAGTTATCTACTCAAATTTGTTGAACAAAACGACTTACGTATTTTAAGCATGCTAACCTTTAGCCCGGTAAGAAAATTAAAAAAAAAACCCAATATGTAGGCTACACGAGAACGGAGACGTCGAGTAACCAAAACAAATGCGTTAAACAAATTCGTACACGTTATTTATCAATTTAACTCTAGAATTAAAGGATATACAACGAGAAACAACGTTTGACTACCTTTAAACAGTTTTAATAACTATCTCAAAAATTGTCGCTCTGATGGAAACAACTGCTGAGTTATCTACTCAAATTTGTTGAACAAAACGACTTACGTATTTTAAGCATGCTAACCTTTAGCCCGGTAAGCAAATTTAAAAAAAAAACGCAATATGTAGGCTACACGAGAACGGAGACGTCGAGTAACCAAAACAAATGCGTTAAACAAATTCGTACACGGTATTTATCAATTTAACTCTAGAAATAAAGGATATACAACGAGAAACAACGTTTGACAACCTTTAAACAGTTTTAATAACTATCTCAAAAATTGTCGCCCTGATGGAAACAACTGCTGAGTTATCTACTCAAATTTGTTGAACAAAACGACTTACGTATTTTAAGCATGCTAACCTTTAGCCCGGTACGCAAATTAAAAAAAAAAAACGCAATATGTAGGATACACGAGAACGGAGCCGTCGAGTAACCAAAACAAATGCGTTAAACAAATTCGTACACGTTATTTATAAATTTAACTCTAGAATTAAAGGATATACAACGAGAAATATCGTTTGACAACCTTTAAACTGTTTTAATAACTATCTCAAAAATTGTCGCTCTGATGGAAACAACTGTTGAGTTATCTACTCAAATTTGTTGAACAAAACGACTTACGTATTTTAAGCACGCTAACCTTTAGCCCGGTAAGCAAATTAAAAAAAAAAACGCAATATGTAGGCTACACGAGAACGGAGCCGGCGAGTAACCAAAACAAATGCGTTAAACAAACTCGTACACGGTATTTATCAATTTAACACTAGAATTAAAGGATATACAACGAGAAACAACGTTTGACAACCTTTAAACAGTTTTAATAACTATCTCAAAAATTGTCGCTCTGATGGAAACAACTGCTGAGTTATCTACTCAAATTTGTTGAACAAAACGACTTACGTATTTTAAGCATGCTAACCTTTAGCCCGGTAAGCAAATTGAAAAAAAAAACGCAATATGTAGGCTACACGAGAACGGAGACGTCGAGTAACCAAAACAAATGCGTTAAACAAATTCGTACACGTTATTTATCAATTTAACTCTAGAATTAAAGGCTATACAACGAGAAACAACGTTTGACAACCTTTAAACAGTTTTAATAACTATCTCAAAAATTGTCGCTCTGATGGAAACAACTGCTGAGTTATCTACTCAAATTTGTTGAACAAAACGACTTACGTATTTTAAGCATGCTAACCTTTAGCCCGGTAAGCAAATTAAAAAAAAAAACGCAATATGTAGGCTACACGAGAACGGAGACGTCGAGTAACCAAAACAAATGCGTTAAACAAATTCGTACACGTTATTTATCAATTTAACTCTAGAATTAAAGGATATACAACGAGAAACATCGTTTGACAACCTTTAAACAGTTTTAATAAATATCTCAAAAATTGTCGCTCTGATGCAAACAACTGATGAGTTATCTACTTAAATTTGTTGAACAAAACGACTTACGTATTTTAAGCATGCTAACCTTTATCCCGGTAAGCAAATTAAAAAAAAAAACGCAATATGTAGGCTACACGAGAACGGAGACGTCGAGTAACCAAAACATATGCGTTAAACAAATTCGTACACGGTATTTATCAATTTAACTCTAGAATTAAAGGATATACAACTAGAAACAACGTTTGACAACCTTTAAACAGTTTTAATAAGTATCTCAAAAATTGTCGCTCTGATGGAAACAACTGCTGAGTTATCTACTCAAATTTGTTGAACAAAACGACTTACGTATTTTAAGCATGCTAACCTTTAGCCCGGTAAGCAAATTAAAAAAAAAACGCAATATGTAGGCTACACGAGAACGGAGCCGTCGAGTAACCAAAACAAATGGGTTAAACAAATTCGTACACGGTATTTATCAATTTAACTCTAGAAATAAAGGATATACAACGAGAAACAACGTTTGACAACCTTTAAACAGTTTTAATAACTATCTCACAAATTGTCGCTCTGATGCAAACAACTGCTGAGTTATCTACTCAAATTTGTTGAACAAAACGACTTACGTATTTTAAGCAAATTAAAAAAAAAAACGCAATATGTAGGCTACAAGAGAACGGAGCCATCGAGTAACCAAAACAAATGCGTTAAACAAATTCGTACACGTTATTTATCAATTTAACTCTAGAATTAAAGGATATACAACGAGAAACATCGTTTGACAACCTTTAAATAGTTTTAATAACTATCTCAAAAATTGTCGCTCTGATGCAAACAACTGCTGAGTTATCTACTCAAATTTGTTGAACAAAACGACTTACGTATTTTAAGCAAATTAAAAAAAAAACGCAATATGTAGGCTACACGAGAACGGAGACGTCGAGTAAGCAAAACAAATGCGTTAAACAAATTCGTACACGTTAGTTATCAATTTAACTCTAGAATTAAAGGATATACAACGAGAAACAACGTTTGACAACCTTTAAACAGTTTTAATAACTACCTCAAAAATTGTCGCTCTGATGGAAACAACTGCTGAGTTATCTACTCAAATTTGTTGAACAAATCGACTTACGTATTTTAAGCATGCTAACCTTTAGCCCGGTAAGCAAATTAAAAAAAAAAACGCAATATGTAGGCTACACGAGAACGGAGCCGTCGAGTAACCAAAACAAATGCGTTAAACGAACTCGTACACGGTATTTATCAATTTAACACTAGAATTAAAGGATATACAACGAGAAACAACGTTTGACAACCTTTAAACAGTTTTAATAACTATCTCAAAAATTGTCGCTCTGATGGAAACAACTGCTGAGTTATCTACTCAAATTTGTTGAACAAAACGACTTACGTATTTTAAGCATGCTAACCTTTAGCCCGGTAAGCAAATTGAAAAAAAAAACGCAATATGTAGGCTACACGAGAACGGAGACGTCGAGTAACCAAAACAAATGCGTTAAACAAATTCGTACACGTTATTTATCAATTTAACTCTAGAATTAAAGGCTATACAACGAGAAACAACGTTTGACAACCTTTAAACAGTTTTAATAACTATCTCAAAAATTGTCGCTCTGATGGAAACAACTGCTGAGTTATCTACTCAAATTTGTTGAACAAAACGACTTACGTATTTTAAGCATGCTAACCTTTAGCCCGGTAAGCAAATTAAAAAAAAAAACGCAATATGTAGGCTACACGAGAACGGAGACGTCGAGTAACCAAA
This sequence comes from Eurosta solidaginis, assembly GCF_040869045.1. NCBI lineage: Eukaryota > Metazoa > Arthropoda > Insecta > Diptera > Tephritidae > Eurosta > Eurosta solidaginis. Next base: position 124,616,086 of record NC_090321.1, read on the forward strand.
ACAAATGCGTTAAACAAATTCGTACACGTTATTTATCAATTTAACTCTAGAATTAAAGGATATACAACGAGAAACATCGTTTGACAACCTTTAAACAGTTTTAATAAATATCTCAAAAATTGTCGCTCTGATGCAAACAACTGATGAGTTATCTACTTAAATTTGTTGAACAAAACGACTTACGTATTTTAAGCATGCTAACCTTTATCCCGGTAAGCAAATTAAAAAAAAAACGCAATATGTAGGCTACACGAGAACGGAGACGTCGAGTAACCAAAACATATGCGTTAAACAAATTCGTACACGGTATTTATCAATTTAACTCTAGAATTAAAGGATATACAACTAGAAACAACGTTTGACAACCTTTAAACAGTTTTAATAACTATCTCAAAAATTGTCGCTCTGATGCAAACCGAGTTATCTACTCAAATTTGTTGAACAAAACGACTTACGTATTTTAAGCATGCTAACCTTTAGGCCGGTAAGCAAATTAAAAAAAAAAACGCAATATGTAGGCTACACGGGAACGGAGCCGTCGAGTAACCAAAACAAATGCGTTAAACAAATTCGTACACGTTATTTATCAATTCAACTCTAGAATTAAAGGATATACAACGAGAAACAACGTTTGACAACCTTTAAACAGTTTTAATAACTATCTCAAAAATTGTCGCTCTGATGGAAACAACTGCTGAGTTATCTACTCAAATTTGTTGAACAAAACGACTTACGTATTTTAAGCATGCTAACCTTTAGCCCGGTAAGCAAACTAAAAAAAAAAAACGCAATATGTAAGCTACACGCGAACGGAGCCGTCGAGTAACCAAAACAAATGCGTTAAACAAATTCGTACACGTTATTTATCAATTTAACTCTAGAATTAAAGGATATACAACGAGAAACATCGTTTGACAACCTTTAAACAGTTTTAATAACTATCTCAAAAATTGTCGCTCTGATGGAAACAACTGCTGAGTTATCTATTCAAATTTGTTGAACAAAACGACTTACGTATTTTAAGCATGCTAACCTTTAGCCCGGTAAGCAAATTAAAAAAAAAAACGCAATATGTAGGCTACACGAGAACGGAGACGTCGAGTAACCAAAACAAATGCGTTAAACAAATTCGTACAAGTTATTTATCAATATAACTCTAGAATTAAAGTATATACAACGAGAAATATCGTTTGACAACCTTTAAACAGTTTTAATAACTATCTCAAAAATTGTCGCTCTGATGGAAACAACTGCTGAGTTATCTACTCAAATTTGTTGAACAAAACGACTTACGTATTTTAAGCATGCTAACCTTTAGCCCGGTAAGCAAATTAAAAAAAAAAAACGCAATATGTAAGCTACACGCGAACGGAGCCGTCGAGTAACCAAAACAAATGCGTTAAACAAATTCGTACACGTTATTTATCAATTTAACTCTAGAATTAAAGGATATACAACGAGAAACAACGTTTGACAACCTTTAAACAGTTTTAATAACTATCTCAAAAATTGTCGCTCTGATGGAAACAACTGCTGAGTTATCTACTCAAATTTGTTGAACAAAACGACTTACGTATTTTAAGCATGCTAACCTTTAGCCCGGTAAGCAAATTAAAAAAAAAACGCAATATGTAGGCTACACGAGAACGGAGACGTCGAGTAACCAAAACAAATGCGTTAAACAAATTCGTACAAGTTATTTATCAATATAACTCTAGAATTAAAGTATATACAACGAGAAATATCGTTTGACAACCTTTAAACAGTTTTAATAACTATCTCAAAAATTGTCGCTCTGATGGAAACAACTGCTGAGTTATCTACTCAAATGTGTTGAACAAAACGACTTACGTATTTTAAGCATGCTAACCTTTAGCCCGGTAAGCAAATTAAAAAAAAAACGCAATATGTAGTCTACACAAGAACGGAGACGTCGAGTAACCAAAACAAATGCGTTAAACAAATTCGTACACGTTATTTATCAATTTAAATCTAGAATTAAAGGATATACAACGAGAAACAACGTTTGACAACCTTTAAACCGTTTTAGTAACTATCTCAAAAATTGTCGCTCTAATGCAAACAACTGCTGAGTTATCTACTCAAATTTGTTGAGCAAAACGACTTACGTATTTAAAGCATGCTAACATTTAGCCCGGTAAGCAAATTAAAAAAAAAACGCAATATGTAGGCTACACGAGAACGGAGCCGTCGAGTAACCAAAACAAATGCGTTAAACAAATTCGTACACGTTATTTATCAATTTAACTCTAGAATTAAAGGATATACAACGAGAAAAAACGTTTGACAACCTTTAAACAGTTTTAATAACTATCTCAAAAATTGTCGCTCTGATGCAAACAACTGATGAGTTATCTACTCAAATTTGTTGAACAAAACGACTTACGTATTTTAAGCATGCTAACCTTTAGCCCGGTAAGCAAATTAAAAAAAAAACGCAATATGTAGGCTACACGAGAACGGAGCCGTCGAGTAACCAAAACAAATGCGTTAAACAAATTCGTACACGTTATTTATCAATTTAACTCTAGAATTAAAGGATATACAACGAGAAACAACGTTTGACAACCTTTAAACAGTTTTAATAACTATCTCAAAAATTGTCGCTCTGATGCAAACAACTGCTGAGTTATCTACTCAAATTTGTTGAACAAAACGACTTACGTATTTTAAGCATGCTAACCTTTAGCCCGGTAAGCAAATAAAAAAAAAACGCAATATGTGGGCTACACGAGAACGGAGACGTCGAGTAACCAAAACAAATGCGTTAAACAAATTCGTACACATTATTTATCAATTTAACTCTAGAATTAAAGGATATACAACGAGAAACATCGTTTGACAACCTTTAAATAGTTTTAATAACTATCTCAAAAATTGTCGCTCTGATGCAAACAACTGCTGAGTTATCTACTCAACTTTGTTGAACAAAACGACTTGTGTATTTTAAACATGCTAACCTTTAGCCCGGTAAGCAAATTAAAAAAAAAACGCAATATGTAGGCTACACGAGAACGGAGACGTCGAGTAACCAAAACAAATGCGTTAAACAAATTCGTACAAGTTATTTATCAATATAACTCTAGAATTAAAGGATATACAACGAGAAACAACGTTTGACAACCTTTAAACAGTTTTAATAACTATCTCAAAAATTGTCGCTCTGATGCAAACAACTGCTGAGTTATCTACTCAAATTTGTTGAACAAAACGACTTACGTATTTTAAGCATGCTAACCTTTAGCCCGGTAAGCAAATAAAAAAAAAACGCAATATGTAGGCTACACGAGAACGGAGACGTCGAGTAACCAAAACAAATGCGTTAAACAAATTCGTACACATTATTTATCAATTTAACTCTAGAATTAAAGGATATACAACGAGAAACAGCGTTTGACAACCTTTAAACAGTTTTAATAACTATCTCAAAAATTGTCGCTCTGATGCAAACAACTGATGAGTTATCTACTTAAATTTGTTGAACAAAACGACTTACGTATTTTAAGCATGCTAACCTTTAGCCCGGTAAGCAAATTAAAAAAAAAACGCAATATGTAGGCTACACGAGAACGGAGACGTCGAGTAACCAAAACAAATGCGTTAAACAAATTCGTACACGTTATTTTTCAATTTAACTCTAGAATTAAAGGATATACAACGAGAAACAACGTTTGACAACCTTTAAACAGTTTTAATAACTATCTCAAAAATTGTCGCTCTGATGGAAACAACTGCTGAGTTATCTACTCAAATTTTTTGAACAAAACGACTTACGTATTTTAAGCATGCTAACCTTTAGCCCGGTAAGCAAATTAAAAAAAAACGCAATATGTAGGCTACACGAGAACGCTGACGTCGAGTAACCAAAACAAATGCGTTAAACAAATTCGTACACGTTATTTATCAATTTAATTCTAGAATTAAAGGATATACAACGTTTGACAACCTTTAAACAGTTTTAATAACTATCTCAAAAATTGTCGCTCTGATGTAAACAACTGTTGAGTTATCTACTCAAATTTGTTGAACAAAACGACTTACGTATTCTAAGCATGCTAACCTTTAGCCCGGTAAGCAAATTAAAAAAAAACGCAATATATAGGCTACACGAGAACGAAGCCGTCGAGTAAGCAAAACAAATGCGTTAAAGAAATCGTACACGTTATTTATCAATTTAACTCTAGAATTAAAGGATATACAACGAGAAACAACGTTTGACAACCTTTAAACAGTTTTAATAACTATCTCAAAAATTGTCGCTCTGATGCAAACAATTGCTGAGTTATCTACTCAAATTTGTTGAACAAAACGACTTACGTATTTTAAGCATGCTAACCTTTAGCCCGGTAAGCAAATTAAAAAAAAACGCAATATGAAGGCTACATGAGAACGGAGACGTGGAGCAACCAAAACAAATGCGTTAAACAAATTCGTACACGTTATTTATCAGTTTAACTCTAGAATTAAAGGATATACAACGAGAAACATCGTTTGACAACCTTTAAACAGTTTTAATAACTATCTCAAAAATTGTCGCTCTGATGCAAACAACTGCTGAGTTATCTACTCAAATTTGTTGAACAAAACGACTTACGTATTTTAATCATGCTAACCTTTAGCCCGGTAAGCAAATTAAAAAAAAAACGCAATATGTAGGCTACACGAGAACGGAGACGTCGATTAACCAAAACAAATGCGTTAAACAAATCCGTACACGTTATTTATCAATTTAACTCTAGAATTAAAGGATATACAACGAGAAACAACGTTTGACAACCTTTAAACAGTTTTAATAACTATCTCAAAAATTGTTGCTCTGATGCAAACAACTGATGAGTTATCTACTTAAATTTGTTGAGCAAAACGACTTACGTATTTTAAGCATGCTAACCTTTAGCCCGGTAAGCAAATTAAAAAAAAACGCAATATGTAGGCTACACGAGAACGGAGACGTCGAGTAACCAAAACAAATGCGTTAAACAAATTCGTACACGTTATTTATCAATTTAACTCTAGAATTAAAGGATATACAACAAGAAACAACGTTTGACAACCTTTAAACAGTTTTAATAACTATCTCAAAAATTGTCGCTCTGATGGAAACAACTGCTGAGTTATCTACTCAAATTTGTTGAACAAAACGACTTACGTATTTTAAGCATGCTAACCTTTAGCCCGGTAAGCAAATTAAAAAAAAAACGCAATATGTAGGCTACACGAGAACGGAGACGTCGAGTAACCAAAGCAAATGCGTTAAACAAATTCGTACACGTTATTTATCAATTTAACTCTAGAATTAAAGGATATACAACGAGAAACAACGTTTGACAACCTTTAAACAGTTTTAATAACTATCTCAAAAATTGTCGCTCTGATGCAAACAACTGATGAGTTATCTACTTAAATTTGTTGAGCAAAACGACTTACGTATTTTAAGCATGGTAACCTTTAGCCCGGTAAGCAAATTAAAAAAAAAAACGCAATATGTAGGCTACACGAGAACGGAGCCGTCGAGTAACCAAAACAAATGCGTTAAACAAATTCGTACACGTTATTTATCAATTTAACTCTAGAATTAAAGGATATACAACGAGAAACATCGTTTGACAACCTTTAAATAGTTTTAATAACTATCTCAAAAATTGTCGCTCTGATGCAAACAACTGCTGAGTTATCTACTCAAATTTGTTGAACAAAACGACTTACGTATTTTAAGCAAATTAAAAAAAAAACGCAATATGTAGGCTACACGAGAACGGAGACGTCGAGTAAGCAAAACAAATGCGTTAAACAAATTCGTACACGTTAGTTATCAATCTAACTTTAGAATTAAAGGATATACAACGAGAAACAACGTTTGACAACCTTTAAACAGTTTTAATAACTACCTCAAAAATTGTCGCTCTGATGGAAACAACTGCTGAGTTATCTACTCAAATTTGTTGAACAAATCGACTTACGTATTTTAAGTATGCTAACATTTAGCCCGGTAAGCAAATTAAAAAAAAAAACGCAATATGTAGGTTACACGAGAACGGAGACGTCGAGTAACCAAAACAAATGCGTTAAACAAATTCGTACACGGTATTTATCAATTTAACTCTAGAAATAAAGGATATACAACGAGAAACAACGTTTGACAACCTTTAAACAGTTTTAATAACTATCTCAAAAATTGTCGCTCTGATGGAAACAACTGCTGAGTTAGCTACTCAAATTTGTTGAACAAAACGACTTACGTATTTTAAGCATGCTAACCTTTAGCCCGGTAAGAAAATTAAAAAAAAAACCCAATATGTAGGCTACACGAGAACGGAGACGTCGAGTAACCAAAACAAATGCGTTAAACAAATTCGTACACGTTATTTATCAATTTAACTCTAGAATTAAAGGATATACAACGAGAAACAACGTTTGACAACCTTTAAACAGTTTTAATAACTATCTCAAAAATTGTCGCTCTGATGGAAACAACTGCTGAGTTATCTACTCAAATTTGTTTAACAAAACGACTTACGTATTTTAAGCATGCTAACCTTTAGCCCGGTAAGCAAAATTAAAAAAAAAACGCAATATGTAGGCTACACGAGAACGGAGACGTCGAGTAACCAAAACAAATGCGTTAAACAAATTCGTACACGTTATTTATCAATTTAACTCTAGAATTAAACGATATACAACGAGAAACATCGTTTGACAACCTTTAAACAGTTTTAATAAATATCTCAAAAATTGTCGCTCTGATGCAAACAACTGATGAGTTATCTACTTAAATTTGTTGAACAAAACGACTTACGTATTTTAAGCATGCTAACCTTTATCCCGGTAAGCAAATTTAAAAAAAAAACGCAATATGTAGGCTACACGAGAACGGAGACGTCGAGTAACCAAAACATATGCGTTAAACAAATTCGTACACGGTATTTATCAATTTAACTCTAGAATTAAAGGATATACAACTAGAAACAACGTTTGACAACCTTTAAACAGTTTTAATAACTATCTATCTCAAAAATTGTCGCTCTGATGCAAACCGAGTTATCTACTCAAATTTGTTGAACAAAACGACTTACGTATTTTAAGCATGCTAACCTTTAGCCCGGTAAGCAAATTAAAAAAAAACGCAATATGTAGGCTACACGAGAACGCTGACGTCGAGTAACCAAAACAAATGCGTTAAACAAATTCGTACACGTTATTTATCAATTTAATTCTAGAACTAAAGGATATACAACGTTTGACAACCTATAAACAGTTTTAATAACTATCTCAAAAATTGTCGCTCTGATGGAAACAACTGTTGAGTTATCTACTCAAATTTGTTGAACAAAACGACATACGTATTCTAAGCATGCTAACCTTTAGCCCGGTAAGCAAATTAAAAAAAAACGCAATATGTAGGCTACACGAGAACGCTGACGTCGAGTAACCAAAACAAATGCGTTAAACAAATTCGTACACGTTATTTATCAATTTAATTCTAGAATTAAAGGATATACAACGTTTGACAACCTATAAACAGTTTTAATAACTATCTCAAAAATTGTCGCTCTGATGGAAACAACTGTTGAGTTATCTACTCAAATTTGTTGAACAAAACGACATACGTATTCTAAGCATGCTAACCTTTAGCCCGGTAAGCAAATTAAAAAAAAAAAACGCAATATATAGGCTACACGAGAACGAAGCCGTCGAGTAAGCAAAACAAATGCGTTAAACAAATCGTACACGTTATTTATCAATTTAACTCTAGAATTAAAGGATATACAACGAGAAACAACGTTTGACAACCTTTAAACAGTTTTAATAACTATCTCAAAAATTGTCGCTCTGATGGAAACAACTGCTGAGTTATCTACTCAAATTTGTTGAACAAAACGACTTACGTATTTTAAGCATGCTAACCTTTAGCCCGGTAAGCAAATTAAAAAAAAAAACGCAATATGTAGGCTACACGAGAACGGAGACGTCGAGTAACCAAAACAAATGCGTTAAACAAATTCGTACACGTTATTTATCAATTTAACTCTAGAATTAAAGGATATACAACGAGAAACAACGTTTGACAACCTTTAAACAGTTTTAATAACTATCTCAAAAATTGTCGCTCTGATGGAAACAACTGCTGAGTTATCTACTCAAATTTTTTGAACAAAACGACTTACGTATTTTAAGCATGCTAACCTTTAGCCCGGTAAGCAAATTAAAAAAAAACGCAATATGTAGGCTACACGAGAACGGAGACGTCGAGTAACCAAAACAAATGCGTTAAACAAATTCGTACACGTTATTTATCAATTTAACTCTAGAATTAAAGGATATACAACGAGAAACATCGTTTGACAACCTTTAAACAGTTTTAATAAATATCTCAAAAATTGTCGCTCTGATGCAAACAACTGATGAGTTATCTACTTAAATTTGTTGAACAAAACGACTTACGTATTTTAAGCATGCTAACCTTTATCCCGGTAAGCAAATTTAAAAAAAAAAAACGCAATATGTAGGCTACACGAGAACAACGAGAACATCGTTTGACAACCTTTAAACAGTTTTAATAAATATCTCAAAAATTGTCGCTCTGATGCAAACAACTGATGAGTTATCTACTTAAATTTGTTGAACAAAACGACTTACGTATTTTAAGCATGCTAACCTTTATCCCGGTAAGCAAATTTAAAAAAAAAAACGCAATATGTAGGCTACACGAGAACGGAGACGTCGAGTAACCAAAACATATGCGTTAAACAAATTCGTACACGTTATTTATCAATTTAACTCTAGAACTAAAGGATATACAACGAGAAACAACGTTTGACAACCTTTAAACAGTTTTAATAACTATCTCAAAAATTGTCGCTCTGATGGAAACAACTGCTGAGTTATCTACTCAAATTTTTTGAACAAAACGACTTACGTATTTTAAGCATGCTAACCTTTAGCCCGGTAAGCAAATTTAAAAAAAAAAAACGCAATATGTAGGCTACACGAGAACGGAGACGTCGAGTAACCAAAACAAATGCGTTAAACAAATTCGTACACGTTATTTATCAATTTAACTCTAGAATTAAAGGATATACAACGAGAAACAACGTTTGACAACCTTTAAACAGTTTTAATAACTATCTCAAAAATTGTCGCTCTGATGGAAACAACTGCTGAGTTATCTACTCAAATTTTTTGAACAAAACGACTTACGTATTTTAAGCATGCTAACCTTTAGCCCGGTAAGCAAATTAAAAAAAAACGCAATATGTAGGCTACACGAGAACGCTGACCGTTTGACAACCTTTAAATAGTTTTAATAACTATCTCAAAAATTGTCGCTCTGATGCAAACAACTGCTGAGTTATCTACTTAAATTTGTTGAGCAAAACGACTTACGTATTTTAAGCATGCTAACCTTTAGCCCGGTAAGCAAATTAAAAAAAAAACGCAATATGTAGGCTACACGAGAACGGAGACGTCGAGTAACCAAAACAAATGCGTTAAACAAATTCGTACACGTTATTTATCAATTTAACTCTAGAATTAAAGGATATACAACGAGAAACAACGTTTGACAACCTTTAAACAGTTTTAATAACTATCTCAAAAATTGTCGCTCTGATGGAAACAACTGCTGAGTTATCTACTCAAATTTGTTGAACAAAACGACTTACGTATTTTAAGTATGCTAACCTTTAGCCCGGTAAGCAAATTTAAAAAAAAACGCAATATGTAGGCTACACGAGAACGGAGACGTCGAGTAACCAAAACAAATGCGTTAAACAAATTCGTACACGGTATTTATCAATTTAACTCTAGAAATAAAGGATATACAACGAGAAACAACGTTTGACAACCTTTAAACAGTTTTAATAACTATCTCAAAATTGTCGCTCTGATGGAAACAACTGCTGAGTTATCTACTCAAATTTGTTGAACAAAACGACTTACGTATTTTAAGTATGCTAACCTTTAGCCCGGTAAGCAAATTTAAAAAAAAACGCAATATGTAGGCTACACGAGAACGGAGCCGTCGAGTAACCAAAACAAATGCGTTAAACAAATTCGTACACGTTATTTATCAATTTAACTCTAGAATTAAAGGATATACAACGAGAAACATCGTTTGACAACCTTTAAACTGTTTTAATAACTATCTCAAAAATTGTCGCTCTGATGCAAACAACTGCTGAGTTATCTACTCAAATTTGTTGAACAAAACGACTTACGTATTTTAAGCAAATTAAAAAAAAAAAACGCAATATGTAGGCTACACGAGAACGGAGACGTCGAGTAAGCAAAACAAATGCGTTAAACAAATTCGTACACGTTAGTTATCAATCTAACTCTAGAATTAAAGGATATACAACGAGAAACAACGTTTGACAACCTTTAAACAGTTTTAATAACTACCTCAAAAATTGTCGCTCTGATGGAAACAACTGCTGAGTTATCTACTCAAATTTGTTGAAAAAATCGACTTACGTATTTTAAGCATGCTAACCTTTAGCCCGGTAAGCAAATTAAAAAAAAACGCAATATGTAGGTTACACGAGAACGGAGACGTCGAGTAACCAAAACAAATGCGTTAAACAAATTCGTACACGGTATTTATCAATTTAACTCTAGAAATAAAGGATATACAACGAGAAACAACGTTTGACAACCTTTAAACAGTTTTAATAACTATCTCAAAAATTGTCGCTCTGATGGAAACAACTGCTGAGTTATCTACTCAAATTTGTTGAACAAAACGACTTACGTATTTTAAGCATGCTAACCTTTAGCCCGGTAAGAAAATTAAAAAAAAAAACCCAATATGTAGGCTACACGAGAACGGAGACGTCGAGTAACCAAAACAAATGCGTTAAACAAATTCGGACACGTTATTTATCAATTTAACTCTAGAATTAAAGGATATACAACGAGAAACAACGTTTGACAACCTTTAAACAGTTTTAATAACTATCTCAAAAATTGTCGCTCTGATGGAAACAACTGCTGAGTTATCTACTCAAATTTGTTGAACAAAACGACTTACGTATTTTAAGCATGCTAACCTTTAGCCCGGTAAGCAAATTTAAAAAAAAAACGCAATAAGTAGGCTACACGAGAACGGAGACGTCGAGTAACCAAAACAAATGCGTTAAACAAATTCGTACACGGTATTTATCAATTTAACTCTAGAAATAAAGGATATACAACGAGAAACAACGTTTGACAACCTTTAAACAGTTTTAATAACTATCTGAAAAATTGTCGCCCTGATGGAAACAACTGCTGAGTTATCTACTCAAATTTGTTGAACAAAACGACTTACGTATTTTAAGCATGCTAACCTTTAGCCCGGTAAGCAAATTAAAAAAAAAAAACGCAATATGTAGGCTACACGAGAACGGAGCCGTCGAGTAACCAAAACAAATGCGTTAAACAAATTCGTACACGTTATTTATCAATTTAACTCTAGAATTAAAGGATATACAACGAGAAACATCGTTTGACAACCTTTAAACTGTTTTAATAACTATCTCAAAAATTGTCGCTCTGATGGAAACAACTGTTGAGTTATCTACTCAAATTTGTTGAACAAAACGACTTACGTATTTTAAGCACGCTAACCTTTAGCCCGGTAAGCAAATTAAAAAAAAAAACGCAATATGTAGGCTACACGAGAACGGAGCCGTCGAGTAACCAAAACAAATGCGTTAAACAAACTCGTACACGGTATTTATCAATTTAACACTAGAATTAAAGGATATACAACGAGAAACAACGTTTGACAACCTTTAAACAGTTTTAATAACTATCTCAAAATTTGTCGCTCTGATGGAAACAACTGCTGAGTTATCTACTCAAATTTGTTGAACAAAACGACTTACGTATTTTAAGCATGCTAACCTTTAGCCCGGTAAGCACATTAAAAAAAAAACGCAATATGTAGGCTACACGAGAACGGAGACGTCGAGTAACCAAAACAAATGCGTTAAACAAATTCGTACACGTTATTTATCAATTTAACTCTAGAATTAAAGGCTATACAACGAGAAACAACGTTTGACAACCTTTAAACAGTTTTAATAACTATCTCAAAAATTGTCGCTCTGATGGAAACAACTGCTGAGTTATCTACTCAAATTTGTTGAACAAAACGACTTACGTATTTTAAGCATGCTAACCTTTAGCCCGGTAAGCAAATTTAAAAAAAAACGCAATATGTAGGCTACACGAGAACGGAGACGTCGAGTAACCAAAACAAATGCGTTAAACAAATTCGTACACGTTATTTATAAATTTAACTCTAGAATTAAAGGATATACAACGAGAAACATCGTTTGACAACCTTTAAACAGTATTAATAAATATCTCAAAAATTGTCGCTCTGATGCAAACAACTGATGAGTTATCTACTTAAATTTGTTGAACAAAACGACTTACGTATTTTAAGCATGCTAACCTTTATCCCGGTAAGCAAATTAAAAAAAAAAAACGCAATATGTAGGCTACACGAGAACGGAGACGTCGAGTAACCAAAACATATGCGTTAAACAAATTCGTACACGGTATTTATCAATTTAACTCTAGAATTAAAGGATATACAACTAGAAACAACGTTTGACAACCTTTAAACAGTTTTAATAACTATCTCAAAAATTGTCGCTCTGATGCAAACCGAGTTATCTACTCAAATTTGTTGAACAAAACGACTTACGTATTTTAAGCATGCTAAACTTTAGCCCGGTAAGCAAATTAAAAAAAAAACGCAATATGTAGGCTACACGGGAACGGAGCCGTCGAGTAACCAAAACAAATGCGTTAAACAAATTCGTACACGTTATTTATCAATTCAACTCTAGAATTAAAGGATATACAACGAGAATCAACGTTTGACAACCTTTAAACAGTTTTAATAACTATCTCAAAAATTGTCGCTCTGATGGAAACAACTGCTGAGTTATCTACTCAAATTTGTTGAACAAAACGACTTACGTGTTTTAAGCATGCTAACCTTTAGCCCGGTAAGCAAATTAAAAAAAAAAAAAACGCAATATGTAAGCTACACGCGAACGGAGCCGTCGAGTAACCAAAACAAATGCGTTAAACAAATTCGTACACGTTATTTATCAATTTAACTCTAGAATTAAAGGATATACAACGAGAAACATCGTTTGACAACCTTTAAACAGTTTTAATAACTATCTCAAAAATTGTCGCTCTGATGGAAACAACTGCTGAGTTATCTACTCAAATTTGTTGAACAAAACGACTTACGTATTTTAAGCATGCTAACCTTTAGCCCGGTAAGCAAATTTAAAAAAAAACGCAATATGTAGGCTACACGAGAACGGAGACGTCGAGTAACCAAAACAAATGCGTTAAACAAATTCGTACAAGTTATTTATCAATATAACTCTAGAATTAAAGTATATACAACGAGAAACATCGTTTGACAGCCTTTAAACAGTTTTAATAACTATCTCAAAAATTGTCGCTCTGATGGAAACAACTGCTGAGTTATCTACTCAAATTAGTTGAACAAAACGACTTACGTATTTTAAGCATGCTAACCTTTAGCCCGGTAAGCAAATTAAAAAAAAAACGCAATATGTAGTCTACACAAGAACGGAGACGTCGAGTAACCAAAACAAATGCGTTAAACAAATTCGTACACGTTATTTATCAATTTAACTCTAGAATTAAAGGATATACAACGAGAAACAACGTTTGACCACCTTTAAACCGTTTTAGTAACTATCTCAAAAATTGTCGCTCTGATGCAAACAACTGCTGAGTTATCTACTCAAATTTGTTGAGCAAAACGACTTACGTATTTAAAGCATGCTAACATTTAGCCCGGTAAGCAAATTAAAAAAAACGCAATATGTAGGCTACACGAGAACGGAGCCGTCGAGTAACCAAAACAAATGCGTTAAACAAATTCGTACACGTTATTTATCAATTTAACTCTAGAATTAAAGGATATACAACGAGAAAAAACGTTTGACAACCTTTAAACAGTTTTAATAACTATCTCAAAAATTGCCGCTCTGATGCAAACAACTGATGAGTTATCTACTCAAATTTGTTGAACAAAACGACTTACGTATTTTAAGCATGCTAACCTTTAGCCCGGTAAGCAAATAAAAAAAAAAACGCAATATGTAGGCTACACGAGAACGGAGACGTCGAGTAACCAAAACAAATGCGTTAAACAAATTCGTACACGTTATTTATCAATTTGACTCTAGAATTAAAGGATATACAACGAGAAACAACGTTTGACAACCTTTAAACAGTTTTAATAACTATCTCAAAAATTGTCGCTCTGATGCAAACAACTGCTGAGTTATCTACTCAAATTTGTTGAACAAAACGACTTACGTATTTTAAGCATGCTAACCTTTAGCCCGGTAAGCAAATAAAAAAAAAAACGCAATATGTAGGCTACACGAGAACGGAGACGTCGAGTAACCAAAACAAATGCGTTAAACAAATTCGTACACATTATTTATCAATTTAACTCTAGAATTAAAGGATATACAACGAGAAACATGGTTTGACAACCTTTAAATAGTTTTAATAACTATCTCAAAAATTGTCGCTCTGATGCAAACAACTGCTGAGTTATCTACTCAAATTTGTTGAACAAAACGACTTACGTATTTTAAACATGCTAACCTTTAGCCCGGTAAGCAAATTAAAAAAAAAACGCAATATGTAGGCTACACGAGAACGGAGACGTCGAGAAACCAAAACAAATGCGTTAAACAAATTCGTACAAGTTATTTATCAATATAACTCTAGAATTAAAGGATATACAACGAGAAACAACGTTTGACAACCTTTAAACAGTTTTAATAACTATCTCAAAAATTGTCGCTCTGATGCAAACAACTGCTGAGTTATCTACTCAAATTTGTTGAACAAAACGACTTACGTATTTTAAGCATGCTAACCTTTAGCCCGGTAAGCAAATAAAAAAAAAAACGCAATATGTAGGCTACACGAGAACGGAGACGTCGAGTAACCAAAACAAATGCGTTAAACAAATTCGTACACATTATTTATTAATTTAACTCTAGAATTAAAGGATATACAACGAGAAACAGCGTTTGACAACCTTTAAACAGTTTTAATAACTATCTCAAAAATTGTCGCTCTGATGCAAACAACTGATGAGTTATCTACTTAAATTTGTTGAACGAAACGACTTACGTATTTTAAGCATGCTAACCTTTAGCCCGGTAAGCAAATTAAAAAAAAAAACGCAATATGTAGGCTACACGATAACGGAGACGTCGAGTAACCAAAACAAATGCGTTAAACAAATTCGTACACGTTATTTATCAATTTAACTCTAGAATTAAAGGATATACAACGAGAAACAACGTTTGACAACCTTTAAACAGTTTTAATAACTATCTCAAAAATTGTCGCTCTGATGGAAACAACTGCTGAGTTATCTACTCAAATTTTTTGAACAAAACGACTTACGTATTTTAAGCATGCTAACCTTTAGCCCGGTAAGCAAATTAAAAAAAAAAAAACGCAATATGTAGGCTACACGAGAACGCTGACGTCGAGTAACCAAAACAAATGCGTTAAACAAATTCGTACACGTTATTTATCAATTTAATTCTAGAATTAAAGGATATACAACGTTTGACAACCTTTAAACAGTTTTAATAACTATCTCAAAAATTGTCGCTCTGATGGAAACAACTGTTGAGTTATCTACTCAAATTTGTTGAACAAAACGACTTACGTATTCTAAGCATGCTAACCTTTAGCCCGGTAAGCAAATTAAAAAAAAAAACGCAATATATAGGCTACACGAGAACGAAGCCGTCGAGTAAGCAAAACAAATGCGTTAAACAAATCGTACACGTTATTTATCAATTTAACTCTAGAATTAAAGGATATACAACGAGAAACAACGTTTGACAACCTTTAAACAGTTTTAATAACTATCTCAAAAATTGTCGCTCTGATGCAAACAACTGCTGAGTTATCTACTCAAATTTGTTGAACGAAACGACTTACGTATTTTAAGCATGCTAACCTTTAGCCCGGTAAGCAAATTAAAAAAAAACGCAATATGTAGGCTACACGAGAACGGAGACGTGGAGCAACCAAAACAAATGCGTTAAACAAATTCGTACACGTTATTTATCAGTTTAACTCTAGAATTAAAGGATATACAACGAGAAACATCGTTTGACAACCTTTAAATAGTTTTAATAACTATCTCAAAAATTGTCGCTCTGATGCAAACAACTGCTGAGTTATCTACTCAAATTTGTTGAACAAAACGACTTACGTATTTTAATCATGCTAACCTTTAGCCCGGTAAGCAAATTAAAAAAAACGCAATATGTAGGCTACACGAGAACGGAGACGTCGATTAACCAAAACAAATGCGTTAAACAAATTCGTACACGTTATTTATCAATTTAACTCTAGAATTAAAGGATATACAACGAGAAACAACGTTTGACAACCTTTAAACAGTTTTAATAACTATCTCAAAAATTGTCGCTCTGATGCAAACAACTGATGAGTTATCTACTTAAATTTGTTGAGCAAAACGACTTACGTATTTTAAGCATGCTAACCTTTAGCCCGGTAAGCAAATTAAAAAAAAAACGCAATATGTAGGCTACCCGAGAACGGAGACGTCGAGTAACCAAAACAAATGCGTTAAACAAATTCGTACACGTTATTTATCAATTTAACTCTAGAATTAAAGGATATACAACGAGAAACAACGTTTGACAACCTTTAAACAGTTTTAATAACTATCTCAAAAATTGTCGCTCTGATGGAAACAACTGCTGAGTTATCTACTCAAATTTGTTGAACAAAACGACTTACGTATTTTAAGCATGCTAACCTTTAGCCCAGTAAGCAAATTAAAAAAAAAAACGCAATATGTAGGCTACACGAGAACGGAGACGTCGAGTAACCAAAACAAATGCGTTAAACAAATTCGTACACGTTATTTATCAATTTAACTCTAGAATTAAAGGATATACAACGAGAAACAACGTTTGACAACCTTTAAACAGTTTTAATAACTATCTCAAAAATTGTTGCTCTGATGCAAACAACTGCTGAGTTATCTACTCAAATTTGTTGAACAAAACGACTTACGTATTTTAAGCATGCTAACCTTTAGCCTGGTAAGCAAATTAAAAAAAAACGCAATATGTAGGCTACACGAGAAAGGAGACGTCGAGTAACCAAAACAAATGCGTTAAACAAATTCGTACACGTTATTTATCAATTTAACTCTAGAATTAAAGGATATACAACGAGAAACAACGTTTGACAACCATTAAATAGTTTTAGTAACTATCTCAAAAATTGTCGCTCTGATGCAAACAACTGATGAGTTATCTACTTAGATTTGTTGAACAAAACGACTTACGTATTTTAAGCATGCTAACCTTTAGCCCGGTAAGCAAATTAAAAAAAAAAAACGCAATATGTAGGCTACACGAGAACGGAGACGTCTAGTAACCAAAACAAATGCGTTAAACAAATTCGTACACGTTATTTATCAATTTAACTCTAGAATTAAAGGATATAC
Source organism: Eurosta solidaginis (assembly GCF_040869045.1). Lineage (NCBI taxonomy): Eukaryota > Metazoa > Arthropoda > Insecta > Diptera > Tephritidae > Eurosta > Eurosta solidaginis. The sequence continues at coordinate 124,633,685 of NC_090321.1, forward strand.
AACGAGAAACATCGTTTGACAACCTTTAAATAGTTTTAATATCTATCTCAAAAATTGTCGCTCTGATGCAAACAACTGATGAGTTATCTACTCAAATTTGTTGAACAAAACGACTTACGTATTTTAAGCATGCTAACCTTTAGCCCGGTAAGCAAATTAAAAAAAAAAACGCAATATGTAGGCTACACGAGAACGGAGACGTCGAGTAACCAAAACAAATGCGTTAAACAAATTCGTACACGTTATTTATCAATATAACTCTAGAATTAAAGGATATACAACGAGAAACAACGTTTGACAACCTTTAAACAGTTTTAATAACTATCTCAAAAATTGTCGTTTTGATGGAAACAACTGCTGAGTTATCTACTCAAATTTGTTGAACAAAACGACTTACGTATTTTAAGCATGCTAACCTTTAGCCCGGTAAGCAAATTAAAAAAAAAACGCAATATGTAGGCTACACGAGAACGGAGACGTCGAGTAACCAAAACAAATGCGTTAAACAAATCCGTACACGTTATTTATCAATTTAACTCTAGAATTAAAGGATATACAACGAGAAACAACGTTTGACAACCTTTAGATAGTTTTAATAACTATCTGAAAAATTGTCGCTCTGATGCAAACAACTGATGAGTTATCTACTTAAATTTGTTGAACAAAACGACTTACGTATTTTAAGCATGCTAACCTTTAGCCCGGTAAGCAAATTAAAAAAAAACGCAATATGTAGGCTACACGAGAACGGAGACGTCGAGTAACCAAAACAAATGCGTTAAACAAATTCGTACACGTTATTTATCAATTTAACTCTAGAATTAAAGGATATACAACGAGAAACAACGTTTGACAACCTTTAAACAGTTTTAATAACTATCTCAAAAATTGTCGCTCTAATGCAAACAACTGATGAGTTATCTACTTAAATTTGTTGAACAAAACGACTTACGTATTTTAAGCATGCTAACCTTTAGCCCGGTAAGCAAATTAAAAAAAAAAACGCAATATGTAGGCTACACGAGAACGGAGACGTCGAGTAACCAAAACAAATGCGTTAAACAAATTCGTACACGTTATTTATCAATTTAACTCTAGAATTAAAGGATATACAACGAGAAACATCGTTTGACAACCTTTAAATAGTTTTAATAACTATCTCAAAAATTGTCGCTCTGATGCAAACAACTGATGAGTTATCTACTCAAATTTGTTGAACAAAACGACTTTCGTATTTTAAGCATGCTAACCTTTAGCCCGGTAAGCAAATTAAAAAAAAAACGCAATATGTAGGCTACACGAGAACGGAGACGTCGAGTAACCAAAACAAATGCGTTAAACAAATTCGTACACGTTATTTATCAATTTAACTCTAGAATTAAAGGATATACAACGAGAAACAACGTTTGACAACCTTTAAACAGTTTTCATAACTATCTCAAAAATTTTCGCTCTGATGCAAACAACTGCTGAGTTATCTACTCAAATTTGTTGAACAAAACGACTTACGTATTTTGAGCATTCTAACCTTTAGCCCGGTAAGCAAATTAAAAAAAAAACGCAATATGTAGGCTACACGAGAACGGAGACGTCGAGTAACCAAAACAAATGCGTTAAACAAATTCGTACACGTTATTTATCAATTTAACTCTAGAATTAAAGGATATACAACGAGAAACAACGTTTGACAACCTTTAAATAGTTTTAATAACTATCTCAAAAATTGTCGCTCTTATGGAAACAACTGATGAGTTATCTACTCAAATTTGTTGAACAAAACGACTTACGTATTTTAAGCATGCTAACCTTTTGCCCGGTAAGCAAATTAAAAAAAAAAAAAACGCAATATGTAGGCTACACGAGAACGGAGACGTCGAGTAACCAAAACAAATGCGTTAAACAAATTCGTACACGTTATTTATCAATTTAACTCTAGAATTAAAGGATATACAACGAGAAACATCGTTTGACAACCTTTAAATAGTTTTAATAACTATCTCAAAAATTGTCGCTCTGATGCAAACAACTGATGAGTTATCTACTCAAATTTGTTGAACAAAACGACTTAAGTATTTTAAGCATGCTAACCTTTAGCCCGGTAAGCAAATTAAAAAAAAAAAAACGCAATATGTAGGCTACACGAGAACGGAGCCGTCGAGTAACCAAAACAAATGCGTTAAACAAATTCGTACACGTTATTTATCAATTTAACTCTAGAATTAAAGGATATACAACGAGAAACAACGTTTGACAACCTTTAAATAGTTTTAATAACTATCTCAAAAATTGTCGCTCTGATGCAAACAACTGATGAGTTGTCTACTCAAATTTGTTGAACAAAACGGTTTACGTATTTTAAGCATGCTAACCTTTAGCCCGGTAAGCAAATTAAAAAAAAAACGCAATATGTAGGCTACACGAGAACGGAGACGTCGAGTAACCAAAACAAATGCGTTAAGCAAATTCGTACACTTTATTTATCAATTTAACTCTAGAATTAAAGGATGTACAACGAGAAACATCGTTTGACAACCTTTAAATAGTTTTAATAACTATCTCAAAAATTGTCGCTCTGATGGAAACAACTGCTGAGTTATCTACTCAAATTTGTTGAACAAAACGAATTACGTATTTTAAGCATGCTAACATTTAGCCCGGTAAGCAAATTAAAAAAAAAAAAACGCAATATGTAGGCTACACGAGAACGGAGCCGTCGAGTAACCAAAAGAAATGCGTTAAACAAATTCGTACACGGTATTTATCAATTTAACTCTAGAATTAAAGGATATACAACGAGAAAAACGTTTCACAACCTTTAAACAGTTTTAATAACTATCTCAAAAATTGTCGCTCTGATGCAAACAACTGCTGAGTTATCTACTCAAATTTTTGAACAAAACGACTTACGTATTTTAAGCATGCTAACCTTTAGCCCGGTAAGCAAATTAAAAAAAAAAACGCAATATGTAGGCTACACGAGAACGGAGCCGTCGAGTAACCAAAACAAATGCGTTAAACAAATTCGTACACGTTATTTATCAATTTAACTCTAGAATTAAAGGATATACAACGAGAAACATCGTTTGACAACCTTTAAATAGTTTTAATAACTATCTCAAAAATTGTCGCTCTGATGCAAACAACTGCTGAGTTATCAACTCAAATTTGTTGAACAAAACGACTTACGTATTTTAAGCATGCTAACCTTTAGCCCGGTAAGCAAATTAAAAAAAAAACGCAATATGTAGGCTACACGAGAACGGAGACGTCGAGTAACCAAAACAAATGCGTTAAACAAATTCGTACACGTTATTTATCAATTTAACTCTAGAATTAAAGGATATACAACGAGAAACATCGTTTGACAACCTTTAAATAGTTTTAATAACTATCTCAAAAATTGTCGCTCTGATGCAAACAACTGCTGAGTTATCTACTCAAATTTGTTGAACAAAACGACTTACGTATTTTAAGCATGCTAACCTTTAGCCCGGTAAGCAAATTAAAAAAAAAAACGCAATATGTAGGCTACACGAGAACGGAGACTTCGAGTAACCAAAACAAATGCGTTAAACAAATTCGTACAGGTTATTTATCAATTTAACTCTAGAATTAAAGGATATACAACGAGAAACAACGTTTGACAACCTTTAAATAGTTTTAATAACTATCTCAAAAATTGTCGCTCTGATGCAAACAACTGCTGGGTTATCTACTCAAATTTGTTGAACAAAACGACTTACGTATTTTAAGCATGCTAACCTTTAGCCCGGTAAGCAAATTTAAAAAAAACGCAATATGTAGGCTACACGAGAACGGAGACGTCGAGTAACCAAAACAAATACGTTAAACAAATTCGTACAGGTTATTTATCAATTTAACTCTAGAATTAAAGGATATACAACGAGAAACAACGTTTGACAACCTTTAAACAGTTTTAATAACTATCTCAAAAATTGTCGCTCTGATGCAAAGAACTGCTGAGTTATCTACTCAAATTTGTTGAACAAAACGACTTACGTATTTTAAGCATGCTAACCTTTAGCCCGGTAAGCAAACTAAAAAAAAACGCAGTATGTAGGCTACACGAGAACGGAGACGTCGAGTAACCAAAACAAATACGTTAAACAAATTCGCTCACGTTATTTATCAATTTAACTCAAGAATTAAAGGATATACAACGAGAAACAACGTTTGACAACCTTTAAACAGTTTTAATAACTATCTCAAAAATTGTCGCTCTGATGGAAACAACTGCTGAGTTATCTACTCAAATTTGTTGAACAAAACGACTTACGTATTTTAAGCATGCTAACCTTTAGCCCGGTAAGCAAATTAAAAAAAAAAACGCAATATGTAGGCTACACGAGAACGGAGACGTCGAGTAACCAAAACAAATGCGTTAAACAAATTCGTACACGTTATTTATCAATTTAACTCTAGAATTAAAGGATATACAACGAGAAACATCGTTTGACAACCTTTAAATAGTTTTAATAACTATCTCAAAAATTGTCGCTCTGATGCAAACAACTGCTGAGTTATCTACTCAAATTTGTTGAACAAAACGACTTATGTATTTTAAGCATTCTAACCTTTAGCCCGGTAAGCAAATTAAAAAAAACGCAATATGTAGGCTACACGAGAACGGAGCCGTCGAGTAACCAAAACAAATGCGTTAAACAAATTCGTACACGTTATTTATCAATTTAACTCTAGAATTAAAGGATATACAACGAGAAACAACGTTTGACAACCTTTAAATAATTCTAATAACTATCTCAAAAATTGTCGCTCTGATGCAAACAACTGCTGAGTTGTCTACTCAAATTTGTTGAACAAAACGGTTTACGTATTTTAAGCATGCTAACCTTTAGCCCGGTAAGCAAATTAAAAAAAAACGCAATATGTAGGCTACACGAGAACGGAGACGTCGAGTAACCAAAACAAATGCGTTAAGCAAATTCGTACACTTTATTTATCAATTTAACTCTAGAATTAAAGGATGTACAACGAGAAACATCGTTTGACAACCTTTAAATAGTTTTAATAACTATCTCAAAAATTGTCGCTCTGATGGAAACAACTGCTGAGTTATCTACTCAAATTTGTTGAACAAAACGAATTACGTATTTTAAGCATGCTAACATTTAGCCCGGTAAGCAAATTAAAAAAAAAAAAACGCAATATGTAGGCTACACGAGAACGGAGCCGTCGAGTAACCAAAAGAAATGCGTTAAACAAATTCGTACACGGTATTTATCAATTTAACTCTAGAATTAAAGGATATACAACGAGAAAAACGTTTCACAACCTTTAAACAGTTTTAATAACTATCTCAAAAATTGTCGCTCTGATGCAAACAACTGCTGAGTTATCTACTCAAATTTTTGAACAAAACGACTTACGTATTTTAAGCATGCTAACCTTTAGCCCGGTAAGCAAATTAAAAAAAAAAAAACGCAATATGTAGGCTACACGAGAACGGAGCCGTCGAGTAACCAAAACAAATGCGTTAAACAAATTCGTACACGTTATTTATCAATTTAACTCTAGAATTAAAGGATATACAACGAGAACAACGTTTGACAACCTTTAAACAGTTTTAATAACTATCTCAAAAATTGTCGCTCTGATGCAAACAACTGATGAGTTATCTACTTAAATTTGTTGAACAAAACGACTTACGTATCTTAAGCATGCTAACCTTTAGCCCGGTAAGCAAATTTAAAAAAAAACGCAATATGTAGGCTACACGAGAACGGAGACGTCGAGTAACCAAAACAAATGCGTTAAACAAATTCGTACACGTTATTTATCAATTTAACTCTAGAATTAAAGGATATACAACGAGAAACAACGTTTGACGACCTTTAAACAGTTTTAATAACTAACTCAAAAATTGTCGCTCTGATGGAAACAACTGCTGAGTTAGCTACTCAAATTTGTTGAACAAAACGACTTACGTATTTTAAGCATGCTAACCTTTAGCCCGGTAAGCAAATTAAAAAAAAAACGCAATATGTAGGCTACACGAGAACGGAGACGTCGAGTAACCAAAACAAATGCGTTAAACAAATTCGTACACGTTATTTATCAATTTAACTCTAGAATTAAAGGATATACAACGAGAAACATCGTTTGACAACCTTTAAATAGTTTTAATAACTATCTCAAAAATTGTCGCTCTGATGCAAACAACTGCTGAGTTATCTACTCAAATTTGTTGAACAAAACGACTTACGTATTTTAAGCATGCTAACCTTTAGCCCGGTAAGCAAATTAAAAAAAAAAACGCAATATGTAGGCTACACGAGAACGGAGACTTCGAGTAACCAAAACAAATGCGTTAAACAAATTCGTACAGGTTATTTATCAATTTAACTCTAGAATTAAAGGATATACAACGAGAAACAACGTTTGACAACCTTTAAATAGTTTTAATAACTATCTCAAAAATTGTCGCTCTGATGCAAACAACTGCTGGGTTATCTACTCAAATTTGTTGAACAAAACGACTTACGTATTTTAAGCATGCTAACCTTTAGCCCGGTAAGCAAATTTAAAAAAAACGCAATATGTAGGCTACACGAGAACGGAGACGTCGAGTAACCAAAACAAATACGTTAAACAAATTCGTACAGGTTATTTATCAATTTAACTCTAGAATTAAAGGATATACAACGAGAAACAACGTTTGACAACCTTTAAACAGTTTTAATAACTATCTCAAAAATTGTCGCTCTGATGCAAAGAACTGCTGAGTTATCTACTCAAATTTGTTGAACAAAACGACTTACGTATTTTAAGCATGCTAACCTTTAGCCCGGTAAGCAAACTAAAAAAAAACGCAGTATGTAGGCTACACGAGAACGGAGACGTCGAGTAACCAAAACAAATACGTTAAACAAATTCGCTCACGTTATTTATCAATTTAACTCAAGAATTAAAGGATATACAACGAGAAACAACGTTTGACAACCTTTAAACAGTTTTAATAACTATCTCAAAAATTGTCGCTCTGATGGAAACAACTGCTGAGTTATCTACTCAAATTTGTTGAACAAAACGACTTACGTATTTTAAGCATGCTAACCTTTAGCCCGGTAAGCAAATTAAAAAAAAAAACGCAATATGTAGGCTACACGAGAACGGAGACGTCGAGTAACCAAAACAAATGCGTTAAACAAATTCGTACACGTTATTTATCAATTTAACTCTAGAATTAAAGGATATACAACGAGAAACATCGTTTGACAACCTTTAAATAGTTTTAATAACTATCTCAAAAATTGTCGCTCTGATGCAAACAACTGCTGAGTTATCTACTCAAATTTGTTGAACAAAACGACTTATGTATTTTAAGCATTCTAACCTTTAGCCCGGTAAGCAAATTAAAAAAAACGCAATATGTAGGCTACACGAGAACGGAGCCGTCGAGTAACCAAAACAAATGCGTTAAACAAATTCGTACACGTTATTTATCAATTTAACTCTAGAATTAAAGGATATACAACGAGAAACAACGTTTGACAACCTTTAAATAGTTTTAATAACTATCTCAAAAATTGTCGCTCTGATGCAAACAACTGATGAGTTGTCTACTCAAATTTGTTGAACAAAACGGTTTACGTATTTTAAGCATGCTAACCTTTAGCCCGGTAAGCAAATTAAAAAAAAACGCAATATGTAGGCTACACGAGAACGGAGACGTCGAGTAACCAAAACAAATGCGTTAAGCAAATTCGTACACTTTATTTATCAATTTAACTCTAGAATTAAAGGATGTACAACGAGAAACATCGTTTGACAACCTTTAAATAGTTTTAATAACTATCTCAAAAATTGTCGCTCTGATGGAAACAACTGCTGAGTTATCTACTCAAATTTGTTGAACAAAACGAATTACGTATTTTAAGCATGCTAACATTTAGCCCGGTAAGCAAATTAAAAAAAAAAAAACGCAATATGTAGGCTACACGAGAACGGAGCCGTCGAGTAACCAAAACAAATGCGTTAAACAAATTCGTACACGTTATTTATCAATTTAACTCTAGAATTAAAGGATATACAACGAGAAACAACGTTTGACAACCTTTAAATAGTTTTAATAACTATCTCAAAAATTGTCGCTCTGATGCAAACAACTGATGAGTTGTCTACTCAAATTTGTTGAACAAAACGGTTTACGTATTTTAAGCATGCTAACCTTTAGCCCGGTAAGCAAATTAAAAAAAAACGCAATATGTAGGCTACACGAGAACGGAGACGTCGAGTAACCAAAACAAATGCGTTAAGCAAATTCGTACACTTTATTTATCAATTTAACTCTAGAATTAAAGGATGTACAACGAGAAACATCGTTTGACAACCTTTAAATAGTTTTAATAACTATCTCAAAAATTGTCGCTCTGATGGAAACAACTGCTGAGTTATCTACTCAAATTTGTTGAACAAAACGAATTACGTATTTTAAGCATGCTAACATTTAGCCCGGTAAGCAAATTAAAAAAAAAAAAACGCAATATGTAGGCTACACGAGAACGGAGCCGTCGAGTAACCAAAAGAAATGCGTTAAACAAATTCGTACACGGTATTTATCAATTTAACTCTAGAATTAAAGGATATACAACGAGAAAAACGTTTCACAACCTTTAAACAGTTTTAATAACTATCTCAAAAATTGTCGCTCTGATGCAAACAACTGCTGAGTTATCTACTCAAATTTTTGAACAAAACGACTTACGTATTTTAAGCATGCTAACCTTTAGCCCGGTAAGCAAATTAAAAAAAAAAAACGCATTATGTAGGCTACACGAGAACGGAGCCGTCGAGTAACCAAAACAAATGCGTTAAACAAATTCGTACACGTTATTTATCAATTTAACTCTAGAATTAAAGGATATACAACGAGAAACAACGTTTGACAACCTTTAAACAGTTTTAATAACTATCTCAAAAATTGTCGCTCTGATGCAAACAACTGATGAGTTATCTACTTAAATTTGTTGAACAAAACGACTTACGTATCTTAAGCATGCTAACCTTTAGCCCGGTAAGCAAATTTAAAAAAAAACGCAATATGTAGGCTACACGAGAACGGAGACGTCGAGTAACCAAAACAAATGCGTTAAACAAATTCGTACACGTTATTTATCAATTTAACTCTAGAATTAAAGGATATACAACGAGAAACAACGTTTGACGACCTTTAAACAGTTTTAATAACTAACTCAAAAATTGTCGCTCTGATGGAAACAACTGCTGAGTTATCTACTCAAATTTGTTGAACAAAACGACTTACGTATTTTAAGCATGCTAACCTTTAGCCCGGTAAGCAAATTAAAAAAAAAACGCAATATGTAGGCTACACGAGAACGGAGACGTCGAGTAACCAAAACAAATGCGTTAAACAAATTCGTACACGTTATTTATCAATTTAACTCTAGAATTAAAGGATATACAACGAGAACCAACGTTTGACAACCTTTAAACAGTTTTAGTAACTATCTCAAAAATTTTCGCTCTGATGCAAACAACTGCTGAGTTATCCACTCAAATTTGTTGAACAAAACGACTTACGTATTTTAAGCATGCTAACCTTTAGCCCGGTAAGCAAATTAAAAAAAAAACGCAATATGTAGGCTACACGAGAACGGAGACGTCGAGTAACCAAAACAAATGCGTTAAACAAATTCGTACACGTTATTTATCAATTTAACTCTAGAATTAAAGGATATACAACGAGAAACATCGTTTGACAACCTTTAAATAGTTTTAATAACTATCTCAAAAATTGTCGCTCTGATGCAAACAACTGCTGAGTTATCTACTCAAATTTGTTGAACAAAACGACTTACGTATTTTAAGCATGCTAACCTTTAGCCCGGTAAGCAAATTAAAAAAAAAAACGCAATATGTAGGCTACACGAGAACGGAGACTTCGAGTAACCAAAACAAATGCGTTAAACAAATTCGTACAGGTTATTTATCAATTTAACTCTAGAATTAAAGGATATACAACGAGAAACAACGTTTGACAACCTTTAAATAGTTTTAATAACTATCTCAAAAATTGTCGCTCTGATGCAAACAACTGCTGGGTTATCTACTCAAATTTGTTGAACAAAACGACTTACGTATTTTAAGCATGCTAACCTTTAGCCCGGTAAGCAAATTTAAAAAAAACGCAATATGTAGGCTACACGAGAACGGAGACGTCGAGTAACCAAAACAAATACGTTAAACAAATTCGTACAGGTTATTTATCAATTTAACTCTAGAATTAAAGGATATACAACGAGAAACAACGTTTGACAACCTTTAAACAGTTTTAATAACTATCTCAAAAATTGTCGCTCTGATGCAAAGAACTGCTGAGTTATCTACTCAAATTTGTTGAACAAAACGACTTACGTATTTTAAGCATGCTAACCTTTAGCCCGGTAAGCAAACTAAAAAAAAACGCAGTATGTAGGCTACACGAGAACGGAGACGTCGAGTAACCAAAACAAATACGTTAAACAAATTCGCTCACGTTATTTATCAATTTAACTCAAGAATTAAAGGATATACAACGAGAAACAACGTTTGACAACCTTTAAACAGTTTTAATAACTATCTCAAAAATTGTCGCTCTGATGGAAACAACTGCTGAGTTATCTACTCAAATTTGTTGAACAAAACGACTTACGTATTTTAAGCATGCTAACCTTTAGCCCGGTAAGCAAATTAAAAAAAAAAACGCAATATGTAGGCTACACGAGAACGGAGACGTCGAGTAACCAAAACAAATGCGTTAAACAAATTCGTACACGTTATTTATCAATTTAACTCTAGAATTAAAGGATATACAACGAGAAACATCGTTTGACAACCTTTAAATAGTTTTAATAACTATCTCAAAAATTGTCGCTCTGATGCAAACAACTGCTGAGTTATCTACTCAAATTTGTTGAACAAAACGACTTATGTATTTTAAGCATTCTAACCTTTAGCCCGGTAAGCAAATTAAAAAAAACGCAATATGTAGGCTACACGAGAACGGAGCCGTCGAGTAACCAAAACAAATGCGTTAAACAAATTCGTACACGTTATTTATCAATTTAACTCTAGAATTAAAGGATATACAACGAGAAACAACGTTTGACAACCTTTAAATAGTTTTAATAACTATCTCAAAAATTGTCGCTCTGATGCAAACAACTGATGAGTTGTCTACTCAAATTTGTTGAACAAAACGGTTTACGTATTTTAAGCATGCTAACCTTTAGCCCGGTAAGCAAATTAAAAAAAAACGCAATATGTAGGCTACACGAGAACGGAGACGTCGAGTAACCAAAACAAATGCGTTAAGCAAATTCGTACACTTTATTTATCAATTTAACTCTAGAATTAAAGGATGTACAACGAGAAACATCGTTTGACAACCTTTAAATAGTTTTAATAACTATCTCAAAAATTGTCGCTCTGATGGAAACAACTGCTGAGTTATCTACTCAAATTTGTTGAACAAAACGAATTACGTATTTTAAGCATGCTAACATTTAGCCCGGTAAGCAAATTAAAAAAAAAAAAACGCAATATGTAGGCTACACGAGAACGGAGCCGTCGAGTAACCAAAAGAAATGCGTTAAACAAATTCGTACACGGTATTTATCAATTTAACTCTAGAATTAAAGGATATACAACGAGAAAAACGTTTCACAACCTTTAAACAGTTTTAATAACTATCTCAAAAATTGTCGCTCTGATGCAAACAACTGCTGAGTTATCTACTCAAATTTTTGAACAAAACGACTTACGTATTTTAAGCATGCTAACCTTTAGCCCGGTAAGCAAATTAAAAAAAAAAAACGCATTATGTAGGCTACACGAGAACGGAGCCGTCGAGTAACCAAAACAAATGCGTTAAACAAATTCGTACACGTTATTTATCAATTTAACTCTAGAATTAAAGGATATACAACGAGAAACAACGTTTGACAACCTTTAAACAGTTTTAATAACTATCTCAAAAATTGTCGCTCTGATGCAAACAACTGATGAGTTATCTACTTAAATTTGTTGAACAAAACGACTTACGTATCTTAAGCATGCTAACCTTTAGCCCGGTAAGCAAATTTAAAAAAAAACGCAATATGTAGGCTACACGAGAACGGAGACGTCGAGTAACCAAAACAAATGCGTTAAACAAATTCGTACACGTTATTTATCAATTTAACTCTAGAATTAAAGGATATACAACGAGAAACAACGTTTGACGACCTTTAAACAGTTTTAATAACTAACTCAAAAATTGTCGCTCTGATGGAAACAACTGCTGAGTTATCTACTCAAATTTGTTGAACAAAACGACTTACGTATTTTAAGCATGCTAACCTTTAGCCCGGTAAGCAAATTAAAAAAAAAACGCAATATGTAGGCTACACGAGAACGGAGACGTCGAGTAACCAAAACAAATGCGTTAAACAAATTCGTACACGTTATTTATCAATTTAACTCTAGAATTAAAGGATATACAACGAGAACCAACGTTTGACAACCTTTAAACAGTTTTAGTAACTATCTCAAAAATTTTCGCTCTGATGCAAACAACTGCTGAGTTATCCACTCAAATTTGTTGAACAAAACGACTTACGTATTTTAAGCATGCTAACCTTTAGCCCGGTAAGCAAATTAAAAAAAAAACGCAATATGTAGGCTACACGAGAACGGAGACGTCGAGTAACCAAAACAAATGCGTTAAACAAATTCGTACACGTTATTTATCAATTTAACTCTAGAATTAAAGGATATACAACGAGAAACATCGTTTGACAACCTTTAAATAGTTTTAATAACTATCTCAAAAATTGTCGCTCTGATGCAAACAACTGCTGAGTTATCTACTCAAATTTGTTGAACAAAACGACTTACGTATTTTAAGCATGCTAACCTTTAGCCCGGTAAGCAAATTAAAAAAAAAACGCAATATGTAGGCTACACGAGAACGGAGACTTCGAGTAACCAAAACAAATGCGTTAAACAAATTCGTACAGGTTATTTATCAATTTAACTCTAGAATTAAAGGATATACAACGAGAAACAACGTTTGACAACCTTTAAACAGTTTTAATAACTATCTCAAAAATTGTCGCTCTGATGCAAACAACTGCTGGGTTATCTACTCAAATTTGTTGAACAAAACGACTTACGTATTTTAAGCATGCTAACCTTTAGCCCGGTAAGCAAATTAAAAAAAAACGCAATATGTAGGCTACACGAGAACGGAGACGTCGAGTAACCAAAACAAATACGTTAAACAAATTCGTACACGTTATTTATCAATTTAACTCTAGAATTAAAGGATATACAACGAGAAACAACGTTTGACAACCTTTAAACAGTTTTAATAACTATCTCAAAAATTGTCGCTCTGATGCAAAGAACTGCTGAGTTATCTACTCAAATTTGTTGAACAAAACGACTTACGTATTTTAAGCATGCTAACCTTTAGCCCGGTAAGCAAACTAAAAAAAAACGCAGTATGTAGGCTACACGAGAACGGAGACGTCGAGTAACCAAAACAAATACGTTAAACAAATTCGCTCACGTTATTTATCAATTTAACTCAAGAATTAAAGGATATACAACGAGAAACAACGTTTGACAACCTTTAAACAGTTTTAATAACTATCTCAAAAATTGTCGCTCTGATGGAAACAACTGCTGAGTTATCTACTCAAATTTGTTGAACAAAACGACTTACGTATTTTAAGCATGCTAACCTTTAGCCCGGTAAGCAAATTAAAAAAAAAAACGCAATATGTAGGCTACACGAGAACGGAGACGTCGAGTAACCAAAACAAATGCGTTAAACAAATTCGTACACGTTATTTATCAATTTAACTCTAGAATTAAAGGATATACAACGAGAAACATCGTTTGACAACCTTTAAATAGTTTTAATAACTATCTCAAAAATTGTCGCTCTGATGCAAACAACTGCTGAGTTATCTACTCAAATTTGTTGAACAAAACGACTTACGTATTTTAAGCATGCTAACATTTAGCCCGGTAAGCAAATTAAAAAAAAAAACGCAATATGTAGGCTACACGAGAACGGAGCCGTCGAGTAACCAAAACAAATGCGTTAAACAAATTCGTACACGGTATTTATCAATTTAACTCTAGAATTAAAGGATATACAACGAGAAACAACTTTTGACAACCTTTAAACAGTTTTAATAGCTATCTCAAAAATTGTCGCTCTGATGCAAACAACTGCTGAGTTATCTACTCAAATTTGTTGAACAAAACGACTTACGTATTTTTAGCATGCTAACCTTTAGCCCGGTAAGCAAATTAAAAAAAACAAGTAAGGAAGGCTAAGTTCGGGTGTAACCGAACATTACATACTCAGTTGAGAGCTATGGAGACAAAATAAGGAAAATCACCATGTAGGAAAATGAACCTAGGGTAACCCTGGAATGTGGTTGTATGACATGTGTATCAAATGGAAGGTATTAAAGAGTATTTTAAGAGAGAGTAGGCCATAGTTCTATGGATGGACGCCATTTAGGGATATCGCCATAAAGGTGGACCAGGGCTGACTCTAGAATGTGTTTGTACGATAAGGGTATCAAATGAAAGGTGATAATGAGTATTTTAAAAGGGAATGGGCTTTAGTTCTATAGGTGAACGCCTTTTCGAGAAATCCCCATAAAGGTGGACCAGGGGTGACTCTAGAATATGTTTGTACGATATGGGTATCAAATGAAAGCTGTTAATGAGTATTTTGAAAAGGAGTGATCCTTAGTTCCCTAGGTGGACGCCGTTTCAAGATATCGCCATAAAGGTGGACCAGGGGGGTCTCTAGTTGTACGATATGGGAATCAAATGAAAGGTGTTACTGAGCGTTTTAAGAGGGAGTGGGCATTAGGTCTATAGGTGGACGCCTTTTCGAAATGTCGCCATTAGGGTGGGCCAGGGGGGACTCTAGAATGTGTTTGTACGATATGGGTATCAAACGAAAGGTGTTACTGAGCATTTTAAGAGGGAGTGGGCATTAGGTCCATAGGTGGACGCCTTTTCGAGATATCGCCATTAGGGTGGGCCAAGGGTGACTCTGGAATGTGTTTGTACGATATGGGTATCAAATGAAAGGTGGTAATGAGTATTTTAAAAGGGAGCAATCCTTAGTTCTATAGGTGGACGCCTTTTCGAGATATCGCCATAAAGGTGGACCAAGGGTGACTCTAGAATGTTTTTACGATATGGGTATCAAACGAAAGGTGTTACTGAGTATTTTAAGAGAAAGTGGGCATTAGGTCTATAGGTGGGCGCCTTTTCGAGATATCGCCATTAGGGTGGGCCAGGGTGACTCTAGAATGTGTTTGTACGATATGGGTATCAAATGAAAGGTGGTAATGAGTATTTTAAAAGGGAGTAATCCTCAGTTCTATAGGTGGACGCCTTTTCGAGATATCGCCATAAAGGTTGACCAAGGGTGACTCTAGAATGTTTGTACGATATGGGTATCAAACGAAAGGTGTTACTGAGCATTTTAAGAGGGAGTGGGCATTAGGTCTATAGGTGGACGCCTTTTCGAGATATCGCCATTAGGGTGGGCCAGGGGTGACTCTAGAATGTTTGTACGATATGGGTATCAAACGAAAGGTGTTACTGAGCATTTTAAGAGGGAGTGGGCATTAGGTCTATAGGTGCACGCCTTTTCGAGATATCGCCATTAGGGTGGACCAGGGGTGACTCTAGAATGTTTTTACGATATGGGTATCAAACGAAAGGTGTTACTGAGCATTTTAAGAGGGAGTGGGCATTAGGTCTATAGGTGCACGCCTTTTCGAGATATCGCCATTAGGGTGGACCAGGGTTGACTCTAGAATGTGTTTGTACGATATGGATATCAAATTAAAGGTATTGATGAGGGTTTTAAAAGTGAGTGGCCCTTAGATGTATATGTGAAGGCGTTCTCGCGATATCGACCAAATGTGGATCAGGTGATCCAGAAAATCATCTGTCGGGTACTGCTAATTTATTTATATATTCAATAACACTAACAGTATTCCTGCCAAGATTCCAAGGGCTGTTGATTTCGCCTTGTAGAACTTTTTCATTTTCTTCTACTTAATATGGTAGGTGTCACACCCATTTTACAAAGTTTTTTCCAAAGTTATATTTTGCGTCAATAAACCAATCCAGTTACCATGTTTCATCCCTTTTTTCGTATTTGGTATAGAATTATGGCATTTTTTTAATTTTTCGTAATTTTCGATATCGATAAAGTGGGCGTGGTTATGGTCGGATTTCGGCCATTTTTTATACCAAGATAAAGTGAGTTCAGATAAGTACGTGGGCTAAGTTTAGTAAAGATATATCGGTTTTTGCTCAAGTTATTGTGTTAACGGCCGAGCGGAAGGACAGACGGTGGACTGTGTAAAAAAACTGGGCGTGGCTTCCACCGATTTCGCCCATTTTCACAGAAAACAGTTAACGTCATAGAATCTATGCTCCTACCAAATTTCAAAAGGATTGGTTAATTTTTGTTTGACTTATGGCATTAAAAGTATTCTAGACACACTAAATGAAAATGGGCGGAGCCACGCCCATTTTGAAATTTTCTTTTATTTTTGTATTTTGTTGCATCATATCATTACTGGAGTTGAATTTTGACTTAATTTGCTTATATACAGTAAAGATATTAAATTTTTTGTTAAAATTTGAATTAAAAAAATTTTTTTTTTAAAAAGTGGGCGTGTTCTTCATCCAATTTTGCTAATTTTTATTTAGCACATCTATAGTAAGAGTAGTAACGTTCCTGCCAAATTTCATCATGATATCTTCAACGACTGCCAAATTACAGCTTGCAAAACTTTTAAATTACCTTCTTGTAAAAGTGGGCGGTGCCACGCCCATTGTCCAAAATCTTACTAATTTTCTATTCTGCGTCATAACGTCAACCCATCTACCAAGTTTCATCGCTTTAACCGCCTTTGGCAATGAATTATCGCATTTTTTCGGTTTTTCGAAATTTTCGATATCGAAAAAGTGGGCGTGGTTATAGTCCGATATCGTTCATTTTAAATAGCGATCTGAGATGAGTGCTCAGGAACCTACATACCAAATTTCATCAAGATACCTCAAAATTTACTCAAGTTATCGTGTTAACGGACGGACGGACGGACGGACGGACGGACGGACATGGCTCAATCAAATTTTTTCTGGATCCTGATTATTTTGATATATGGAAGTCTATATCTATCTCGATTCCTTTATATATGTACAACCAACCGTTATCCAATCAAACTTAATATACTCTGTGAGCTCTGCTCAACTGAGTATAAAAACGCAATATGTAGGCTACACGAGAACGGAGACGTCGAGTAACCAAAACAAATGCGTTAAACAAATTCGTACACGTTATTTATCAATTTAACTCTAGAATTAAAGGATATACAACGAGAAACAACGTTTGACAAACTTTAAACAGTTTTAATAACTATCTCAAAAATTTTTGCTCTGATGCAAACAACTGATGAGTTATCTACTTAAATTTGTTGAACAAAACGACTTACGTATTTTAAGCATGCTAACCTTTAGCCCGGTAAGCAAATTAAAAAAAAAAACGCAATATGTAGTCTACACGAGAACGGAGCCGTCGAGTAACCAAAACAAATGGGTTAAACAAATTCGTACACGTTATTTATCAATTTAACTCTAGAATTAAAGGATATACAACGAGAAACAACGTTTGACAACCTTTAAACAGTTTTAATAACTATCTCAAAAATTGTCGCTCTGATGCAAACAACTGATGAGTTATCTACTCAAATTTGTTGAACAAAACCACTTACGTATTTTAAGCATGCTAACCTTTAGCCCGGTAAGCAAATTAAAAAAAAAAACGCAATGTGTAGGCTACACGAGAACGGAGCCGTCGAGTAACCAAAACAAATGGGTGAAACAAATTCGTACACGTTATTTATCAATTTAACTCTAGAATTAAAGGATATACAACGAGAAACATCGTTTGACAACCTTTAAATAGTTTTAATAACTATCTCAAAAATTGTCGCTCTGATGCAAACAACTGCTGAGTTATCTACTGAAATTTGTTGAACAAAACGACTTACGTATTTTAAGCATGCTAACCTTTAGCCCGGTAAGCAAATTAAAAAAAAAACGCAATATGTAGGCTACACGAGAACGGAGCCGTCGAGTAACCAAAACAAATGGGTTAAACAAATTCGTACACGGTATTTATCAATTTAACTCTAGAATTAAAGGATATACAACGAGAAACAACGTCTGACAACCTTTAAACAGTTTTAATAACTATCTCAAAAATTGTCGCTCTGATCGAAACAACTGCTGAGTTATCTACACAAATTTGTTGAACAAAACGACTTACGTATTTTAAGCATGCTAACTTTTAGCCCGGTAAGCAAATTAAAAAAAAAAACGCAATATGTAGGCTACACGAGAACGGAGACGTCGAGTAACCAAAACAAATGCGTTAAACAAATTCGTACACGTTATTTATCAATTTAACTCTAGAATTAAAGGATATACAACGAGAAACAACGTTTGACAACCTTTAAACAGTTTTAATAACTATCTCAAAAATTGTCGCTCTGATGCAAACAACTGCTGAGTTATCTACTCAAATTTGTTGAACAAAACGACTTACGTATTTTAAGCATGCTAACATTTAGCCCGGTAAGCAAATTAAAAAAAAACGCAATATGTAGGCTACACGAGAACGGAGACGTCGAGTAACCAAAACAAATGGGTTAAACAAATTCGTACACGTTATTTATCAATTTAACTCTAGAATTAAAGGATATACAACGAGAAACAACGTTTGACAACCTTTAAACAGTTTTAATAACTATCTCAAAAATTGTCGCTCTGATGCAAACAACTGATGAGTTATCTACTCAAATTTGTTGAACAAAACGACTTACGTATTTTAAGCATGCTAACCTTTAGCCCGGTAAGCAAATTAAAAAAAAAAACGCAATATGTAGGCTACACGAGAACGGAGCCGTCGAGTAACCAAAACAAATGGGTTAAACAAATTCGTACACGTTATTTATCAATTTGACTCTAGAATTAAAGGATATACAACGAGAAACATCGTTAGACAACCTTTAAATAGTTTTAATAACTATCTCAAAAATTGTCGCTCTGATGCAAACAACTGCTGAGTTATCTACTCAAATTTGTTGAACAAAACGACTTACGTATTTTAAGCATGCTAACCTTTAGCCCGGTAAGCAAATTAAAAAAAAAACGCAATATGTAGGTTACACGAGAACGGAGCCGTCGAGTAACCAAAACAAATGGGTTAAACAAATTCGTACACGGTATTTATCAATTTAACTCTAGAAATAAAGGATATACAACGAGAAACAACGTTTGACAACCTTTAAACAGTTTTAATAACTATCTCAAAAATTTTCGCTCTGATGCAAACAACTGCTGAGTTATCTATTCAAATTTCTTGAACAAAACGACTTACGTATTTTAAGCATGCTAACCTTTAGCCCGGTAAGCAAATTAAAAAAAAAAAACGCAATATGTAGTCTACACGAGAACGGAGCCGTCGAGTAACCAAAATAAATGCGTTAAACAAATTGGTACACGTTATTTATCAATTTAACTCTAGAATTAAAGGATATACAACGAGAAACATCGTTTGACAACCTTTAAATAGTTTTAATAACTATCTCAAAAATTGTCGCTCTGATGGAAACAACTGCTGAGTTATCTACTCAAATTTGTTGAACAAAACGACTTACGTATTTTAAGCATGCTAACATTTAGCCCGGTAAGCAAATTAAAAAAAAAAACGCAATATGTAGGCTACACGAGAACGGAGCCGTCGAGTAACCAAAACAAATGCGTTAAACAAATTCGTACACGGTTTTTATCAATTTAACTCTAGAATTAAAGGATATACAACGAGAAACAACTTTTGACAACCTTTAAACAGTTTTAATAGCTATCTCAAAAATTGTCGCTCTGATGCAAACAACTGCTGAGTTATCTACTCAAATTTGTTGAACAAAACGACTTACGTATTTTTAGCATGCTAACCTTTAGCCCGGTAAGCAAATTAAAAAAAACAAGTAAGGAAGGCTAAGTTCGGGTGTAACCGAACATTACATACTCAGTTGAGAGCTATGGAGACAAAATAAGGAAAATCACCATGTAGGAAAATGAACCTAGGGTAACCCTGGAATGTGGTTGTATGACATGTGTATCAAATGGAAGGTATTAAAGAGTATTTTAAGAGAGAGTAGGCCATAGTTCTATGGATGGACGCCATTTAGGGATATCGCCATAAAGGTGGACCAGGGCTGACTCTAGAATGTGTTTGTACGATAAGGGTATCAAATGAAAGGTGATAATGAGTATTTTAAAAGGGAATGGGCTTTAGTTCTATAGGTGAACGCCTTTTCGAGAAATCCCCATAAAGGTGGACCAGGGGTGACTCTAGAATATGTTTGTACGATATGGGTATCAAATGAAAGCTGTTAATGAGTATTTTGAAAAGGAGTGATCCTTAGTTCCCTAGGTGGACGCCGTTTCAAAATATCGCCATAAAGGTGGACCAGGGGGGTCTCTAGTTGTACGATATGGGAATCAAATGAAAGGTGTTACTGAGCGTTTTAAGAGGGAGTGGGCATTAGGTCTATAGGTGGACGCCTTTTCGAAATGTCGCCATTAGGGTGGGCCAGGGGGGACTCTAGAATGTGTTTGTACGATATGGGTATCAAACGAAAGGTGTTACTGAGCATTTTAAGAGGGAGTGGGCATTAGGTCCATAGGTGGACGCCTTTTCGAGATATCGCCATTAGGGTGGGCCAAGGGTGACTCTGGAATGTGTTTGTACGATATGGGTATCAAATGAAAGGTGGTAATGAGTATTTTAAAAGGGAGCAATCCTTAGTTCTATAGGTGCACGCCTTTTCGAGATATCGCCATAAAGGTGGACCAAGGGTGACTCTAGAATGTTTTTACGATATGGGTATCAAACGAAAGGTGTTACTGAGCATTTTAAGAGGGAGTGGGCACTAGGTCTATAGGTGGACGCCTTTTCGAGATATCGCCATTAGGGTGGGCCAGGGGTGACTCTAGAATGTTTGTACGATATGGGTATCAAACGAAAGGTGTTACTGAGTATTTTAAGAGAAAGTGGGCATTAGGTCTATAGGTGGGCGCCTTTTCGAGATATCGCCATTAGGGTGGGCCAGGGTGACTCTAGAATGTGTTTGTACGATATGGGTATCAAATGAAAGGTGGTAATGAGTATTTTAAAAGGGAGTAATCCTCAGTTCTATAGGTGGACGCCTTTTCGAGATATCGCCATAAAGGTTGACCAAGGGTGACTCTAGAATGTTTGTACGATATGGGTATCAAACGAAAGGTGTTACTGAGCATTTTAAGAGGGAGTGGGCATTAGGTCTATAGGTGGACGCCTTTTCGAGATATCGCCATTAGGGTGGGCCAGGGGTGACTCTAGAATGTTTGTACGATATGGGTATCAAACGAAAGGTGTTACTGAGCATTTTAAGAGGGAGTGGGCATTAGGTCTATAGGTGCACGCCTTTTCGAGATATCGCCATTAGGGTGGACCAGGGGTGACTCTAGAATGTTTTTACGATATGGGTATCAAACGAAAGGTGTTACTGAGCATTTTAAGAGGGAGTGGGCATTAGGTCTATAGGTGCACGCCTTTTCGAGATATCGCCATTAGGGTGGACCAGGGTTGACTCTAGAATGTGTTTGTACGATATGGATATCAAATTAAAGGTATTGATGAGGGTTTTAAAAGTGAGTGGCCCTTAGATGTATATGTGAAGGCGTTCTCGCGATATCGACCAAATGTGGATCAGGTGATCCAGAAAATCATCTGTCGGGTACTGCTAATTTATTTATATATTCAATAACACTAACAGTATTCCTGCCAAGATTCCAAGGGCTGTTGATTTCGCCTTGTAGAACTTTTTCATTTTCTTCTACTTAATATGGTAGGTGTCACACCCATTTTACAAAGTTTTTTCCAAAGTTATATTTTGCGTCAATAAACCAATCCAGTTACCATGTTTCATCCCTTTTTTCGTATTTGGTATAGAATTATGGCATTTTTTTAATTTTTCGTAATTTTCGATATCGATAAAGTGGGCGTGGTTATGGTCGGATTTCGGCCATTTTTTATACCAAGATAAAGTGAGTTCAGATAAGTACGTGGGCTAAGATTAGTAAAGATATATCGGTTTTTGCTCAAGTTATTGTGTTAACGGCCGAGCGGAAGGACAGACGGTGGACTGTGTATAAAAACTGGGCGTGGCTTCCACCGATTTCGCCCATTTTCACAGAGAACAGTTAACGTCATAGAGTCTATGCTCCTACCAAATTTCAAAAGGATTGGTTAATTTTTGTTTGACTTATGGCATTAAAAGTATTCAAGACACACTAAATGAAAATGGGCGGAGCCACGCCCATTTTGAAATTTTCTTTTATTTTTGTATTTTGTTGCATCATATCATTACTGGAGTTGAATTTTGACTTAATTTACTTATATACAGTAAAGATATTAAATTTTTTGTTAAAATTTGAATTAAAAAAATTTTTTTTTAAAAAAGTGGGCGTGTTCTTCATCCAATTTTGCTAATTTTTATTTAGCACATCTATAGTAAGAGTAGTAACGTTCCTGCCAAATTTCATCATGATATCTTCAACGACTGCCAAATTACAGCTTGCAAAACTTTTAAATTACCTTCTTGTAAAAGTGGGCGGTGCCACGCCCATTGTCCAAAATCTTACTAATTTTCTATTCTGCGTCATAACGTCAACCCATCTACCAAGTTTCATCGCTTTAACCGCCTTTGGCAATGAATTATCGCATTTTTTCGGTTTTTCGAAATTTTCGATATCGAAAAAGTGGGCGTGGTTATAGTCCGATATCGTTCATTTTAAATAGCGATCTGAGATGAGTGCTCAGGAACCTACATACCAAATTTCATCAAGATACCTCAAAATTTACTCAAGTTATCGTGTTAACGGGCGGACGGACGGACGGACGGACGGACGGACATGGCTCAATCAAATTTTTTCTGGATCCTGATTATTTTGATATATGGAAGTCTATATCTATCTCGATTCCTTTATATATGTACAACCAACCGTTATCCAATCAAACTTAATATACTCTGTGAGCTCTGCTCAACTGAGTATAAAAACGCAATATGTAGGCTACACGAGAACGGAGACGTCGAGTAACCAAAACAAATGCGTTAAACAAATTCGTACACGTTATTTATCAATTTAACTCTAGAATTAAAGGATATACAACGAGAAACAACGTTTGACAAACTTTAAACAGTTTTAATAACTATCTCAAAAATTTTTGCTCTGATGCAAACAACTGATGAGTTATCTACTTAAATTTGTTGAACAAAACGACTTACGTATTTTAAGCATGCTAACCTTTAGCCCGGTAAGCAAATTAAAAAAAAAAACGCAATATGTAGTCTACACGAGAACGGAGCCGTCGAGTAACCAAAACAAATGGGTTAAACAAATTCGTACACGTTATTTATCAATTTAACTCTAGAATTAAAGGATATACAACGAGAAACAACGTTTGACAACCTTTAAACAGTTTTAATAACTATCTCAAAAATTGTCGCTCTGATGCAAACAACTGATGAGTTATCTACTCAAATTTGTTGAACAAAACCACTTACGTATTTTAAGCATGCTAACCTTTAGCCCGGTAAGCAAATTAAAAAAAAAAAACGCAATGTGTAGGCTACACGAGAACGGAGCCGTCGAGTAACCAAAACAAATGGGTGAAACAAATTCGTACACGTTATTTATCAATTTAACTCTAGAATTAAAGGATATACAACGAGAAACATCGTTTGACAACCTTTAAATAGTTTTAATAACTATCTCAAAAATTGTCGCTCTGATGCAAACAACTGCTGAGTTATCTACTCAAATTTGTTGAACAAAACGACTTACGTATTTTAAGCATGCTAACCTTTAGCCCGGTAAGCAAATTAAAAAAAAAACGCAATATGTAGGCTACACGAGAACGGAGCCGTCGAGTAACCAAAACAAATGGGTTAAACAAATTCGTACACGGTATTTATCAATTTAACTCTAGAATTAAAGGATATACAACGAGAAACAACGTCTGACAACCTTTAAACAGTTTTAATAACTATCTCAAAAATTGTCGCTCTGATCGAAACAACTGCTGAGTTATCTACACAAATTTGTTGAACAAAACGACTTACGTATTTTAAGCATGCTAACTTTTAGCCCGGTAAGCAAATTAAAAAAAAAAACGCAATATGTAGGCTACACGAGAACGGAGACGTCGAGTAACCAAAACAAATGCGTTAAACAAATTCGTACACGTTATTTATCAATTTAACTCTAGAATTAAAGGATATACAACGAGAAACAACGTTTGACAACCTTTAAACAGTTTTAATAACTATCTCAAAAATTGTCGCTCTGATGCAAACAACTGCTGAGTTATCTACTCAAATTTGTTGAACAAAACGACTTACGTATTTTAAGCATGCTAACCTTTAGCCCGGTAAGCAAATTAAAAAAAAAAAGCAATATGTAGGCTACACGAGAAAGGAGCCGTCGAGTAACCAAAACAAATGCGTTAAACAAATTCGTACACGTTATTTATCAATTTAACTCTAGAATTAAAGGATATACAACGAGAAACATCGTTTGACAACCTTTAAATAGTTTTAATAACTATCTCAAAAATTGTCACTCTGATGGAAACAACTGCTGAGTTATCTACTCAAATTTGTTGAACAAAACGACTTACGTATTTTAAGCATGCTAACCTTTAGCCCGGTAAGCAAATTAAAAAAAAAACGCAATATGTAGGCTACACGAGAACGGAGCCGTCGAGTAACCAAAACAAATGCGTTAAACAAATTCGTACACGGTATTTATCAATTTAACTCTAGAATTAAAGATATACAACGAGAAACAACGCTTGACAACCTTTAAACAGTTTTAATAACTATCTCAAAAATTGTCGCTCTGATGGAAACAACTGCTGAGTTATCTACACAAATTTGTTGAACAAAACGACTTACGTATTTTAAGCATGCTAACTTTTAGCCCGGTAAGCAAATTAAAAAAAAAAACGCAATATGTAGGCTACACGAGAACGGAGACGTCGAGTAACCAAAACAAATGCGTTAAACAAATTCGTACACGTCATTTATCAATTTAACTCTAGAATTAAAGGATATACAACGAGAAACAACGTTTGACAACCTTTAAACAGTTTTAATAACTATCTCAAAAATTGTCGCTCTGATGCAAACAACTGATGAGTTATCTACTTAAATTTGTTGAACAAAACGACTTACGTATTTTAAGCATGCTAACCTTTAGCCCGGTAACCAAATTAAAAAAAAAAACGCAATATGTAGGCTACACGAGAACGGAGACGTCGAGTAACCAAAACAAATGCGTTAAACAAATTCGTACACGTTATTTATCAATTTAACTCTAGAATTAAAGGATATACAACGAGAAACAACGTTTGACAACCTTTAAACAGTTTTAATAACTATCTCAAAAATTGTCGCTCTGATGCAAACAACTGATGAGTTATCTACTTAAATTTGTTGAACAAAACGACTTACGTATTTTAAGCATGCTAACCTTTAGCCCGGTAACCAAATTAAAAAAAAAAACGCAATATGTAGGCTACACGAGAACGGAGACGTCGAGTAACCAAAACAAATGCGTTAAACAAATTCGTACACGTTATTTATCAATTTAACTCTAGAATTAAAGGATATACAACGAGAAACAACGTTTGACAACCTTTAAACAGTTTTAATAATTATCTCAAAAATTGTCGCTCTGATGCAAGCAACTGCTGAGTTATCTACTCAAATTTGTTGAACAAAACGACTTACGTATTTTAAGCATGCTAACCTTTAGCCCGGTAAGCAAATTAAAAAAAAAAACGCAATATGTAGGCTACGCGAGAACGGAGCCGTCGAGTAACCAAAACAAATGCGTTAAACAAATTCGTACACGGTATTTATCAATTTAATACTAGAATTAAAGGATATACAACGAGAAACAACGTTTGACAACCTTTAAACAGTTTTAATAACTATCTCAAAAATTGTCGCTCTGATGGAAACAACTG
This sequence comes from Eurosta solidaginis, assembly GCF_040869045.1. Lineage (NCBI taxonomy): Eukaryota > Metazoa > Arthropoda > Insecta > Diptera > Tephritidae > Eurosta > Eurosta solidaginis. Next base: position 124,659,912 of record NC_090321.1, read on the forward strand.
CTGAGTTATCTACTCAAATTTGTTGAACAAAACGACTTACGTATTTTAAGCATGCTAACCTTTAGCCCGGTAAGCAAATAAAAAAAACGCAATATGTAGGCTACACGAGAACGGAGACGTCGAGTAACCAAAACAAATGCGTTAAACAAATTCGTACACGTTATTTATCAATTTAACTCTAGAATTAAAGGATATACAACGAGAAACAACGTTTGACAACCTTTAAACAGTTTTAATAACTATCTCAAAAATTGTCGCTCTGATGCAAACAACTGATGAGTAATCTACTTAAATTTGTTGAACAAAACGACTTACGTATTTTAAGCATGCTAACCTTTAGCCCGGTAACCAAATTAAAAAAAAAACGCAATATGTAGGCTACACGAGAACGGAGACGTCGAGTAACCAAAACAAATGCGTTAAACAAATTCGTACACGTTATTTATCAATTTAACTCTAGAATTAAAGGATATACAACGAGAAACAACGTTTGACAACCTTTAAACAGTTTTAATAACTATCTCAAAAATTGTCGCTCTGATGGAAACAACTGCTGAGTTATCTACTCAAATTTGTTGAACAAAACGACTTACGTATTTTAAGCATGCTAACCTTTAGCCCGGTAAGCAAATTAAAAAAAAACGCAATATGTAGGCTACACGAGAACGGAGCCATCGAGTAACCAAAATAAATGCGTTAAACAAATTCGTACACGCTATTTATCAATTTAACTTTAGAATTAAAGGATATACATCGAGAAACAACGTTTGACAACCTTTAAACAGTTTTAATAACTATCTCAAAAATTGTCGCTCTGATGCAAACAACTGATGAGTTATCTACTTAAATTTGTTGAACAAAACGACTTACGTATTTTAAGCATGCTAACCTTTAGCCCGGTAAGCAAATTAAAAGAAACAAGTAAGGAAGGCTAAGTTCGGGTGTAACCGAACATTACATACTCAGTTGAGAGCTATGGAGACAAAATAAGAAAAATCACCATGTAGGAAAATGAACCTAGGGTAACCCTGGAATGTGGTTGTATGACATGTGTATCAAATGGAAGGTAGTAAAGAGTATTTTAAGAGAGAGTAGGCCATAGTTCTATGGATGGACGCCATTTAGGGATATCGCCATAAAGGTGGACCAGGGCTGACTCTGGAATGTTTGTACGATATGGGTATCAAACGAAAAGTGTTACTGAGTATTTTAAGAGGGAGTGGGCATTAGGTCTATAGGTGGACGCCTTTTCGAAATGTCGCCATTAGGGTGGGCCAGGGGTGACTCTAAAATGTTTGTACGATATGGGTATCAAACGAAAGGTGTTACTGAGCATTTTAAGAGGGAGTGGACATTAGGTATATAGGTGGACGCCTTTTCGAGATATCGCCATTAGGGTGGGCCAGGGGTGACTCTAGAATGTTTGTACGATATGGGTATCAAACGAAAGGTGTTACTGAGCATTTTAAGAGGGAGTGGGCATTAGGTCTATAGGTGGACGCCTTTTCGAGATATCGCCATTAGGGTGGGCCAGGGGTGACTCTAGAATGTTTTTGTACGATATGGGTATCAAATGAAAGGTGGTAATGAGTATTTTAAAAGGGAGTAATCCTTAGTTCTATAGGTGGACGCCTTTTCGAGATATCGCCATAAAGGTGGACCAAGGGTGACTCTAGAATGTTTGTACGATATGGGTATCAAACGAAAGGTGTTACTGAGCATTTTAAGAGGGAGTGGGCATTAGGTCTATAGGTGGACGCCTTTTCGAGATATCGCCATTAGGGTGGGCCAGGGGTGACTCTAGAATGTTTGTACGATATGGGTATCAAACGAAAAGTGTTACTGAGCATTTTAAGAGGGAGTCGGCATTAGGTCTATAGGTGGACGCCTTTTCGAGATATCGCCATTAGGGTGGGCCAGGGTGACTCTAGAATGTGTTTGTACGATATGGGTATCAAATGAAAGGTGGTAATGAGTATTTTAAAAAGGAGTAATCCTTAGTTCTATAGGTGGACGCCTTTTCGCGATATCGCCATAAAGGTGGACCAAGGGTGACTCTAGAATGTTTGTACGATATGGGTATCAAACGAAAGGTGTTACTGAGCATTTTAAGAGGGAGTGGGCATTAGGTCTATAGGTGGACGCCTTTTCGAGATATCGCCATAAAGGTGGACCAAGGGTGACTCTAGAATGTTTGTACGATATGGGTATCAAACGAAAGGTGTTACTGAGCATTTTAAGAGGGAGTGGGCATTAGGTCTATAGGTGGACGCCTTTTCGAGATATCGCCATAAAGGTGGACCAAGGGTGACTCTAGAATGTTTGAACGATATGGGTATCAAACGAAAGGTGTTACTGAGCATTTTAAGAGGGAGTGGGCATTAGGTCTATAGGTGGACGCCTTTTCGAGATATCGCCATTAGGGTGGGCCAGGGGTGACTCTAGAATGTTTGTACGATATGGGTATCAAACGAAAAGTGTTACTGAGCATTTTAAGAGGGAGTCGGCATTAGGTCTATAGGTGGACGCCTTTTCGAGATATCGCCATTAGGGTGGGCCAGGGTGACTCTAGAAGATTTTTGTACGATATGGATATCAAATTAAAAGTATTAATGAGGGTTTTAAAAGCGAGTGGCCCTTAGATGTATATGTGAAGGCGTTCTCGCGATATCGACCAAAATGTGGACCAGGTTATCCAGAAAATCATCTGTCGGGTACTGCTAATTTATTTATATATGCAATACCACTAACAGTATTCCTGCCAAGATTCCAAGGGCTGTTGATTTCGCCTTGTAGAACTTTTTCATTTTCTTCTACATAATATGGTAGGTGTCACACCCATTTTACAAAGTTTTTTTCCAAAGTTATATTTTGCGTCAATAAACCAATCCAGTTACCATGTTTCATCCCTTTTTTCGTAGTTGGTATAGAATTATGGCATTTTTTTCATTTTTTTCATTTTTCGTAATTTTCGATATCGATAAAGTGGGCGTGGTTATGGTCGGATTTCTGCCATTTTTTATACCAAGATAAAGTGAGTTCAGATAAGTACGTGGGCTAAGTTTAGTAAAGCTATATCGGTTTTTGCTCAAGTTATTGTGTTAACGGCCGAGCGGAAGGACAGACGGTGGACTGTGTATAAAAACTGGGCGTGGCTTTCACCGATTTCGCCCATTTTCACAGAGGACAGTTACCGTCACAGAATCTATGCTCCTACCAAATTTGAGAAGGATTGGTAAATTTTTGTTCGACTTATGGCATTAAAAGTATTCTAGACAAACTAAATGAAAATGGGCGGAGCCACACCCATTTTGAAATTTTCTTTTATTTTTGTATTTGGTTACATCATGTCATTACTGGAGTTGAATTTTGACTTAATAATTTATATACAGTAAAGATATTAAATTTTTTGTTAAAATTTGAATTTAAAAAAATTTTTTTTTAAAAAGTGGGCGTGTTCTTCATCCAATTTTGCTAATTTTTATTTAGCACATATATAGTAATAGTAGTAATGTTCCTGCCAAATTTCATCATGATATCTTCAACGACTGCCAAATTACAGCTTGCAAAACTTTTAAATTACCTTCTTGTAAAAGTGGGCGGTGCCACGCCCATTGTCCAAAATCTTACTAATTTTCTATTCTGCGTCATAACGTCAACCCATCTACCAAGTTTCATCGCTTTATCCGCCTTTGGCAATGAATTATCGCATTTTTCCAATTTTTCGAAATTTTCGATATCGAAAAAGTGGGCGTGGTTATAGTCCGATATCGTTCATTTTAAATAGCGATCTGAGATGAGTGCTCAGGAACCTACATACCAAATTTCATAAAGATACCTTAAAATTTACTCAAGTTATCGTGTTAACGGACGGACGGACATGGCTCAATCAAATTTTTTTTCGATCCTGATTATTTTGATATATGGAAGTCTATATCTATCTCGATTCCTTTATATATGTACAACCAACCGTTATCCAATCAAACTTAATATACTCTGTGAGCTCTGCTCAACTGAGTATAAAAACGCAATATGTAGGCTACACGAGAACGGAGACGTCGAGTAACCAAAACAAATGCGTTAAACAAATTCGTACACGGTATTTATCAATTTAACTCTAGAATTAAAGGATATACAACGAGAAACATCGTTTAACAACCTTTAAACAGTTTTAATAACTATCTCAAAAATTGTCGCTCTGATGGAAACAACTGCTGAGTTATCTACTCAAATTTGTTGAACAAAACGACTTACGTATTTTAAGCATGCTAAACTTTAGCCCGGTAAGCAAATAAAAAAAACGCAATATGTAGGCTACACGAGAACGGAGACGTCGAGTAACCAAAACAAATGCGTTAAACAAATTCGTACACGTTATTTATCAATTTAACTCTAGAATTAAGGGATATATAACGAGAAACAACGTTTGACAACCTTTAAACAGTTTTAATAACTATCTCAAAAATTGTCGCTCTGATGCAAACAACTGATGAGTTATCTACTTAAATTTGTTGAACAAAACGACTTACGTATTTTAAGCATGCTAACCTTTAGCCCGGTAAGCAAATTAAAAAAAAAACGCAATATGTAGGCTACACGAGAACGGAGACGTCGAGTAACCAAAACAAATGCGCTAAACAAATCCGTACACGTTATTTATCAATTTGACTCTAGAATTAAAGGATATACAACGAGAAACAACGTTTGACAACCTTTAAACAGTTTTAATAACTATCTCAAAAATTGTCGCTCTGATGCAAACAACTGCTGAGTTATCTACTCAAATTTGTTGAACAAAACGACTTACGTATTTTAAGCATGCTAACCTTTAGCCCGGTAAGCAAGTTAAAAAAAAACGCAATATGTAGGCTACACGAGAACGGAGACGTCGAGTAACCAAAACAAATGCGTTAAACAAATTCGTACACGTTATTTATCAATTTAACTCTAGAATTAAAGGATATACAACGAGAAACATCGTTTGACAACCTTTAAATAGTTTTAATAACTATCTCAAAAATGTCGCTCTGATGCAAACAACTGCTGAGTTATCTACTCAAATTTGTTGAACAAAACGACTTACGTATTTTAAGCATGCTAACCTTTAGCCCGGTAAGCAAATTAAAAAAAAAACGCAATATGTAGGCTACACGAGAAAGGAGACGTCGAGTAACCAAAACAAATGCGTTAAACAAATTCGTACACGTTATTTATCAATTTAACTCTAGAATTAAAGGATATACAACGAGAAACAACGTTTGACAACCTTTAAACAGTTTTAATAACTATATCAAAAATTGTCGCTCTGATGGAAACAACTGCTGAGTTATCTACTCAAATTTGTTGAACAAAACGACTTACGTATTTTAAGCATGCTAACCTTTAGCCCGGTAAGCAAATTAAAAAAAAAACGCAATATGTAGGCTACACGAGAACGGAGACGTCGAGTAACCAAAACAAATGCGTTAAACAAATTCGTACACGTTATTTATCAACTTAACTCTAGAATTAAAGGATATACAATGAGAAACAACGTTTGACAACCTTTAAACAGTTTTAATAACTATCTCAAAAATTGTCGCTCTGATGGAAACAACTGCTGAGTTATCTACTCAAATTTGTTGAACAAAACGACTTACGTATTTTAAGCATGCTAACCTTTAGCCCGGTAAGCAAATTAAAAAAAAAACGCAATATGTAGGCTACACGAGAACGGAGCCGTCGAGTAACCAAAACAAATCCGTTAAACAAATTCGTACACGTTATTTATCAATTTAACTCTAGAATTAAAGGATATACAACGAGAAACAACGTTTGACAACCTTTAAACAGTTTTAATAACTATCTCAAAAATTGTCGCTCTGATGCAAACAACTGATGAGTTATCTACTTAAATTTGTTGAACAAAACGACTTACGTATTTTAAGCATGCTAACCTTTAGCCCGGTAAGCAAATTAAAAAAATAACGCAATATGTAGGCTACACGAGAACGGAGACGTCGAGTAACCAAAACAAATGCGTTAAACAAATTCGTACACGGTATTTATCAATTTAACTCTAGAATTAAAGGATATAACACGAGAAACATCGTTTGACAACCTTTAAACAGTTTTAATAACTATCTCAAAAATTGTCGCTCTGATGGAAACAACTGCTGAGTTATCTACTCAAATTTGTTGAACAAAACGACTTACGTATTTTAAGCATGCTAACCTTTAGCCCGGTAAGTAAATTAAAAAAAAACGCAATATGTAGGCTACACGAGAACGGAGCCGTCGAGTAACCAAAACAAATGCGTTAAACAAATTCGTACACGTTATTTATCAATTTAACTCTAGAATTAAAGGATATACAACGAGAAACAACGTTTGACAACCTTTAAACAGTTTTAATAACTATCTCAAAAATTGCCGCTCTGATGCAAACAACTGATGAGTTATCTACTTAAATTTGTTGAACAAAACGACTTACGTATTTTAAGCATGCTTACCTTTAGCCCGGTAAGCAAATTAAAAAAAAAACGCAATATGTAGGCTACACGAGAACGGAGACGTCGAGTAACCAAAACAAATGCGTTAAACAAATTCGTACACGTTATTTATCAATTTAACTCTAGAATTAAAGGATATACAACGAGAAACAACGTTTGACAACCTTTAAACAGTTTTAATAACTATCTCAAAAATTGTCGCTCTGATGGAAACACTGCTGAGTTATCTACTCAAATTTGTTTAACAAAACGACTTACGCATTTTAAGCATGCTAACCTTTAGCCCGGTAAGCAAATTAAAAAAAAAAACGCAATATGTAGGCTACACGAGAACGGAGACGTCGAGTAACCAAAACAAATACGTTAAACAAATTCGTACACGTTATTTATCAATTTAACTCTAGAATTAAAGGATATACAACGAGAAACAACGTTTGACAACATTTAAACAGTTTTAATAATTATCTCAAAAATTGTCGCTCTGATGCAAACAACTGCTGAGTTATCTACTCAAATTTGTTGAACAAAACGACTTACGTATTTTAAGCATGCTAACCTTTAGCCCGGTAAGCAAATTAAAAAAAAGAACGGAGACGTCGAGTAACCAAAACAAATGCGTTAAACAAATTCGTACACGTTATTTATCAATTTAAATCTAGAATTAAAGGATATACAACGAGAAACAACGTTTGACAACCTTTAAACAGTTTTAATAATTATCTCAAAAATTGTCGCTCTGATGCAAACAACTGCTGAGTTATCTACTCAAATTTGTTGAACAAAACGACTTACGTATTTTAAGCATGCTAACCTTTAGCCCGGTAAGCAAATTAAAAAAAAAAACGCAATATGTAGGCTACACGAGAACGGAGACGTCGAGTAACCAAAACAAATGCGTTAAACAAATTCGTACACGTTATTTATCAATTTAACTCTAGAATTAAAGGATATAGAACGAGAAACATCGTTTGACAACCTTTAAATAGTTTTAATAACTATCTCAAAAATTGTCGCTCTGATGCAAACAACTGCTGAGTTATCTACACAAATTTGTTGAACAAAACGACTTACGTATTTTAAGCATGCTAACCTTTAGCCCGGCAAGCAAATTAAAAAAAAAACGCAATATGTAGGCTACACGAGAACGGAGACGTCGAGTAACCAAAACAAATGCGTTAAACAAATTCGTACACGTTATTTATCAATTTAACTCTAGAATTAAAGGATATACAACGAGAAACAACGTTTGACAACCTTTAAACAGTTTTAATAACTATCTCAAAAATTGTCGCTCTGATGCAAACAACTGATGAGTTATCTACTTAAATTTGTTGAACAAAACGACTTACGTATTTTAAGCATGCTAACCTTTAGCCCGGTAAGCAAATTAAAAAAAAAAAACGCAATATGTAGGCTACACGAGAACGGAGACGTCGAGTAACCAAAACAAATGCGTTAAACAAATTCGTACACGTTATTTATCAATTTAACTCTAGAATTAAATGATATACAACGATAAACAACGTTTGACAACCTTTAAACAGTTTTAATAACTATCTCAAAAATTGTCGCTCTGATGGAAACAACTGCTGAGTTATCTACTCAAATTTGTTGAACAAAACGACTTACGTATTTTAAGCATGCTAACCTTTAGCCCGGTAAGCAAATTAAAAAAAAAAAACGAAATATGTAGGCTACACGAGAACGGAGACGTCGAGTAACCAAAACAAATTCGTTAAACAAATTCGTACACGTTATTTATCAATTTAACTCTAGAATTAAAGGATATACAACGAGAAACAACGTTTGACAACCTTTAAACAGTTTTAATAACTACCTCAAAAATTGTCGCTCTGATGGAAACAACTGCTGAGTTATCTACTCAAATTTGTTAAACAAAACGACTTACGTACTTTAAGCATGCTAACCTTTAGCCCGGTAAGCAAATTAAAAAAAAACGCAATATGTAGGCTACACGAGAACGGAGCCGTCGAGTAACCAAAACAAATGCGTTAAACAAATTCGTACACGTTATTTATCAATTTAACTCTAGAATTAAAGGATATACAACGAGAAACAACGTTTGACAACCTTTAAACAGTTTTAATAACTATCTCAAAAATTGTCGCTCTGATGCAAACATCTGCTGAATTATCTACTCAAATTTGTTGAACAAAACGACTTACGTATTTTAAGCATGCTAACCTTTAGCCCGGTAAGCAAATTAAAAAAAAACGCAATATGTAGGCTACACGAGAACGGAGCCGTCGAGTAACCAAAACAAATGCGCTAAACAAATTCGTACACGTTATTTATCAATTTAACTCTAGAATTAAAGGATATACAACGAGAAACAACGTTTGACAACCTTTAAACAGTTTTAATAACTATCTCAAAAATTGTCGCTCTGATGCAAACAACTGCTGAGTTATCTACTCAAATTTGTTGAACAAAATGACTTACGTATTTTAAGCATGCTAACCTTTAGCCCGGTAAGCAAATTAAAAAAAAAACGCAATATGTAGGCTACACGAGAACGGAGACGTCGGGTAACCAAAACAAATGCGTTAAACAAATTCGTACACGTTATTTATCAATTTAACTCTAGAATTAAAGGATATACAACGAGAAACAACGTTTGACAACCTTTAAACAGTTTTAATAACTATCTCAAAAATTGTCGCTCTGATGGAAACAACTGCTGAGTTATCTACTCAAATTTGTTGAACAAAACGACTTACGTATTTTAAGCATGCTAACCTTTAGCCCGGTAAGCAAATTAAAAAAAAAAAACGAAATATGTAGACTACACGAGAACGGAGACGTCGAGTAACCAAAACAAATGCGTTAAACAAATTCGTACACGTTATTTATCAATTTAACTCTAGAATTAAAGGATATACAACGAGAAACAACGTTTGACAACCTTTAAACAGTTTTAATAACTATCTCAAAAATTGTCGCTCTGATGCAAACAACTGATGAGTTATCTACTTAAATTTGTTGAACAAAACGACTTACGTATTTTAAGCATGCTAACCTTTAGCCCGGTAAGCAAATTAAAAAAAAAAAACGCAATATGTAGGCTACACGAGAACGGAGACGTCGAGTAACCAAAACAAATGCGTTAAACAAATTCGTACACGTTATTTATCAATTTAACTCTAGAATTAAATGATATACAACGAGAAACAACGTTTGACAACCTTTAAACAGTTTTAATAACTATCTCAAAAATTTTCGCTCTGATGGAAACAACTGCTGAGTTATCTACTCAAATTTGTTGAACAAAACGACTTACGTATTTTAAGCATGCTAACCTTTAGCCCGGTAAGCAAATTAAAAAAAAAAACGAAATATGTAGGCTACACGAGAACGGAGACGTCGAGTAACCAAAACAAATGCGTTAAACAAATTCGTACACGTTATTTATCAATTTAACTCTAGAATTAAAGGATATACAACGAGAAACAACGTTTGACAACCTTTAAACAGTTTTAATAACTATCTAAAAATTGTCGCTCTGATGCAAACAACTGCTGAGTTATCTACTCAAATTTGTTGAACAAAACGGCTTACGTATTTTAAGCATGCTAACCTTTAGCCCGGTAAGCAAATTAAAAAAAAAACGCAATATGTAGGCTACACGAGAACGGAGACGTCGGGTAACCAAAACAAATGCGTTAAACAAATTCGTACACGTTATTTATCAATTTAACTCTAGAATTAAAGGATATTCAACGATAAACAACGTTTGACAACCTTTAAACAGTTTTAATAACTATCTCAAAAATTGTCGCTCTGATGCAAACAACTGATGAGTTATCTACTTAAATTTGTTGAACAAAACGACTTACGTATTTTAAGCATGCTAACCTTTAGCCCGGTAAGCAAATTAAAAAAAAACGCAATATGTAGGCTACACGAGAACGGAGCCGTCGAGTAACCAAAACAAATGCGTTAAACAAATTCGTACACGTTATTTATTAATTTAACTCTAGAATTAAAGGATATACAACGAGAAACAACGTTTGACAACCTTTAAACAGTTTTAATAACTATCTCAAAAATTGTCGCTCTGATGCAAACAACTGATGAGTTATCTACTTAAATTTGTTGAACAAAACAACTTACGTATTTTAAGCATGCTAACCTTTAGCCCGGTAAGCAAATTAAAAAAAAAAACGCTATATGTAGGCTACACGAGAACGGAGACGTCGAGTAACCGAAACAAATGCGTTAAACAAATTCGTACACGTTATTTATCAATTTAACTCTAGAATTAAAGGATATACAACGAGAAACAACGTTTGACAACCTTTAAACAGTTTTAATAACTATCTCAAAAATTGTCGCTCTGATGCAAACAACTGATGAGTTATCTACTTAAATTTGTTGAACAAAACGACTTACGTATTTTAAGCATGCTAACCTTTAGCCCGGTAAGCAAATTAAAAAAAAAACGCAATATGTAAGCTACACGAGAACGGAGACGTCGAGTAACCAAAACAAATGCGTTAAACAAATTCGTACACGGTATTTATCAATTTAACTCTAGAATTAAAAGATATACAACGAGAGACATCGTTTGACAACCTTTAAACAGTTTTAATAACTATCTCAAAAATTGTCGCTCTGATGGAAACAACTGCTGAGTTATCTACTCAAATTTGTTGAACAAAACGACTTACGTATTTTAAGCATGCTAACCTTTAGCCCGGTAAGCAAATTAAAAAAAAAAACGCAATATGTAGGCTACACGAGAACGGAGACGTCGAGTAACCAAAACAAATGCGCTAAACAAATTCGTACACGTTATTTATAAATTTAACTCTAGAATTAAAGGATATACAACGAGAAACATCGTTTGACAACCTTTAAACAGTTTTAATAACTATCTCAAAAATTGTCGCTCTGATGGAAACAACTGCTGAGTTATCTACTCAAATTTGTTGAACAAAACGACTTACGTATTTTAAGCATGCTAACCTTTAGCCCGGTAAGCAAATTAAAAAAAAAACGCAATATGTAAGCTACACGAGAACGGAGACGTCGAGTAACCAAAACAAATGCGTTAAACAAATTCGTACACGGTATTTATCAATTTAACTCTAGAATTAAAGGATATACAACGAGAAACATCGTTTGACAACCTTTAAACAGTTTTAATAACTATCTCAAAAATTGTCGCTCTGATGGAAACAACTGCTGAGTTATCTACTCAAATTTGTTGAACAAAACGACTTACGTATTTTAAGCATGCTAACCTTTAGCCCGGTAATCAAATTAAAAAAAAAACGCAATATGTAGGCTACACGAGAACGGAGACGTCGAGTAACCAAAACAAATGCGTTAAACAAATTCGTACACGTTATTTATCAATTTAACTCTAGAATTAAAGGATATACAACGAGAAACATCGTTTGACAACCTTTAAACAGTTTTAATAACTATCTCAAAAATTGTCGCTCTGATGGAAACAACTGCTGAGTTATCTACTCAAATTTGTTGAACAAAACGACTTACGTATTTTAAGCATGATAACCTTTAGCCCGGTAAGCAAATTAAAAAAAAAAAACGCAATATGTAGGCTACACGAGAACGGAGCCGTCGAGTAACCAAAACAAATGCGTTAAACAAATTCGTACACGTTATTTATCAATTTAACTCTAGAATTAAAAGATATACAACGAGAAACAACGTTTGACAACCTTTAAACAGTTTTAATAACTATCTCAAAAATTGTCGCTCTGATGCAAACAACTGATGAGTTATCTACTTAAATTTGTTGAACAAAACAACTTACGTATTCTAAGCATGCTAACCTTTAGCCCGGTAAGCAAATTAAAAAAAAAAACGCAATATGTAGGCTACACGAGGACGGAGACGTCGAGTAACCAAAACAAATGCGCTAAACAAATTCGTACACGTTATTTATCAATTTAACTCTAGAATTAAAGGATATACAACGAGAAACAACGTTTGAACACCTTTAAACAGTTTTAATAACTATCTCAAAAATTGTCGCTCTGATGGAAACAACTGCTGAGTTATCTACTCAAATTTGTTGAACAAAACGACTTACGTATTTTAAGCATGCTAACCTTTAGCCCGGTAAGCAAATTAAAAAAAAAACGCAATATGTAGGCTACACGAGAACGGAGACGTCGAGTAACCAAAACAAATGCGTTAAACAAATTCGTACACGTTATTTATCAATTTAACTCAAGAATTAAAGGATATACAACGAGAAACAACGTTTGACAACCTTTAAACAGTTTTAATAACTATCTCAAAAATTGTCGCTCTGATGCAAACAACTGATGAGTTATCTACTTAAATTTGATGAACAAAACGACTTACGTATTTTAAACATGCTAACCTTTAGCCCGGTAAGCAAATTAAAAAAAAAACGCAATATGTAGGCTACACGAGAACGGAGACGTCGAGTAACCAAAACAAATGCGTTAAACAAATTCGTACACGTTATTTGTCAATTTAACTCTAGAATTAAAGGATATACAACGAGAAACAACGTTTGACAACCTTTAAACAGTTTTAATAACTATCTCAAAAATTGTCGCTCTGATGGAAACAACTGCTGAGTTATCTACTCAAATTTGTTGAACAAAACGACTTACGTATTTTAAGCATGCTAACCTTTAGCCCGGTAAGCAAATTAAAAAAAAAACGCAATATGTAGGCTACACGAGAACGGAGACGTCGAGTAACCAAAACAAATGCGTTAAACAAATACGTACACGTTATTTGTCAATTTAACTCTAGAATTAAAGGATATACAACGAGAAACAACGTTTGACAACCTTTAAACAGTTTTAATAACTATCTCAAAAATTGTCGCTCTGATGGAAACAACTGCTGAGTTATCTACTCAAATTTGTTGAACAAAACGACTTACGTATTTTAAGCATGCTAACCTTTAGCCCGGTAAGCAAATTAAAAAAAAACGCAATATGTAGGCTACACGAGAACGGAGACGTCGAGTAACCAAAACAAATGCGTTAAACAAATTCGTACACGTTATTTATCAATTTAACTCTAGAATTAAAGGATATACAACGAGAAACAACGTTTGACAACCTTTAAACAGTTTTAATAACTATCTCAAAAATTGTCGCTCTGATGGAAACAACTGCTGCGTTATCTACTCAAATTTGTTGAACAAAACGACTTACGTATTTTAAGCATGCTAACCTTTAGCCCGGTAAGCAAATTAAAAAAAAACGCAATATGTAGGCTACACGAGAACGGAGACGTCGAGTAACCAAAACAAATGCGTTAAACAAATTCGTACACGTTATTTATCAATTTAACTCTAGAGTTAAAGGATATACAACGAGAAACAACGTTTGACAACCTTTAAACAGTTTTAATAACTATCTCAAAAATTGTCGCTCTGATGGAACCAACTGCTGAGTTATCTACTTAAATTTGTTGAACAAAACGACTTACGTATTTTAAGCATGCTAACCTTTAGCCCGGTAAGCAAATTAAAAAAAAAACGCAATATGTAGGCTACACGAGAACGGAGCCGTTGAGTAACCAAAACAAATGCGTTAAACAAATTCGTACACGTTATTTATTAATTTAACTCTAGAATTAAAGAATATACAACGAGAAACAACGTTTGACAACCTTTAAACAGTTTTAATAACTATCTCAAAAATTGTCGCTCTGATGCAAACAACTGATGAGTTATCTACTTAAATTTGTTGAACAAAACGACTTACGTGTTTTAAGCATGCTAGCCTTTAGCCCGGTAAGCAAATTAAAAAAAAAACGCAATATGTAAGCTACACGAGAACGGAGACGTCGAGTAACCAAAACAAATGCGTTAAACAAATTCGTACACGGTATTTATCAATTTAACTCTAGAATTAAAGGATATACAACGAGAAACATCGTTTGACAACCTTTAAACATTTTTAATAACTATCTCAAAAATTGTCGCTCTGATGGAAAGAACTGCTGAGTTATCTACTCAAATTTGTTGAACAAAACGACTTACGTATTTTAAGCATGCTAACCTTTAGCCCGGTAAGCAAATTAAAAAAAACGCAATATGTAGGCTACACGAGAACGGAGCCGTCGAGTAACCAAAACAAATGCCTTAAACAAATTCGTACACGTTATTTATCAATATAACTCTAGAATTAAAGGATATGCAACGAGAAACAACGTTTGACAACCTTTAAACAGTTTTAATAACTATCTCAAAAATTGTCGCTCTGATGCAAACAACTGATGAGTTATCTACTTAAATTTGTTGAACAAAACAACTTACGTATTTTAAGCATGCTAACCTTTAGCCCGGTAAGCAAATTAAAAAAAAAACGCAATATGTAGGCTACACGAGAACGGAGACGTCGAGTAACCAAAACAAATGCGTTAAACAAATTCGTACACGTTATTTATCAATTTAACTCTAGAATTAAAGGATATACAACGAGAAACAACGTTGGACAACCTTTAAACAGTTTTAATAACTATCTCAAAAATTGTCGCTCTGATGGAAACAACTGCTGAGTTATCTACTCAAATTTGTTGAACAAAACGACTTACGTATTTTAAGCATGCTAACCTTTAGCCCGGTAAGCAAATTAAAAAAAAAAAACGCAATATGTAGGCTACATGAGAACGGAGACGTCGAGTAACCAAAACAAATGCGTTAAACAAATTCGTACACGTTATTTATCAATTTAACTCTAGAATTAAAGGATATACAACGAGAAACAACGTTTGACAACCTTTAAACAGTTTTAATAACTATCTAAAAAATTGTCGCTCTGATGCAAACAACTGCTGAGTTATCTACTCAAATTTGTTGAACAAAACGACTTACGTATTTTAAGCATGCTAACCTTTAGCCCGGTAAGCAAATTAAAAAAAAAAACGCAATATGTAGGCTACACGAGAACGGAGACGTCGAGTAACCAAAACAAATGCGTTAAACAAATACGTACACGTTATTTGTCAATTTAACTCTAGAATTAAAGGATATACAACGAGAAACAACGTTTGACAACCTTTAAACAGTTTTAATAACTATCTCAAAAATTGTCGCTCTGATGGAAAAAACTGCTGAGTTATCTACTCAAATTTGTTGAACAAAACGACTTACGTATTTTAAGCATGCTAACCTTTAGCCCGGTAAGCAAATTAAAAAAAAACGCAATATGTAGGCTACACGAGAACGGAGACGTCGAGTAACCAAAACAAATGCGTTAAACAAATTCGTACACGTTATTTATCAATTTAACTCTAGAATTAAAGGATATACAACGAGAAACAACGTTTGACAACCTTTAAACAGTTTTAATAACTATCTCAAAAATTGTCGCTCTGATGGAAACAACTGCTGCGTTATCTACTAAAATTTGTTGAACAAAACGACTTACGTATTTTAAGCATGCTAACCTTTAGCCCGGTAAGCAAATTAAAAAAAAACGCAATATGTAGGCTACACGAGAACGGAGACGTCGAGTAACCAAAACAAATGCGTTAAACAAATTCGTACACGTTATTTATCAATTTAACTCTAGAGTTAAAGGATATACAACGAGAAACAACGTTTGACAACCTTTAAACAGTTTTAATAACTATCTCAAAAATTGTCGCTCTGATGGAACCAACTGCTGAGTTATCTACTTAAATTTGTTGAACAAAACGACTTACGTATTTTAAGCATGCTAACCTTTAGCCCGGTAAGCAAATTAAAAAAAAAACGCAATATGTAGGCTACACGAGAACGGAGCCGTCGAGTAACCAAAACAAATGCGTTAAACAAATTCGTACACGTTATTTATTAATTTAACTCTAGAATTAAAGAATATACAACGAGAAACAACGTTTGACAACCTTTAAACAGTTTTAATAACTATCTCAAAAATTGTCGCTCTGATGCAAACAACTGATGAGTTATCTACTTAAATTTGTTGAACAAAACGACTTACGTGTTTTAAGCATGCTAGCCTTTAGCCCGGTAAGCAAATTAAAAAAAAAACGCAATATGTAAGCTACACGAGAACGGAGACGTCGAGTAACCAAAACAAATGCGTTAAACAAATTCGTACACGGTATTTATCAATTTAACTCTAGAATTAAAGGATATACAACGAGAAACATCGTTTGACAACCTTTAAACATTTTTAATAACTATCTCAAAAATTGTCGCTCTGATGGAAAGAACTGCTGAGTTATCTACTCAAATTTGTTGAACAAAACGACTTACGTATTTTAAGCATGCTAACCTTTAGCCCGGTAAGCAAATTAAAAAAAACGCAATATGTAGGCTACACGAGAACGGAGCCGTCGAGTAACCAAAACAAATGCCTTAAACAAATTCGTACACGTTATTTATCAATATAACTCTAGAATTAAAGGATATGCAACGAGAAACAACGTTTGACAACCTTTAAACAGTTTTAATAACTATCTCAAAAATTGTCGCTCTGATGCAAACAACTGATGAGTTATCTACTTAAATTTGTTGAACAAAACAACTTACGTATTTTAAGCATGCTAACCTTAAGCCCGGTAAGCAAATTAAAAAAAAAACGCAATATGTAGGCTACACGAGAACGGAGACGTCGAGTAACCAAAACAAATGCGTTAAACAAATTCGTACACGTTATTTATCAATTTAACTCTAGAATTAAAGGATATACAACGAGAAACAACGTTGGACAACCTTTAAACAGTTTTAATAACTATCTCAAAAATTGTCGCTCTGATGGAAACAACTGCTGAGTTATCTACTCAAATTTGTTGAACAAAACGACTTACGTATTTTAAGCATGCTAACCTTTAGCCCGGTAAGCAAATTAAAAAAAAAAAACGCAATATGTAGGCTACATGAGAACGGAGACGTCGAGTAACCAAAACAAATGCGTTAAACAAATTCGTACACGTTATTTATCAATTTAACTCTAGAATTAAAGGATATACAACGAGAAACAACGTTTGACAACCTTTAAACAGTTTTAATAACTATCTAAAAAATTGTCGCTCTGATGCAAACAACTGCTGAGTTATCTACTCAAATTTGTTGAACAAAACGACTTGCGTATTTTAAGCATGCTAACCTTTAGCCCGGTAAGCAAATTAAAAAAAAAAAACGCAATATGTAGGCTACACGAGAACGGAGACGTCGAGTAACCAAAACAAATGCGTTAAACAAATTCGTACACGTTATTTATCAATTTAACTCTAGAATTAAAGGATATACAACGAGAAACATCGTTTGACAACCTTTAAATAGTTTTAATAACTATCTCAAATATTGTCGCTCTGATGCAAACAACTGCTGAGTTATCTACTCAAATTTGTTGAACAAAACGA
This sequence comes from Eurosta solidaginis, assembly GCF_040869045.1. Lineage (NCBI taxonomy): Eukaryota > Metazoa > Arthropoda > Insecta > Diptera > Tephritidae > Eurosta > Eurosta solidaginis. The sequence continues at coordinate 124,677,764 of NC_090321.1, forward strand.
CTTACGTATTTTAAGCATGCTAACCTTTAGCCCGGTAAGCAAATTAAAAAAAAAACGCAATATGTAGGCTACACGAGAACGGAGACGTCGAGTAACCAAAACAAATGCGTTAAACAAATTCGTACACGTTATTTATCAATTTAACTCTAGAATTAAAGGATATACAACGAGAAACATCGTTTGACAACCTTTAAATAGTTTTAATAAATATCTCAAAAATTGTCGCTCTGATGCAAACAACTGCTGAGTTATCTACTCAAATTCGTTGAACAAAACGACTTACGTATTTTAAGCATGCTAACCTTTAGCCCGGTAAGAAAATTAAAAAAAAAAACGCAATATGTAGGCTGCACGAGAACGGAGCCGTCGAGTAACCAAAACAAATGCGTTAAACAAATTCGTACACGTTATTTATCAATTTAACTCTAGAATTAAAGGATATACAACGAGAAACATCGTTTGACAACCTTTAAATAGTTTTAATAAATATCTCAAAAATTGTCGCTCTGATGCAAACAACTGCTGAGTTATCTACTCAAATTTGTTGAACAAAATGACTTACGTATTTTAAGATTGCTAACCTTTAGCCCTGTAAGCAAATTAAAAAAAAAAACGCAATATGTAGGCTACACGAGAACGGAGACTTTGAGTAACCAAAACAAATGGGTTAAACAAATTCGTACACGGTATTTATCAATTTAACTCTAGAATTAAAGGATATACAACGAGAAACATCGTTTGACAACCTTTAAATAGTTTTAATAACTATCTCAAATATTGTCGCTCTGATGCAAACAACTGCTGAGTTATCTACTCAAATTTGTTGAACAAAACGACTTACGTATTTTAAGCATGCTAACCTTTAGCCCGGTAAGCAAATTTAAAAAAAAACGCAATATGTAGGCTACACGAGAACGGAGACGTCGAGTAACCAAAACAAATGCGTTAAACAAATTCGTACACGTTATTTATCAATTTAACTCTAGAATTAAAGGATATACAACGAGAAACATCGTTTGACAACCTTTAAATAGTTTTAATAACTATCTCAAATATTGTCGCTCTGATGCAAACAACTGCTGAGTTATCTACTCAAATTTGTTGAACAAAACGACTTACGTATTTTAAGCATGCTAACCTTTAGCCCTGTAAGCAAATTAAAAAAAAAAACGCAATATGTAGGCTACACGAGAACGGAGACTTTGAGTAACCAAAACAAATGGGTTAAACAAATTCGTACACGGTATTTATCAATTTAACTCTAGAATTAAAGGATATACAACGAGAAACATCGTTTGACAACCTTTAAATAGTTTTAATAACTATCTCAAATATTGTCGCTCTGATGCAAACAACTGCTGAGTTATCTACTCAAATTTGTTGAACAAAACGACTTACGTATTTTAAGCATGCTAACCTTTAGCCCGGTAAGCAAATTAAAAAAAAAAACGCAATATGTAGGCTACACGAGAACGGAGACGTCGAGTAACCAAAACAAATGCGTTAAACAAATTCGTACACGTTATTTATCAATTTAACTCTAGAATTAAATGATATACAACGAGAAACATCGTTTGACAACCTTTAAATAGTTTTAATAACTATCTCAAATATTGTCGCTCTGATGCAAACAACTGCTGAGTTATCTACTCAAATTTGTTGAACAAAACGACTTACGTATTTTAAGCATGCTAACCTTTAGCCCGGTAAGCAAATTAAAAAAAAAAAACGCAATATGTAGGCTACACGAGAACGGAGACGTCGAGTAACCAAAACAAATGCGTTAAACAAATTCGTACACGTTATTTATCAATTTAACTCTAGAATTAAAGGATATACAACGAGAAACATCGTTTGACAACCTTTAAATAGTTTTAATAACTATCTCAAATATTGTCGCTCTGATGCAAACAACTGCTGAGTTATCTACTCAAATTCGTTGAACAAAACGACTTACGTATTTTAAGCATGCTAACCTTTAGCCCGGTAAGAAAATTAAAAAAAAAACGCAATATGTAGGCTGCACGAGAACGGAGCCGTCGAGTAACCAAAACAAATGCGTTAAACAAATTCGTACACGTTATTTATCAATTTAACTCTAGAATTAAAGGATATACAACGAGAAACATCGTTTGACAACCTTTAAATAGTTTTAATAAATATCTCAAAAATTGTCGCTCTGATGCAAACAACTGCTGAGTTATCTACTCAAATTTGTTGAACAAAATGACTTACGTATTTTAAGATTGCTAACCTTTAGCCCTGTAAGCAAATTAAAAAAAAAAACGCAATATGTAGGCTACACGAGAACGGAGACTTTGAGTAACCAAAACAAATGGGTTAAACAAATTCGTACACGGTATTTATCAATTTAACACTAGAATTAAAGGATATACAACGAGAAACATCGTTTGACAACCTTTAAATAGTTTTAATAACTATCTCAAAAATTGTCGCTCTGATGCAAACAACTGCTTAGTTATCTACTCAAATTTGTTGAACAAAACGACTTACGTATTTTAAGCATGCTAACCTTTAGCCCGGAAAGCAAATTAAAAAAAAAACGCAATATGTAGGCTACACGAGAACGGAGACGTCGAGTAACCAAAACAAATGCGTTAAACAAATTCGTACACGTTATTTATCAATTTAACTCTAGAATTAAAGGATATACAACGAGAAACAACGTTTGACAACCTTTAAACAGTTTTAATAACTATCTCAAAAATTGTCGCTCTGATGCAAACAACTGCTGAGTTATCTACTCAAATTTGTTGAACAAAACGACTTACGTATTTTAAGCATGCTAACCTTTAGCCCGGTAAGCAAATTTAAAAAAAACGCAATATGTAGGCTACACGAGAACGGAGCCGTCGAGTAACCAAAACAAATGCGTTAAACAAATTCGTACACGTTATTTATCAACTGAACTCTAGAATTAAAGGATATACAACGAGAAACAACGTTTGACAACCTTTAAACAATTTTAATAACTATCTCAAAAATTGTCGCTCTGATGCAAAAAACTGATGAGTTATCTACTCAAATTTGTTGAACAAAACGACTTACGTATTTTAAGCATGCTAAACTTTAGCCCGGTAAGCAAATTAAAAAAAAACGCAATATGTAGGCTACACGAGAACGGAGCCGTCGAGTAACCAAAACAAATGGATTAAACCAATTCGTACACGGTATTTATCAATTTAACACTAGAATTAAAGGATATACAACGAGAAACATCGTTTGACAACCTTTAAATAGTTTTAATAACTATCTCAAAAATTGTTGCTCTGATGCAAACAACTGCTGAGTTATCTACTAAAATTTGTTGAACAAAACGACTTACGTATTTTAAGCATGCTAACCTTTAGCCCGGTAAGCAAATTTAAAAAAAAACGCAATATGTAGGCTACACGAGAACGGAGACGTCGAGTAACCAAAACAAATGCGTTAAACAAATTCGTACACGTTATTTATCAATTTAACTCTAGAATTAAAGGATGTACAACGAGAAACAACGTTTGACAACCTTTAAACAGTTTTAATAACTATCTCAAAAATTGTCGCTCTGAGGGAAACAACTGCTGAGTTATCTACTCAAATTTGTTGAACAAAACGACTTACGTATTTTAAGCATGCTAACCTTTAGCCCGGTAAGCAAATTAAAAAAAAACGCAATATGTAGGCTACACGAGAACGGAGACGTCGAGTAACCAAAACAAATGCGTTAAACAAATTCGTACACGTTATTTATCAATTTAACTCTAGAATTAAAGGATATACAACGAGAAACAACGTTTGACAACCTTTAAAAAGTTTTAATAACTATCTCAAAAATTGTCGCTCTGATGCAAACAACTGATGAGTTATCTACTCAAATTTGTTGAACAAAACGACTTACGTATTTTAAGCATGCTAACCTTTAGCCCGGTAAGCAAATTAAAAAAAAACGCAATATGTAGGCTACACGAGAACGGAGCCGTCGAGTAACCAAAACAAATGCGTTAAACAAATTCGTACATGTTATTTATCAATTTAACTCTAGAATTAAAGGATATACAACGAGAAACAACGTTTGACAACCTTTAAACAGTTTTAATAACTATCTCAAAAATTGTCGCTCTGATGTAAACAACTGCTGAGTTATCTACTCAAATTCGTTGAACAAAACGACTTACGTATTTTAAGCATGCTAACCTTTAGCCCGGTAAGAAAATTAAAAAAAAAAAACGCAATATGTAGGCTGCACGAGAACGGAGCCGTCGAGTAACCAAAACAAATGCGTTAAACAAATTCGTACACGTTATTTATCAATTTAACCCTAGAATTAAAGGATATACAACGAGAAACATCGTTTGACAACCTTTAAATAGTTTTAATAAATATCTCAAAAATTGTCGCTCTGATGCAAACAACTGCTGAGTTATGTACTCAAATTTGTTGAACAAAATGACTTACGTATTTTAAGCATGCTAACCTTTAGCCCGGTAAGCAAATTAAAAAAAAAAACGCAATATGTAGGCTACACGAGAACGGAGACGTCGAGTAACCAAAACAAATGCGTTAAACAAATTCGTACACGTTATTTATCAATTTAACTCTAGAATTAAAGGATATACAACGAGAAACATCGTTTGACAACCTTTAAATAGTTTTAATAACTATCTCAAATATTGTCGCTCTGATGCAAACAACTGCTGAGTTATCTACTCAAATTTGTTGAACAAAACGACTTACGTATTTTAAGCATGCTAACCTTTAGCCCGGTAAGCAAATTAAAAAAAAAACGCAATATGTAGGCTACACGAGAACGGAGACGTCGAGTAACCAAAACAAATGCGCTAAACAAATTCGTACACGTTATTTGTCAATTTAACTCTAGAATTAAAGGATATACAACGAGAAACAACGTTTGACAACCTTTAAACAGTTTTAATAACTATCTCAAAAATTGTCGCTCTGATGGAAACAACTGCTGAGTTATCTACTCAAATTTGTTGAACAAAACGACTTACGTATTTTAAGCATGCTAACCTTTAGCCCGGTAAGCAAATTAAAAAAAAACGCAATATGTAGGCTACACGAGAACGGAGACGTCGAGTAACCAAAACAAATGCGTTAAACAAATTCGTACACGTTATTTATCAATTTAACTCTAGAATTAAAGGATATACAACGAGAAACAACGTTTGACAACCTTTAAACAGTTTTAATAACTATCTCAAAAATTGTCGCTCTGATGGAAACAACTGCTGCGTTATCTACTCAAATTTGTTGAACAAAACGACTTACGTATTTTAAGCATGCTAACCTTTAGCCCGGTAAGCAAATTAAAAAAAAACAAGTAAGGAATGCTAAGTTCGGGTGTAACCGAACATTACATACTCAGTTGAGAGCTATGGAGACAAAATAAGGAAAATGAACCTGGGGTAACCCTGGAATGTGGTTGTATGACATGTGTATCAAATGAAAGGTATTAAAGAGTATTTTAAGAGAGAGTAGGCCATAGTTCTATGGATGGACGCCATTTAGGGATATCGCCATAAAGGTGTACCAGGGCTGAGTCTAGAATTTGTTTGTACGATATGGGTATCAAATGAAAGGTGTTACTGAGCATTTTAAGAGGGAGTGGGCCTTAGGTCTATCGGTGGACGCCTTTTCGAGATGTCCCCATTAAGGTGGACCAGGGGTGACTCTAGAATGTGTTTGTACGATATGGGTATCAAATGAAAGGTGGTAATGAGTATTTTAAAAGGGAATGGGCTTTAGTTCTATAGGTGAACGCCTTTTCGAGAAATCGCCATAAAGGTGGACCAGGGGTGACTCTAGAATATGTTTGTACGATATGGGTATCAAATGAAAGCTGTTAATGAGTATTTTGAAAAGGAGTGATCCTTAGTTCTATAGGTGGACGCCGTTTCGAGATATCGCCATAAAGGTGGACCAGGAGTGTCTCTAGAATGTGTTTGTACGATATGGGAATCAAACGAAAAGTGTTACTGAGCATTTTAAGAGGGAGTGGGCACTAGGTCTATAGGTGGACGCCCTTTCGAGATATCGCCATTAGGGTGGGCCAGGGGTGACTCTAGAATTTTTGTACGATATGGGTATCAAACGAAAGGCGTTACTGAGCATTTTAAGAGGGAGTGGGAATTAGGTCTATAGGTGGACGCCTTTTCGAGATATCGCCATAAAGGTGGACCAAGGGTGACTCTGGAATGTTTGTACGATATGGGTATCAAACGAAAAGTGTTACTGAGCATTTTAAGAGGGAGTGGGCATTAGGTCTATAGGTGGACGCCTTTTCGAAATGTCGCCATTAGGGTGGGCCAGGGGTGACTCTAGAATGTGTTTGTATGATATGGGTATCAAATGAAAGATGGTAATGAGTATTTTAAAAGGGAGTAATCCTTAGTTCTATAGGTGGACGCCTTTTCGAGATATCGCCATAAAGGTGGACCAAGGGTGACTCTAGAATGTTTGTACGATATGGGTATCAAACGAAAGGTGTTACTGAGCATTTTAAGAGGGAGTGGACATGAGGTCAATAGGTGGACGCCTTTTCGAGATATCGTCATTAGGGTGGGCCAGGGGTGACTCTAGAATGTGTTTGTACGATATGGGCATCAAACGAAAGGTGTTACTGAGCATTTTAAGAGGGAGTGGGCACTAGGTCTATAGGTGGACGCCCTTTCGATATATCGCCATTAGGGTGGGCCAGGGGTGACTCTAGAATGTTTGTACGATATGGGTATCAAACGAACGGTGTTACTGAGCATTTTAAGAGGGAGTGGGCATTAGGTCTATAGGTGGACGCCTTTTCGAGATATCGCCATTAGGGTGGGCCAAGGGTGACTCTAGAATGTTTGTACGATATGGGTATCAAACGAAAGGTGTTACTGAGCATTTTAAGAGGGAGTGGACATTAGGTCTATAGGTGGACGCCCTTTCGAGATATCGCCATTAGGGTGGGCCAGGGGTGACTCTAGAATGTTTGTACGATATGGGTATCAACCGAAAGGTGTTACTGAGCATTTTAAGAGGGAGTGGGCATTAGGTCTATAGGTGGACGCCTTTTCGAGATATCGCCATTAGGGTGGGCCAAGGGTGACTCTAGAATGTTTGTACGATATGGGTATCAAATGAAAGGTGTTACTGAGCATTTTAAGGGGGAGTGGGCATTAGGTCTATAGGTGGACGCCCTTTCGAGATATCGCCATTAGGGTGGGCCAGGGGTGACTCTAGAATGTTTGTACGATATGGGTATCAAACGAAAGGTGTTACTGAGCATTTTAAGAGGGAGTGGGCATTAGGTCTATAGGTGGACGCCTTTTCGAGATATCGCCATTAGGGTGGGCCAGGGTGACTCTAGAATGTTTGTACGATATGGGTATCAAACGAAAGGTGTTACTGAGCATTTTAAGAGGGAGTGGGAATTAGGTCTATAGGTGGACGCCTTTTCGCGATATCGCCATTAGGGTGGGCCAGGTGTGACTCTAGAATGTTTGTACGATATGGGTATCAAACGAAAGGTGTTACTGAGCATTTTAAGAGGGAGTAGGCATTAGGTCTATAGGTGGACGCCTTTTCGAGATATCGCCATTAGGGTGGGCCAGGGGTGACTCTAGAATGTTTGTACGATATGGGTATCAAACGAAAGGTGTTACTGAGCATTTTAAGAGGGAGTAGGCATTAGGTCTATAGGTGGACGCCTTTTCGAGATATCGCCATTAGGGTGGGCCAGGGGTGACTCTAGAATGTTTGTACGATATGGGTATCAAACGAAAGGTGTTACTGAGCATTTTAAGAGGCAGTGGACATTAGGTCTATAGGTGGACGCCTTTTCGAGTTATCGCCATTAGGGTGGGCCAGGGGTGACTATAGAATGTTTGTACGATATTGGTATCAAACGAAAGGTGTTACTGAGTATTTTAAGAGGGAGTGGGCATTAGGTCTATAGGTGGACGCCTTTTCGAGATGTCGCCATTAGGGTAGGACAGGGGTGACTCTAGTATGTGTTTGTACGATATGGATATCAAATTAAAGGTATTAATGAGGGTTTTAAAAGCGAGTGGCCCTTAGATATATATGTAAAGGCGTTCTCGCGATATCGACCAAAATGTGGACCAGGTGATCCAGAAAATCATCTGTCGGGTACTGCTAATTTATTTATATATGCAATACCACTAACAGTATTCCTGCCAAGATTCCAAGGGCTGTTGATTTCGCCTTGTAGAACTTTTTCATTTTCTTCTACTTAATATGGTAGGTGTCACACCCATTTTACAAAGTTTTTTCCAAAGTTATATTTTGCGTCAATAAACCAATCCAGTTACCATGTTTCATCCCTTTTTTCGTATTTGGTATAGAATTATGGCATTTTTTCATTTTTCGTAATTTTCGATATCGATAAAGTGGGTGTGGTTATGGTCGGATTTCGGCCATTTTTTATACCAAGATAAAGTGAGTTCAGTTAAGTAAGTGGGCTTAGTTTAGTAAAGATATATCGGATTTTGCTCAAGTTATTGTGTTAACGGCCGAGCGGTGGACTGTGTATGAAAACTGGGCGTGGCTTCCACTGATTTCGCCCATTTTCACAAAGAACAGTTACCGTCATAGAATCTATGCCCCTACCAAATTTGAGAAGGATTGGTAAATTTTTGTTCGACTTATGGCAATAAAAGTATTCTAGACAAACTAAATGAAAATGGGCGGAGCCACGCCCATTTTGAAAATTTCTTTTATTTTTGTATTTTGTTGCATCATATCATTACTGGAGTTGAATTTTGACTTAATTTACTTATATACAGTAAAGATATTAAATTTTTTGTTAAAATTTGAATTTAAAAAATTTTTTTTTTAAAAAGTGGGCGTGTTCTTCATCCAATTTTGCTAATTTTTATTTATCACATATATAGTAATAGTAGTAACGCTCCTGCCAAATTTCATCATGATATCTTCAACGACTGCCAAATTACAGCTTGCAAAACTTTTAAATTACCTTCTTGTAAAAGTGGGCGGTGCCACGCCCATTGTCCAAAATCTTACTAGTTTTCCATTCTGCGTCATAGCGTCAACCCATCTACCAAGTTTCGTCGCTTTATCTGTCTTTTGTAATGAATTATCGCACTTTTTCGGTTTTTCGAAATTTTCGATATCGAAAAAGTGGGCGTGGTTATAATCCGATATCGTTCATTTTAAATAGCGATCTGAGATGAGTGCTCAGGAACCTACATACCAAATTTCATCAAGATACCTCAAAATTTACTCAAGTTATCGTGTTAACGGACGGACGGACAGACGGACGGACATGGCTCAATCAAATTTTTTTTCGATCCTGATTATTTTGATATAAGGAAGTCTATATCTATCTCGATTCCTTTATATATGTACAACCAACCGTTATCCAATCAAACTTAATATACTCTGTGAGCTCTGCTCAACTGAGTATAAAAACGCAATATGTAGGCTACACGAGAACGGAGACGTCGAGTAACCAAAACAAATGCGTTAAACAAATTCGTACACGTTATTTATCAATTTAACTCTAGAATTAAAGGATATACAACGAGAAACAACGTTTGACAACCTTTAAACAGTTTTAATAACTATCTCAAAAATTGTCGCTCTGATGCAAACAACTGCTGAGTTATCTACTCAAATTTGTTGAACAAAACGACTTACGTATTTTAAGCATGCTAACCTTTAGCCCGGTAAGCAAATTAAAAAAAAACGCAATATGTAGGCTACACGAGAACGGAGCCGTCGAGTAACAAAAACAAATGCGTTAAACAAATTCGTACACGTTATTTATCAACTGAACTCTAGAATTAAAGGATATACAACGAGAAACAACGTTTGACAACCTTTAAACAATTTTAATAACTATCTCAAAAATTATCGCTCTGATGCAAAAAACTGATGAGTTATCTACTCAAATTTGTTGAACAAAACGACTTACGTATTTTAAGCATGCTAAACTTTAGCCCGGTAAGCAAATTAAAAAAAAAACGCAATATGTAGGCTACACGAGAACGGAGCCGTCGAGTAACCAAAACAAATGGGTTAAACAAATTCGTACACGGTATTTATCAATTTAACACTAGAATTAAAGGATATACAACGAGAAACATCGTTTGACAACCTTTAAATAGTTTTAATAACTATCTCAAAAATTGTTGCTCTGATGCAAACAACTGCTGAGTTATCTACTAAAATTTGTTGAACAAAACGACTTACGTATTTTAAGCATGCTAACCTTTAGCCCGGTAAGCAAATTTAAAAAAAAACGCAATATGTAGGCTACACGAGAACGGAGACGTCGAGTAACCAAAACAAATGCGTTAAACAAATTCGTACACGTTATTTATCAATTTAACTCTAGAATTAAAGGATATACAACGAGAAACAACGTTTGACAACCTTTAAACAGTTTTAATAACTATCTCAAAAATTGTCGCTCTGAGGGAAACAACTGCTGAGTTATCTACTCAAATTTGTTGAACAAAACGACTTACGTATTTTAAGCATGCTAACCTTTAGCCCGGTAAGCAAATTAAAAAAAAACGCAATATGTAGGCTACACGAGAACGGAGACGTCGAGTAACCAAAACAAATGCGTTAAACAAATTCCTACACGTTATTTATCAATTTAACTCTAGAATTAAAGGATATACAACGAGAAACAACGTTTGACAACCTTTAAAAAGTTTTAATAACTATCTCAAAAATTGTCGCTCTGATGCAAACAACTGATGAGTTATCTACTCAAATTTGTTGAACAAAACGACTTACGTATTTTAAGCATGCTAACCTTTAGCCCGGTAAGCAAATTAAAAAAAAACGCAATATGTAGGCTACACGAGAACGGAGCCGTCGAGTAACCAAAACAAATGCGTTAAACAAATTCGTACATGTTATTTATCAATTTAACTCTAGAATTAAAGGATATACAACGAGAAACAACGTTTGACAACCTTTAAACAGTTTTAATAACTATCTCAAAAATTGTCGCTCTGATGTAAACAACTGCTGAGTTATCTACTCAAATTCGTTGAACAAAACGACTTACGTATTTTAAGCATGCTAACCTTTAGCCCGGTAAGAAAATTAAAAAAAAAAACGCAATATGTAGGCTGCACGAGAACGGAGCCGTCGAGTAACCAAAACAAATGCGTTAAACAAATTCGTACACGTTATTTATCAATTTAACCCTAGAATTAAAGGATATACAACGAGAAACATCGTTTGACAACCTTTAAATAGTTTTAATAAATATCTCAAAAATTGTCGCTCTGATGCAAACAACTGCTGAGTTATCTACTCAAATTTGTTGAACAAAATGACTTACGTATTTTAAGCATGCTAACCTTTAGCCCGGTAAGCAAATTAAAAAAAAAAACGCAATATGTAGGCTACACGAGAACGGAGACGTCGAGTAACCAAAACAAATGCGTTAAACAAATTCGTACACGTTATTTATCAATTTAACTCTAGAATTAAAGGATATACAACGAGAAACATCGTTTGACAACCTTTAAATAGTTTTAATACCTATCTCAAATATTGTCGCTCTGATGCAAACAACTGCTGAGTTATCTACTCAAATTTGTTGAACAAAACGACTTACGTATTTTAAGCATGCTAACCTTTAGCCCGGTAAGCAAATTAAAAAAAAAACGCAATATGTAGGCTACACGAGAACGGAGACGTCGAGTAACCAAAACAAATGCGCTAAACAAATTCGTACACGTTATTTGTCAATTTAACTCTAGAATTAAAGGATATACAACGAGAAACAACGTTTGACAACCTTTAAACAGTTTTAATAACTATCTCAAAAATTGTCGCTCTGATGGAAACAACTGCTGAGTTATCTACTCGAATTTGTTGAACAAAACGACTTACGTATTTTAAGCATGCTAACCTTTAGCCCGGTAAGCAAATTAAAAAAAAACGCAATATGTAGGCTACACGAGAACGGAGACGTCGAGTAACCAAAACAACTGCGTTAAACAAATTCGTACACGTTATTTATCAATTTAACTCTAGAATTAAAGGATATACAACGAGAAACAACGTTTGACAACCTTTAAACAGTTTTAATAACTATCTCAAAAATTGTCGCTCTGATGGAAACAACTGCTGCGTTATCTACTCAAATTTGTTGAACAAAACGACTTACGTATTTTAAGCATGCTAACCTTTAGCCCGGTAAGCAAATTAAAAAAAAACAAGTAAGGAATGCTAAGTTCGGGTGTAACCGAACATTACATACTCAGTTGAGAGCTATGGAGACAAAATAAGGAAAATGAACCTGGGGTAACCCTGGAATGTGGTTGTATGACATGTGTATCAAATGAAAGGTATTAAAGAGTATTTTAAGAGAGAGTAGGCCATAGTTCTATGGATGGACGCCATTTAGGGATATCGCCATAAAGGTGGACCAGGGCTGAGTCTAGAATTTGTTTGTACGATATGGGTATCAAATGAAAGGTGTTACTGAGCATTTTAAGAGGGAGTGGGCCTTAGGTCTATCGGTGGACGCCTTTTCGAGATGTCCCCATTAAGGTGGACCAGGGGTGACTCTAGAATGTGTTTGTACGATATGGGTATCAAATGAAAGGTGGTAATGAGTATTTTAAAAGGGAATGGGCTTTAGTTCTATAGGTGAACGCCTTTTCGAGAAATCGCCATAAAGGTGGACCAGGGGTGACTCTAGAATATGTTTGTACGATATGGGTATCAAATGAAAGCTGTTAATGAGTATTTTGAAAAGGAGTGATCCTTAGTTCTATAGGTGGACGCCGTTTCGAGATATCGCCATAAAGGTGGACCAGGAGTGTCTCTAGAATGTGTTTGTACGATATGGGAATCAAACGAAAAGTGTTACTGAGCATTTTAAGAGGGAGTGGGCACTAGGTCTATAGGTGGACGCCCTTTCGAGATATCGCCATTAGGGTGGGCCAGGGGTGACTCTAGAATTTTTGTACGATATGGGTATCAAACGAAAGGCGTTACTGAGCATTTTAAGAGGGAGTGGGAATTAGGTCTATAGGTGGACGCCTTTTCGAGATATCGCCATAAAGGTGGACCAAGGGTGACTCTAGAATGTTTGTACGATATGGGTATCAAACGAAAAGTGTTACTGAGCATTTTAAGAGGGAGTGGGCATTAGGTCTATAGGTGGACGCCTTTTCGAAATGTCGCCATTAGGGTGGGCCAGGGGTGACTCTAGAATGTGTTTGTATGATATGGGTATCAAATGAAAGATGGTAATGAGTATTTTAAAAGGGAGTAATCCTTAGTTCTATAGGTGGACGCCTTTTCGAGATATCGCCATAAAGGTGGACCAAGGGTGACTCTAGAATGTTTGTACGATATGGGTATCAAACGAAAGGTGTTACTGAGCATTTTAAGAGGGAGTGGGCATGAGGTCAATAGGTGGACGCCTTTTCGAGATATCGTCATTAGGGTGGGCCAGGGGTGACTCTAGAATGTGTTTGTACGATATGGGCATCAAACGAAAGGTGTTACTGAGCATTTTAAGAGGGAGTGGGCACTAGGTCTATAGGTGGACGCCCTTTCGATATATCGCCATTAGGGTGGGCCAGGGGTGACTCTAGAATGTTTGTACGATATGGGTATCAAACGAACGGTGTTACTGAGCATTTTAAGAGGGAGTGGGCATTAGGTCTATAGGTGGACGCCTTTTCGAGATATCGCCATTAGGGTGGGCCAAGGGTGACTCTAGAATGTTTGTACGATATGGGTATCAAACGAAAGGTGTTACTGAGCATTTTAAGAGGGAGTGGACATTAGGTCTATAGGTGGACGCCCTTTCGAGATATCGCCATTAGGGTGGGCCAGGGGTGACTCTAGAATGTTTGTACGATATGGGTATCAACCGAAAGGTGTTACTGAGCATTTTAAGAGGGAGTGGGCATTAGGTCTGTAGGTGGACGCCTTTTCGAGATATCGCCATTAGGGTGGGCCAAGGGTGACTCTAGAATGTTTGTACGATATGGGTATCAAATGAAAGGTGTTACTGAGCATTTTAAGGGGGAGTGGGCATTAGGTCTATAGGTGGACGCCCTTTCGAGATATCGCCATTAGGGTGGGCCAGGGGTGACTCTAGAATGTTTGTACGATATGGGTATCAAACGAAAGGTGTTACTGAGCATTTTAAGAGGGAGTGGGCATTAGGTCTATAGGTGGACGCCTTTTCGAGATATCGCCATTAGGGTGGGCCAGGGTGACTCTAGAATGTTTGTACGATATGGGTATCAAACGAAAGGTGTTACTGAGCATTTTAAGAGGGAGTGGGAATTAGGTCTATAGGTGGACGCCTTTTCGCGATATCGCCATTAGGGTGGGCCAGGTGTGACTCTAGAATGTTTGTACGATATGGGTATCAAACGAAAGGTGTTACTGAGCATTTTAAGAGGGAGTAGGCATTAGGTCTATAGGTGGACGCCTTTTCGAGATATCGCCATTAGGGTGGGCCAGGGGTGACTCTAGAATGTTTGTACGATATGGGTATCAAACGAAAGGTGTTACTGAGCATTTTAAGAGGGAGTAGGCATTAGGTCTATAGGTGGACGCCTTTTCGAGATATCGCCATTAGGGTGGGCCAGGGGTGACTCTAGAATGTTTGTACGATATGGGTATCAAACGAAAGGTGTTACTGAGCATTTTAAGAGGCAGTGGACATTAGGTCTATAGGTGGACGCCTTTTCGAGTTATCGCCATTAGGGTGGGCCAGGGGTGACTATAGAATGTTTGTACGATATTGGTATCAAACGAAAGGTGTTACTGAGTATTTTAAGAGGGAGTGGGCATTAGGTCTATAGGTGGACGCCTTTTCGAGATGTCGCCATTAGGGTAGGACAGGGGTGACTCTAGTATGTGTTTGTACGATATGGATATCAAATTAAAGGTATTAATGAGGGTTTTAAAAGCGAGTGGCCCTTAGATATATATGTAAAGGCGTTCTCGCGATATCGACCAAAATGTGGACCAGGTGATCCAGAAAATCATCTGTCGGGTACTGCTAATTTATTTATATATGCAATACCACTAACAGTATTCCTGCCAAGATTCCAAGGGCTGTTGATTTCGCCTTGTAGAACTTTTTCATTTTCTTCTACTTAATATGGTAGGTGTCACACCCATTTTACAAAGTTTTTTCCAAAGTTATATTTTGCGTCAATAAACCAATCCAGTTACCATGTTTCATCCCTTTTTTCGTATTTGGTATAGAATTATGGCATTTTTTCATTTTTCGTAATTTTCGATATCGATAAAGTGGGTGTGGTTATGGTCGGATTTCGGCCATTTTTTATACCAAGATAAAGTGAGTTCAGTTAAGTAAGTGGGCTTAGTTTAGTAAAGATATATCGGATTTTGCTCAAGTTATTGTGTTAACGGCCGAGCGGTGGACTGTGTATGAAAACTGGGCGTGGCTTCCACTGATTTCGCCCATTTTCACAAAGAACAGTTACCGTCATAGAATCTATGCCCCTACCAAATTTGAGAAGGATTGGTAAATTTTTGTTCGACTTATGGCAATAAAAGTATTCTAGACAAACTAAATGAAAATGGGCGGAGCCACGCCCATTTTGAAAATTTCTTTTATTTTTGTATTTTGTTGCATCATATCATTACTGGAGTTGAATTTTGACTTAATTTACTTATATACAGTAAAGATATTAAATTTTTTGTTAAAATTTGAATTAAAAAAATTTTTTTTTTAAAAAGTGGGCGTGTTCTTCATCCAATTTTGCTAATTTTTATTTATCACATATATAGTAATAGTAGTAACGTTCCTGCCAAATTTCATCATGATATCTTCAACGACTGCCAAATTACAGCTTGCAAAACTTTTAAATTACCTTCTTGTAAAAGTGGGCGGTGCCACGCCCATTGTCCAAAATCTTACTAGTTTTCCATTCTGCGTCATAGCGTCAACCCATCTACCAAGTTTCGTCGCTTTATCTGTCTTTTGTAATGAATTATCGCACTTTTTCGGTTTTTCGAAATTTTCGATATCGAAAAAGTGGGCGTGGTTATAGTCCGATATCGTTCATTTTAAATAGCGATCTGAGATGAGTGCTCAGGAACCTACATACCAAATTTCATCAAGATACCTCAAAATTTACTCAAGTTATCGTGTTAACGGACGGACGGACAGACGGACGGACATGGCTCAATCAAATTTTTTTTCGATCCTGATTATTTTGATATAAGGAAGTCTATATCTATCTCGATTCCTTTATATATGTACAACCAACCGTTATCCAATCAAACTTAATATACTCTGTGAGCTCTGCTCAACTGAGTATAAAAACGCAATATGTAGGCTACACGAGAACGGAGACGTCGAGTAACCAAAACAAATGCGTTAAACAAATTCGTACACGTTATTTATCAATTTAACTCTAGAATTAAAGGATATACAACGAGAAACAACGTTTGACAACCTTTAAACAGTTTTAATAACTATCTCAAAAATTGTCGCTCTGATGCAAACAACTGCTGAGTTATCTACTCAAATTTGTTGAACAAAACGACTTACGTATTTTAAGCATGCTAACCTTTAGCCCGGTAAGCAAATTTAAAAAAAAACGCAATATGTAGGCTACACGAGAACGGAGCCGTCAAGTAACCAAAACAAATGCGTTAAACAAATTCGTACACGTTATTTATCAATTTAACTCTAGAATTAAAGGATATACAACGAGAAACAACGTTTGACAACCTTTAAACAGTTTTAATAACTATCTCAAAAATTGTCGCTCTGATGCAAACAACTGCTGAGTTATCTACTCAAATTTGTTGAACAAAACGACTTACGTATTTTAAGCATGCTAACCTTTAGCCCGGTAAGCAAATTAAAAAAAAAACGCAATATGTAGGCTACACGAGAACGGAGCCGTCGAGTAACCAAAACAAATGCGTTAAACAAATTCGTACACGTTATTTATCAATTTAACTCTAGAATTAAAGGATATACAACGAGAAACAACGTTTGACAACCTTTAAACAGTTTTAATAACTATCTCAAAAATTGTCGTTCTGATGCAAACAACTGCTGAGTTATCTACTCAAATTTGTTGAACAAAACGACTTACGTATTTTAAGATTGCTAACCTTTAGCCCTGTAAGCAAATTAAAAAAAAAAACGCAATATGTAGGCTACACGAGAACGGAGACGTCGAGTAACCAAAACAAATGCGTTAAACAAATTCGTACACGTTATTTATCAATTTAACTCTAGAATTAAAGGATATACAACAAGAAACAACGTTTGACAACCTTTAAACAGTTTTTAATAACTATCTCAAAAATTGTCGCTCTGATGCAAACAACTGCTGAGTTATCTACTCAAATTTGTTGAACAAAACGACTTACGTATTTTAAGCATGCTAACCTTTAGCCCGGTAAGCTAATTAAAAAAAAACGCAATATGTAGGCTACACGAGAACGGAGCCGTAGTAACCAAAACAAATGCGTTAAACAAATTCGTACACGTTATTTATCAATTTAACTCTAGAATTAAAGGATATACAACAAGAAACAACGTTTGACAACCTTTAAACAGTTTTAATAACTATCTCAAAAATTGTCGCTCTGATGCAAACAACTGCTGAGTTATCTACTCAAATTTGTTGAACAAAACGACTTACGTATTTTAAGCATGCTAACCTTTAGCCCGGTAAGCAAATTAAAAAAAAAACGCAATATGTAGGCTACACGAGAACGGAGCCGTCGAGTAACCAAAACAAATGCGTTAAACAAATTCGTACACGTTATTTACCAATTTAACTCTAGAATTAAAGGATATACAACGAGAAACAACGTTTGACAACCTTTAAACAATTTTAATAACTATCTCAAAAATTGTCGCTCTGATGCAAAAAACTGATGAGTTATCTACTCAAATTTGTTGAACAAAACGACTTACGTATTTTAAGCATGCTAACCTTTAGCCCGGTAAGCAAATTAAAAAAAAACGCAATATGTAGGCTACACGAGAACGGAGCCGTCGAGTAACCAAAACAAATGGGTTAAACAAATTCGTACACGGTATTTATCAATTTAACACTAGAATTAAAGGATATACAACGAGAAACATCGTTTGACAACCTTTAAATAGTTTTAATAACTATCTCAAAAATTGTCGCTCTGATGCAAACAACTGCTGAGTTATCTACTCAAATTTGTTGAACAAAACGACTTACGTATTTTAAGCATGCTAACCTTTAGCCCGGTAAGCAAATAAAAAAAAAAACGCAATATGTAGGCTACACGAGAACGGAGACGTCGAGTAACCAAAACAAATGCGTTAAACAAATTCGTACACGTTATTTATCAATTTAACTCTAGAATTAAAGGATATACAACGAGAAACAACGTTTGACAACCTTTAAACAGTTTTAATAACTATCTCAAAAATTGTCGCTCTGAGGGAAACAACTGCTGAGTTATCTACTCAAATTTGTTGAACAAAACGACTTACGTATTTTAAGCATGCTAACCTTTAGCCCGGTAAGCAAATTAAAAAAAAACCCAATATGTAGGCTACACGAGAACGGAGACGTCGAGTAACCAAAACAAATGCGTTAAACAAATTCGTACACGTTATTTATCAATTTAACTCTAGAATTAAAGGATATACAACGAGAAACAACGTTTGACAACCTTTAAAAAGTTTTAATAACTATCTCAAAAATTGTCGCTCTGATGCAAACAACTGATGAGTTATCTACTCAAATTTGTTGAACAAAACGACTTACGTATTTTAAGCATGCTAACCTTTAGCCCGGTAAGCAAATTAAAAAAAACGCAATATGTAGGCTACACGAGAACGGAGCCATCGAGTAACCAAAACAAATGCGTTAAACAAATTCGTACATGTTATTTATCAATTTAACTCTAGAATTAAAGGATATACAACGAGAAACAACGTTTGACAACCTTTAAACAGTTTTAATAACTATCTCAAAAATTGTCGCTCTGATGTAAACAACTGCTGAGTTATCTACTCAAATTCGTTGAACAAAACGACTTACGTATTTTAAGCATGCTAACCTTTAGCCCGGTAAGAAAATTAAAAAAAAAACGCAATATGTAGGCTGCACGAGAACGGAGCCGTCGAGTAACCAAAACAAATGCGTTAAACAAATTCGTACACGTTATTTATCAATTTAACTCTAGAATTAAAGGATATACAACGAGAAACATCGTTTGACAACCTTTAAATAGTTTTAATAAATATCTCAAAAATTGTCGCTCTGATGCAAACAACTGCTGAGTTATCTACTCAAATTTGTTGAACAAAATGACTTACGTATTTTAAGATTGCTAACCTTTAGCCCTGTAAGCAAATTAAAAAAAAAAACGCAATATGTAGGCTACACGAGAACGGAGACTTTGAGTAACCAAAACAAATGGGTTAAACAAATTCGTACACGGTATTTATCAATTTAACACTAGAATTAAAGGATATACAACGAGAAACATCGTTTGACAACCTTTAAATAGTTTTAATAACTATCTCAAAAATTGTCGCTCTGATGCAAACAACTGCTTAGTTATCTACTCAAATTTGTTGAACAAAACGACTTACGTATTTTAAGCATGCTAACCTTTAGCCCGGAAAGCAAATTAAAAAAAAAACGCAATATGTAGGCTACACGAGAACGGAGACGTCGAGTAACCAAAACAAATGCGTTAAACAAATTCGTACACGTTATTTATCAATTTAACTCTAGAATTAAAGGATATACAACGAGAAACAACGTTTGACAACCTTTAAACAGTTTTAATAACTATCTCAAAAATTGTCGCTCTGATGCAAACAACTGCTGAGTTATCTACTCAAATTTGTTGAACAAAACGACTTACGTATTTTAAGCATGCTAACCTTTAGCCCGGTAAGCAAATTAAAAAAAAACGCAATATGTAGGCTACACGAGAACGGAGCCGTCGAGTAACCAAAACAAATGCGTTAAACAAATTCGTACACGTTATTTATCAACTGAACTCTAGAATTAAAGGATATACAACGAGAAACAACGTTTGACAACCTTTAAACAATTTTAATAACTATCTCAAAAATTGTCGCTCTGATGCAAAAAACTGATGAGTTATCTACTCAAATTTGTTGAACAAAACGACTTACGTATTTTAAGCATGCTAAACTTTAGCCCGGTAAGCAAATTAAAAAAAAAATGCAATATGTAGGCTACACGAGAACGGAGCCGTCGAGTAACCAAAACAAATGGGTTAAACAAATTCGTACACGGTATTTATCAATTTAACACTAGAATTAAAGGATATACAACGAGAAACATCGTTTGACAACCTTTAAATAGTTTTAATAACTATCTCAAAAATTGTTGCTCTGATGCAAACAACTGCTGAGTTATCTACTAAAATTTGTTGAACAAAACGACTTACGTATTTTAAGCATGCTAACCTTTAGCCCGGTAAGCAAATTTAAAAAAAAACGCAATATGTAGGCTACACGAGAACGGAGACGTCGAGTAACCAAAACAAATGCGTTAAACAAATTCGTACACGTTATTTATCAATTTAACTCTAGAATTAAAGGATATACAACGAGAAACAACGTTTGACAACCTTTAAACAGTTTTAATAACTATCTCAAAAATTGTCGCTCTGAGGGAAACAACTGCTGAGTTATCTACTCAAATTTGTTGAACAAAACGACTTACGTATTTTAAGCATGCTAACCTTTAGCCCGGTAAGCAAATTAAAAAAAAACGCAATATGTAGGCTACACGAGAACGGAGACGTCGAGTAACCAAAACAAATGCGTTAAACAAATTCGTACACGTTATTTATCAATTTAACTCTAGAATTAAAGGATATACAACGAGAAACAACGTTTGACAACCTTTAAAAAGTTTTAATAACTATCTCAAAAATTGTCGCTCTGATGCAAACAACTGATGAGTTATCTACTCAAATTTGTTGAACAAAACGACTTACGTATTTTAAGCATGCTAACCTTTAGCCCGGTAAGCAAATTAAAAAAAAAACGCAATATGTAGGCTACACGAGAACGGAGCCGTCGAGTAACCAAAACAAATGCGTTAAACAAATTCGTACATGTTATTTATCAATTTAACTCTAGAATTAAAGGATATACAACGAGAAACAACGTTTGACAACCTTTAAACAGTTTTAATAACTATCTCAAAAATTGTCGCTCTGATGTAAACAACTGCTGAGTTATCTACTCAAATTCGTTGAACAAAACGACTTACGTATTTTAAGCATGCTAACCTTTAGCCCGGTAAGAAAATTAAAAAAAAAAACGCATTATGTAGGCTGCACGAGAACGGAGCCGTCGAGTAACCAAAACAAATGCGTTAAACAAATTCGTACACGTTATTTATCAATTTAACCCTAGAATTAAAGGATATACAACGAGAAACATCGTTTGACAACCTTTAAATAGTTTTAATAAATATCTCAAAAATTGTCGCTCTGATGCAAACAACTGCTGAGTTATCTACTCAAATTTGTTGAACAAAATGACTTACGTATTTTAAGCATGCTAACCTTTAGCCCGGTAAGCAAATTAAAAAAAAAAACGCAATATGTAGGCTACACGAGAACGGAGACGTCGAGTAACCAAAACAAATGCGTTAAACAAATTCGTACACGTTATTTATCAATTTAACTCTAGAATTAAAGGATATACAACGAGAAACAACGTTTGACAACCTTTAAACAGTTTTAATAACTATCTCAAAAATTGTCGCTCTGATGCAAACAACTGCTGAGTTATCTACTCAAATTTGTTGAACAAAACGACTTACGTATTTTAAGCATGCAAACCTTTAGCCCGGTAAGCAAATTAAAAAAAAAACGCAATATGTAGGCTACACGAGAACGGAGACGTCGAGTAACCAAAACAAATGCGTTAAACAAATTCGTACACGTTATTTATCAATTTAACTCTAGAGTTAAAGGATATACAACGAGAAACAACGTTTGACAACCTTTAAACAGTTTTAATAACTATCTCAAAAATTGTCGCTCTGATGCAAACAACTGCTGAGTTATCTACTCAAATTTGTTGAACAAAACGACTTACGTATTTTAAGCATGCTAACCTTTAGCCCGGTAAGCAAATTAAAAAAAAACGCAATATGTAGGCTACACGAGAACGGAGCCGTCGAGTAACAAAAACAAACGCGTTAAACAAATTCGTACACGGTATTTATCAATTTAACTCTAGAAATAAAGGATATACAACGAGAAACAACGTTTGACAACCTTTAAACAGTTTTAATAACTATCTCAAAAATTGTCGCTCTGATGCAAACAACTGCTGAGTTATCTACTCAAATTTGTTGAACAAAACGACTTACGTATTTTAAGCATGCTAACCTTTAGCCCGGTAAGCAAATTAAAAAAAAAAACGCAATATGTAGGCTACACGAGAACGGAGACGTCGAGTAACCAAAACAAATGCGTTAAACAAATTCGTACACGGTATTTATCATTTTAACTATAGAAATAAAGGATATACAACGAGAAACAATGTTTGACAACCTTTAAACAGTTTTAATAACTATCTCAAAAATTGTCGCTCTGATGGAAACAACTGCTGAGTTATCACTCAAATTTGTTGAACAAAACGACTTACGTATTTTAAGCATGCTAACCTTTAGCCCGGTAAGCAAATTAAAAAAAAAAAAAACGCTTATGTAGGCTACACGAGAACGGAGCCGTCGAGTAACCAAAACAAATGCGTTAAACAAATTCGTACACGGTATTTATCAATTTAACTCTAGATATAAAGGATATACAACGAGAAAAAACGTTTGACAACCTTTAAACAGTTTTAATAACTATCTCAAAAATTGTCGCTCTGATGCAAACAACTGCTGAGCTATCTACTAAAATTTGTTGAACAAAACGACTTACGTATTTTAAGCATGCTAACCTTTAGCCCGGTAAGCAAATTAAAAAAAAACGCAATATGTAGGCTACACGAGAACGGAGACGTCGAGTAACCAAAACAAATGCGTTAAACAAATTCGTACACGTTATTTATCAATTTAACTCTAGAATTAAAGGATATACAACGAGAAACAACGTTTGACAACCTTTAAACAGTTTTAATAACTATCTCAAAAATTGTCGCTCTGATGGAAACAACTGCTGAGTTATCTACTCAAATTTTTTGAACAAAACGACTTACGTATTTTAAGCATGCTAACCTTTAGCCCGGTAAGCAAATTAAAAAAAAAAAAAACGCAATATGTAGGCTACACGAGAACGGAAACGTCGAGTAACCAAAACAAATGCGTTAAACAAATTCGTACACGTTATTTATCAATTTAACTCTAGAATTAAAGGATATACAACGAGAAACAACGTTTGACAACCTTTTAACAGTTTTAATAACTATCTCAAAAATGTTCGCTCTGATGGAAACAACTGCTGAGTTATCTACTCAAATTTGTTGAACAAAACGACTTACGTATTTTAAGCATGCTAACCTTTAGCCCGGTAAGCAAATTAAAAAAAAAAACGCAATATGTAGGCTACACGAGAACGGAGACGTCGAGTAACCAAAACAAATGCGTTAAACAAATTCGTACACGTTATTTATCAATTTAACTCTAGAATTAACGTATTTTAAGCATGCTAACCTTTAGGCCGGTAAGCAAATTAAAAAAAAAACGCAATATGTAGGCTACACGAGGACGGAGACGTCGAGTAACCAAAACAAATGCGTTAAACAAATTCGTACACGGTATTTATCAATTTAACTATAGAAATAAAGGACATACAACGAGAAACAACGTTTGACAACCTTTAAACAGTTTTAATAACTATCTCAAAAATTGTCGCTCTGATGGAAACAACTGCTGAGTTATCACTCAAATTTGTTGAACAAAACGACTTACGTATTTTAAGCATGCTAACCTTTAGCCCGGTAAGCAAATTAAAAAAAAAAACGCAATATGTAGGCTAAACGAGAACGGAGCCGTCGAGTAACCAAAACAAATGCGTTAAACAAATTCGTACACGGTATTTATCAATTTAACTCTAGAAATAAAGGATATACAACGAGAAACAACGTTTGACAACCTTTAAACAGTTTTAATAACTATCTCAAAAATTGTCGCTCTGATGCAAACAACTGCTGAGTTATCTACTAAAATTTGTTGAACAAAACGACTTACGTATTTTAAGCATGCTAACCTTTAGCCCGGTAAGCAAATTAAAAAAAAAACGCAATATGTAGGCTACACGAGAACGGAGACGTCGAGTAACCAAAACAAATGCGTTAAACAAATTCGTACACGTTATTTATCAATTTAACTCTAGAATTAAAGGATATACAACGAGAAACAACGTTTGACAACCTTTAAACAGTTTTAATAACTATCTCAAAAATTGTCGCTCTGATGGAAACAACTGCTGAGTTATCTACTCAAATTTGTTGAACAAAACGACTTACGTATTTTAAGCATGCTAACCTTTAGCCCGGTAAGCAAATTAAAAAAAAAAAACGCAATATGTAGGCTACACGAGAACGGAAACGTCGAGTAACCAAAACAAATGCGTTAAACAAATTCGTACACGTTATTTATCAATGTAACTCTAGAATTAAAGGATATACAACGAGAAACAACGTTTGACAACCTTTAAACAGTTTTAATAACTATCTCAAAAATTGTCGCTCTGATGGAAACAACTGCTGAGTTATCTACTCAAATTTGTTGAACAAAACGACTTACGTATTTTAAGCATGCTAACCTTTAGCCCGGTAAGCAAATTAAAAAAAAAACGCAATATGTAGGCTACACGAGAACGGAGACGTCGAGTAACCAAAACAAATGCGTTAAACAAATTCGTACACATTATTTATCAATTTAACTCTAGAATTAAAGGATATACAACGAGAAACAACGTTTGACAACCTTTAAACAGTTTTAATAACTATCTCAAAAATTGTCGCTCTGATGGAAACAACTGCTGAGTTATCTACTCAAATTTGTTGAACAAAACGACTTACGTATTTTAAGCATGCTAACCTTTAGCCCGGTAAGCAAATTAAAAAAAAAACGCAATATGTAGGCTACACGAGAACGGAGACGTCGAGTAACCAAAACAAATGCGTTAAACAAATTCGTACACGTTATTTATCAATTTAACTCTAGAATTAAAGGATATACAACGAGAAACAACGTTTGACAACCTTTAAACAGTTTTAGTAACTATCTCAAAAATTGTCGCTCTGATGCAAACAACTGCTGAGTTATCTACTCAAATTTGTTGAACAAAACGACTTACGTATTTTAAGCATGCTAACCTTTAGCCCGGTAAGCAAATTAAAAAAAAAACGCAATATGTAGGCTACACGAGAACGGAGCCGTCGAGTAACCAAAACAAATGCGTTAAACAAATTCGTACACGTTATTTATCAATTTAACTCTAGAATTAAAGGATATACAACGAGAAACAAAGTTTGACAACCTTTAAACAGTTTTAATAACTATCTCAAAAATTGTCGCTCTGATGCAAACACCTGCTGAGTTATCTACTCAAATTTGTTGAACAAAACGACTTACGTATTTTAAGCATGCTAACCTTTAGCCCGGTAAGCAAATTAAAAAAAAAACGCAATATGTAGGCTACACGAGAACGGAGACGTCGAGTAACCAAAACAAATGCGTTAAACAAATTCGTATACGTTATTTATCAATTTAACTCTAGAATTAAATGATATACAACGACAAACAACGTTTGACAACCTTTAAACAGTTTTAATAACTATCTCAAAAATTGTCGCTCTGATGGAAACAACTGCTGAGTTATCTACTCAAATTTGTTGAACAAAACGACTTACGTATTTTAAGCATGCTAACCTTTAGCCCGGTAAGCAAATTAAAAAAAAAACGCAATATGTAGGCTACACGAGAACGGAGACGTCGAGTAACCAAAACAAATTCGTTAAACAAATTCGTACACGTTATTTATCAATTTAACTCTAGAATTAAAGGATATACAACGAGAAACAACGTTTGACAACCTTTAAACAGTTTTAATAACTATCTCAAAAATTGTCGCTCTGATGCAAACAACTGATGAGTTATCTACTTAAATTTGTTGAACAAAACGACTTACGTATTTTAAGCATGCTAACCTTTAGCCCGGTAAGCAAATTAAAAAAAAAAAAACGCAATATGTAAGCTACACGAGAACGGAGACGTCGAGTAACCAAAGCAAATGCGTTAAACAAATTCGTACACGTTATTTATCAATTTAACTCTAGAATTAAAGGATATACAACGAGAAACATCGTTTGACAAACAACTGCTGAGTTATCTACTCAAATTTGTTGAACAAAACGACTTACGTATTTTAAGCATGCTAACCTTTAGCCCGGTAAGCAAATTTAAAAAAAAAAAACGCAATATGTAGGCTACACGAGAACGGAGCCATCGAGTAACCAAAACAAATAGGTTAAACAAATTCGTACACGGTATTTATCAATATAACTCTAGAAATAAAGGATATACAACGAGAAACAACGTTTGACAACCTTTAAACAGTAGTAATAACTATCTCAAAAATTGATGCTCTGATGCAAACAACTGCTGAGTTATCTACTCAAATTTGTTGAACAAAACGACTTACGTATTTTAAGCATGCTAACCTTTAGCCCGGTAAGCAAATTAAAAAAAAAAACGCAATATGTAGGCTACACGAGAACGGAGACGTCGAGTAACCAAAACAAATGCGTTAAACAAATTCGTACACGTTATTTATCAATTTAACTCTAGAATTAAAGGATATGCAACGAGAAACAACGTTTGACAACCTTTAAACAGTTTTAATAACTATCTCAAAAATTGTCGCTCTGATGCAAACAACTGATGAGTTATCTACTTAAATTTGTTGAACAAAACGACTTACGTATTTTAAGCATGCTAACCTTTAGCCCGGTAAGCAAATTAAAAAAAAAAAACGCAATATGTAGGCTACACGAGAACGGAGCCATCGAGTAACCAAAACAAATCGGTTAAACAAATTCGTACACGTTATTTATCAATTTAACTCTAGAATTAAAGGATATACAACGAGAAACAACGTTTGACAACCTTTAAACAGTTTTAATAACTATCTCAAAAATTGTCGCTCTGATGCAAACAACTGATGAGTTATCTACTTAAATTTGTTGAACAAAACGACTTACGTATTTTAAGCATGCTAACCTTTAGCCCGGTAAGCAAATTAAAAAAAAAAAACGCAATATGTAGGCTACACGAGAACGGAGACGTCGAATAACCAAAACAAATTCGTTAAACAAATTCGTACACGTTATTTATCAATTTAACTATAGAATTAAAGGATATACAACGAGAAACAAAGTTTGACAACCTTTAAACAGTTTTAATAACTATTACAAAAATTGTCGCTCTGATGCAAACAACTGCTGAGTTATCTATTCAAATTTGTTGAACAAAACGACTTACGTATTTTAAGCATGCTAACCTTTAGCCCGGTAAGCAAATTAAAAAAAAAAACGCAATATGTAGGCTACACGAGAACGGAGACGTCGAGTAACCAAAACAAATGCGTTAAACAAATTCGTACACGTTATTTATCACTTTAACTCTAGAATTAAATGATATACAACGAGAAACAACGTTTGACAACCTTTAAACAGTTTTAATAACTATCTCAAAAATTGTCGCTCTGATGGAAACAACTGCTGAGTTATCTACTCAAATTTGTTGAACAAAACGACTTACGTATTTTAAGCATGCTAACCTTTAGCCCGGTAAGCAAATTAAAAAAAAACGCAATATGTAGGCTACACGAGAACGGAGACGTCGAGTAACCAAACCAAATTCGTTAAACAAATTCGTACACGTTATTTATCAATTTAACTCTAGAATTAAAGGATATACAACGAGAAACAACGTTTGACAACCTTTAAACAGTTTTAATAACTATCTCAAAAATTGTCGCTCTGATGCAAACAACTGATGAGTTATCTACTTAAATTTGTTGAACAAAACGACTTACGTATTTTAAGCATGCTAACCGTTAGCCCGGTAAGCAAATTAAAAAAAAAAAAACGCAATATGTAGGCTACACGAGAACGGAGACGTCGAGTAACCAAAACAAATGCGTTAAACAAATTCGTACACGTTATTTATCAATTTAACTCTAGAATTAAATGATATACAACGAGAAACAACGTTTGACAACCTTTAAACAGTTTTAATAACTATCTCAAAAATTGTCGCTCTGATGGAAACAACTGCTGAGTTATCTACTCAAATTTGTTGAACAAAACGACCTACGTATTTTAAGCATGCTAACCTTTAGCCCGGTAAGCAAATTAAAAAAAAACGCAATATGTAGGCTACACGAGAACGGAGACGTCGAGTAACCAAAACAAATTCGTTAAACAAATTCGTACACGTTATTTATCAATTTAACTCTAGAATTAAAGGATATACAACGAGAAACAACTTTTGACAACCTTTAAACAGTTTTAATAACTATCTCAAAAATTGTCGCTCTGATCCAAACAACTGATGAGTTATCTACTTAAATTTGTTGAACAAAACGACTTACGTATTTTAAGCATGCTAACCTTTAGCCCGGTAAGCAAATTAAAAAAAAAAAAACGCAATATGTAGGCTACACGAGAACGGAGACGTCGAGTAACCAAAACAAATGCGTTAAACAAATTCGTACACGTTATTTATCAATTTAACTCTAGAATTAAAGGATATACAACGAGAAACATCGTTTGACAAACAACTGCTGAGTTATCTACTCAAATTTGTTGAACAAAACGATTTACGTATTTTAAGCATGCTAACCTTTAGCCCGGTAAGCAAATTAAAAAAAAAAACGCAATATGTAGGCTACACGAGAACGGAGACGTCGAGTAACCAAAACAAATGCGTTAAACAAATTCGTACACGTTATTTATCAATTTAACTCTAGAATTAAAGGATATACAACGAGAAACAAAGTTTGACAACCTTTAAACAGTTTTAATAACTATCTCAAAAATTGTCGCTCTGATGCAAACAACTGCTGAGTTATCTACTCAAATTTGTTGAACAAAACGACTTACGTATTTTAAGCATGCTAACCTTTAGCCCGGTAAGCAAATTAAAAAAAAAACGCAATATGTAGGCTACACGAGAACGGAGACGTCGAGTAACCAAAACAAATGCGTTAAACAAATTCGTATACGTTATTTATCAATTTAACTCTAGAATTAAATGATATACAACGAGAAACAACGTTTGACAACCTTTAAACAGTTTTAATAACTATCTCAAAAATTGTCGCTCTGATGGAAACAACTGCTGAGTTATCTACTCAAATTTGTTGAACAAAACGACTTACGTATTTTAAGCATGCTAACCTTTAGCCCGGTAAGCAAATTAAAAAAAAACGCAATATGTAGGCTACACGAGAACGGAGACGTCGAGTAACCAAAACAAATTCGTTAAACAAATTCGTACACGTTATTTATCAATTTAACTCTAGAATTAAAGGATATACAACGAGAAACAACGTTTGACAACCTTTAAACAGTTTTAATAACTATCTCAAAAATTGTCGCTCTGATGCAAACAACTGATGAGTTATCTACTTAAATTTGTTGAACAAAACGACTTACGTATTTTAAGCATGCTAACCTTTAGCCCGGTAAGCAAATTAAAAAAAAAAAAACGCAATATGTAAGCTACACGAGAACGGAGACGTCGAGTAACCAAAACAAATGCGTTAAACAAATTCGTACACGTTATTTATCAATTTAACTCTAGAATTAAAGGATATACAACGAGAAACATCGTTTGACAAACAACTGCTGAGTTATCTACTCAAATTTGTTGAACAAAACGACTTACGTATTTTAAGCATGCTAACCTTTAGCCCGGTAAGCAAATTAAAAAAAAAAAAAAACGCAATATGTAGGCTACACGAGAACGGAGCCATCGAGTAACCAAAACAAATAGGTTAAACAAATTCGTACATGGTATTTATCAATTTAACTCTAGAAATAAAGGATATACAACGAGAAACAACGTTTGACAACCTTTAAACAGTAGTAATAACTATCTCAAAAATTGTCGCTCTGATGCAAACTACTGCTTAGTTATCTACTCAAATTTGTTGAACAAAACGACTTACGTATTTTAAGCATGCTAACCTTTAGCCCGGTAAGCAAATTAAAAAAAAAAACGCAATATGTAGGCTACACGAGAACGGAGACGTCGAGTAACCAAAACAAATGCGTTAAACAAATTCGTACACGTTATTTATCAATTTAACTCTAGAATTAAAGGATATACAACGAGAAACAACGTTTGACAACCTTTAAACAGTTTTAATAACTATCTCAAAAATTGTCGCTCTGATGCAAACAACTGATGAGTTATCTACTTAAATTTGTTGAACAAAACGACTTACGTATTTTAAGCATGCTAACCTTTAGCCCGGTAAGCAAATTAAAAAAAAAAAACGCAATATGTAGGCTACACGAGAACGGAGCCATCGAGTAACCAAAACAAATAGGTTAAACAAATTCGTACACGTTATTTATCAATTTAACTCTAGAATTAAAGGATATACAACGAGAAACAACGTTTGACAACCTTTAAACAGTTTTAATAACTATCTCAAAAATTGTCGCTCTGATGCAAACAACTGATGAGTTATCTACTTAAATTTGTTGAACAAAACGACTTACGTATTTTAAGCATGCTAACCTTTAGCCCGGTAAGCAAATTAAAAAAAAAAAACGCAATATGTAGGCTACACGAGAACGGAGACGTCGAGTAACCAAAACAAATTCGTTAAACAAATTCGTACACGTTATTTATCAATTTAACTCTAGAATTAAAGGATATACAACGAGAAACAAAGTTTGACAACCTTTAAACAGTTTTAATAACTATCTCAAAAATTGTCGCTCTGATGCAAACAACTGCTGAGTTATCTATTCAAATTTGTTGAACAAAACGACTTACGTATTTTAAGCATGCTAACCTTTAGCCCGGTAAGCAAATTAAAAAAAAAAACGCAATATGTAGGCTACACGAGAACGGAGACGTCGAGTAACCAAAACAAATGCGTTAAACAAATTCGTACACGTTATTTATCAATTTAACTCTAGAATTAAATGATATACAACGAGAAACAACGTTTGACAACCTTTAAACAGTTTTAATAACTATCTCAAAAATTGTCGCTCTGATGGAAACAACTGCTGAGTTATCTACTCAAATTTGTTGAACAAAACGACTTACGTATTTTAAGCATGCTAACCTTTAGCCCGGTAAGCAAATTAAAAAAAAACGCAATATGTAGGCTACACGAGAACGGAGACGTCGAGTAACCAAAACAAATTCGTTAAACAAATTCGTACACGTTATTTATCAATTTAACTCTAGAATTAAAGGATATACAACGAGAAACAACGTTTGACCACCTTTAAACAGTTTTAATAACTATCTCAAAAATTGTCGCTCTGATGCAAACAACTGATGAGTTATCTACTTAAATTTGTTGAACAAAACGACTTACGTATTTTAAGCATGCTAACCTTTAGCCCGGTAAGCAAATTAAAAAAAAAAAAACGCAATATGTAGGCTACACGAGAACGGAGACGTCGAGTAACCAAAACAAATGCGTTAAACAAATTCGTACACGTTATTTATCAATTTAACTCTAGAATTAAATGATATACAACGAGAAACAACGTTTGACAACCTTTAAACAGTTTTAATAACTATCTCAAAAATTGTCGCTCTGATGGAAACAACTGCTGAGTTATCTACTCAAATTTGTTGAACAAAACGACCTACGTATTTTAAGCATGCTAACCTTTAGCCCGGTAAGCAAATTAAAAAAAAAACGCAATATGTAGGCTACACGAGAACGGAGACGTCGAGTAACCAAAACAAATTCGTTAAACAAATTCGTACACGTTATTTATCAATATAACTCTAGAATTAAAGGATATACAACGAGAAACAACGTTTGACAACCTTTAAACAGTTTTAATAACTATCTCAAAAATTGTCGCTCTGATGCAAACAACTGATGAGTTATCTACTTAAATTTGTTGAACAAAACGACTTACGTATTTTAAGCATGCTAACCTTTAGCCCGGTAAGCAAATTAAAAAAAAAAAAACGCAATATGTAGGCTACACGAGAACGGAGACGTCGAGTAACCAAAACAAATGCGTTAAACAAATTCGTACACGTTATTTATCAATTTAACTCTAGAATTAAAGGATATACAACGAGAAACATCGTTTGACAAACAACTGCTGAGTTATCTACTCAAATTTGTTGAACAAAACGACTTACGTATTTTAAGCATGCTAACCTTTAGCCCGGTAAGCAAATTAAAAAAAAAAACGCAATATGTAGGCTACACGAGAACGGAGACGTCGAGTAACCAAAACAAATGCGTTAAACAAATTCGTACACGTTATTTATCAATTTAACTCTAGAATTAAAGGATATACAACGAGAAACAACGTTTGACAACCTTTAAACAGTTTTAATAACTATCTCAAAAATTGTCGCTCTGATGCAAACAACTGCTGAGTTATCTACTCAAATTTGTTGAACAAAACGACTTACGTATTTTAAGCATGCTAACCTTTAGCCCGGTAAGCAAATTAAAAAAAAAACGCAATATGTAGGCTACACGAGAACGGAGTCGTCGAGTAACCAAAGCAAATGCGTTAAACAAATTCGTACACGTTATTTATCAATTTAACTCTAGAATTAAAGGATATACAACGAGAAACATCGTTTGACAAACAACTGCTAAGTTATCTACTCAAATTTGTTGAACAAAACGACTTATGTATTTTAAGCATGCTAACCTTTAGCCCGGTAAGTAAATTAAAAAAAAAAAACGCAATATGTAGGCTACACGAGAACGGAGCCATCGAGTAACCAAAACAAATAGGTTAAACAAATTCGTACACGGTATTTATCAATTTAACTCTAGAAATAAAGGATATACAACGAGAAACAACGTTTGACAACCTTTAAACAGTAGTAATAACTATCTCAAAAATTGTCGCTCTGATGCAAACAACTGCTGAGTTATCTACTCAAATTTGTTGAACAAAACGACTTACGTATTTTAAGCATGCTAACGTTTAGCCCGGTAAGCAAATTAAAAAAAAAAAACGCAATATGTAGGCTACACGAGAACGGAGCCGTCGAGTAACCAAAACAAATGCGTTAAACAAATTCGTACACGTTATTTATCAATTTAACTCTAGAATTAAAGGATATACAACGAGAAACATCGTTTGACAACCTTTAATCAGTTTTAATAACTATCTCAAAAATTGTCGCTCTGATGGAAACAACTGCTGAGTTATCTACTCAAATTTGTTGAACAAAACGACTTACGTATTTTAAGCATGCTAACCTTTAGCCCGGTAAGCAAATTAAAAAAAACAAGTAAGGAAGGCTAAGTTCGGGTGTAACCGAACATTACATACTCAGTTGAGAGCTATGGAGACAAAATAAGGAAAATCACCATGTAGGAAAATGAACCTAGGGTAACCCTGGAATGTGGTTGTATGACATGTGTATCAAATGGAAGGTATTAAAGAGTATTTTAAGAGAGAGTAGGCCATAGTTCTATGGATGGACGCCATTTAGGGATATCGCCATAAAGGTGGACCAGGGCTGACTCTAGAATGTGTTTGTACGATATGGGTATCAAATGAAAGGTGATAATGAGTATTTTAAAAGGGAATGGGCTTTAGTTCTATAGGTGAACGCCTTTTCGAGAAATCCCCATAAAGGTGGACCAGGGGTGACTCTAGAATATGTTTGTACGATATGGGTATCAAATGATGTGAGTATTGTTAATGAGTATTTTGAAAAGGAGTGATCCTTAGTTCCCTAGGTGGACGCCGTTTCGAGATATCGCCATAAAGGTGGACCAGGGGTGTCTCTAGTTGTACGATATGGGAATCAAATGAAAGGTGTTACTGAGCGTTTTAAGAGGGAGTGGGCATTAGGTCTATAGGTGGACGCCTTTTCGAAATGTCGCCATTAGGGTGGGCCAGGGGTGACTCTAGGATGTGTTTGTACGATATGGGTATCAAACGAAAGGTGTTACTGAGCATTTTAAGAGGGAGTGGGCATTAGGTCCATAGGTGGACGCCTTTTCGAGATATCGCCATTAGGGTGGGCCAGGGGTGACTCTGGAATGTGTTTGTACGATATGGGTATCAAATAAAAGGTGGTAATGAGTATTTTAAAAGGGAGCAATCCTTAGTTCTATAGGTGGACGCTTTTTCGAGATATCGCCATAAAGGTGAACCAAGGGTGACTCTAGAATGTTTTTACAATATGGGTATCAAACGAAAGGTGTTACTGAGCATTTTAAGAGGGAGTGGGCACTAGGTCTATAGGTGGACGCCTTTTCGAGATATCGCCATTAGGGTGGGCCAGGGTGACTCTAGAATGTTTGTACGATATGGGTATCAAACGAAAGGTGTTACTGAGCATTTTAAGAGAAAGTGGGCATTAGGTCTATAGTTGGGCGCCTTTTCGAGATATCGCCATTAGGGTGGGCCAGGGTGACTCTAGAATGTGTTTGTACGATATGGGTATCAAATGAAAGGCGGTAATGAGTATTTTGAAAGGGAGTAATCCTCAGTTCTATAGGTGGACGCCTTTTCGAGATATCGCCATAAAGGTTGACCAAGGGTGACTCTAGAATGTTTGTGCGATATGGGTATCAAACGAAAGGTGTTACTGAGCATTTTAAGAGGGAGTGGGCATTAGGTCTATAGGTGGACGCCTTTTCGAGATATCGCCATTAGGGTGGGCCAGGGGTGACTCTAGAATGTTTGTACGATATGGGTATCAAACGAAAGGTGTTACTGAGCATTTTAAGAGGGAGTGGGCATTAGGTCTATAGGTGGACGCCTTTTCGAGATATCGCCATTAGGGTGGGCCAGGGGTGACTCTAGAATGTTTGTACGATATGGGTATCAAAGGAAAGGTGTTACTGAGCATTTTAAGAGGGAGTGGACATTAGGT
Organism: Eurosta solidaginis; assembly: GCF_040869045.1. Classification (NCBI taxonomy): domain Eukaryota; kingdom Metazoa; phylum Arthropoda; class Insecta; order Diptera; family Tephritidae; genus Eurosta; species Eurosta solidaginis. The sequence goes on from NC_090321.1 coordinate 124,712,899, forward strand.
CTATAGGTGGACGCCTTTTCGAGATATCGCCATTAGGGTGGGCCAGGGGTGACTCTAGAATGTTTTTACGATATGGGTATCAAACGAAAGGTGTTACTGAGCATTTTAAGAAGGAGTGGGCATTAGGTCTATAGGTGCACGCCTTTTCGAGATATCGCCATTAGGGTGGACCAGGGTTGACTCTAAAATGTGTTTGTACGATATGGATATCAAATTAAAGGTATTGATGAGGGTTTTAAAAGCGAGTGGCCCTTAGATGTATATGTGAAGGCGTTCTCGCGATATCGACTAAATGTGGATCAGGAGATCCAGAAAATCATCTGTCGGGTACTGCTAATTTATTTATATATTCAATAACACTAACAGTATTCCTGCCAAGATTCCAAGGGCTGTTGATTTCGCCTTGTAGAACTTTTTCATTTTCTTCTACTTAATATGGTAGGTGTCACACCCATTTTACAAAGTTTTTTCCAAAGTTATATTTTGCGTCAATAAACCAATCCAGTTACCATGTTTCATCCCTTTTTTCGTATTTGGTATAGAATTATGGCATTTTTTTAATTTTTCGTAATTTTCGATATCGATAAAGTGGGCGTGGTTATGAACGGATTTCGGCCATTTTTTATACCAAGATAAAGTGAGTTCAGATAAGTACGTGGGCTAAGTTTAGTAAAGATATATCTGTTTTTGCTCAAGTTATTGTGTTAACGGCCGAGCGGAAGGACAGACGGTGGACTGTGTATAAAAACTGGGCGTGGCTTCCACCGATTTCGCCCATTTTCACAGAGAACAGTTAACGTCATAGAATCTATGCTCCTACCAAATTTCAAATGGATTGGTAAATTTTTGTTCGACTTAAGGCATTAAAAGTATTCTAGACACACTAAATGAAAATGGGCGGAGCCACGCCCATTTTGAAATTTTCTTTTATTTTTGTATTTTGTTGCATCATATCATTACTGGAGTTGAATTTTGACTTAATTTACTTATATACAGTAAAGATATTAAATTTTTTGTTAAAATTTGAATTAAAAAAAATTTTTTTTAAAAAGTGGGCGTGTTCTTCATCCAATTTTGCTAATTTTTATTTAGCACATATATAGTAACAGTAGTAACGTTCCTGCCAAATTTCATCATGATATCTTCAACGACTGCCAAATTACAGCTTGCAAAACTTTTAAATTACCTTCTTGTAAAATTGGGCGGTGCCACGCCCATTGTCCAAAATCTTACTAATTTTCTATTCTGCGTCATAACGTCAACCCATCTACCAAGTTTCATCGCTTTAACCGCCTTTGGCAATGAATTATCGCATTTTTTCGGTTTTTCGAAATTTTCGATATCGAAAAAGTGGGCGTGGTTATAGTCCGATATCGTTCATTTTAAATAGCGATCTGAGATGAGTGCTCAGGAACCTACATACCAAATTTCATCAAGATACCTCACAATTTACTCAAGTTATCGTGTTAACGGACGGACGGACGCACATGGCTCAATCAAATTTTTTTTGGATCCTGATTATTTTGATAATGGAAGTCTATATCTATCTCGATTCCTTTATATATGTACAACCAACCGTTATCCAATCAAACTTAATATACTCTGTGAGCTCTGCTCAACTGAGTATAAAAACGCAATATGTAGGCTACACGAGAACAGAGCCGTCGAGTAACCAAAACAAATGGGTTAAACAAATTCGTACACGTTATTTATCAATCTAACTCTAGAATTAAAGGATATACAACGAGAAACAACGTTTGACAACCTTTAGACAGTTTTAATAACTATCTCAAAAATTGTCGCTCTGATGCAAACAACTGATGAGTTATCTACTCAAATTTGTTGAACAAAACGACTTACGTATTTTAAGCATGCTAACCTTTAGCCCGGTAAGCAAATTAAAAAAAAAAAACGCAATATGTAGGCTACACGAGAACGGAGACGTCGAGTAACCAAAACAAATGCGTTAAACAAATTCGTACACGTTATTTATCAATTTAACTCTAGAATTAAAGGATATACAACGAGAAACAAAGTTTGACAACCTTTAAACAGTTTTAATAACTATCTCAAAAATTGTCGCTCTGATGCAAACAACTGCTGAGTTATCTACTCAAATTTGATGAACAAAACGACTTACGTATTTTAAGCATGCTAACCTTTAGCCCGGTAAGCAAATTAAAAAAAAAAACGCAATATGTAGGCTACACGAGAACGGAGCCGTCGAGTAACCAAAACAAATGCGTTAAACAAATTCGTACACGCTATTAATCAATTTAACTCTAGAATTAAAGGATATACAACGAGAAACATCGTTTGACAACCTTTAAATAGTTTTAATAACTATCTCAAAAATTGTCGCTCTGATGCAAACAACTGCTGAGTTATCTACTCAAATTTGTTGAACAAAACGACTTACGTATTTTAAGCATGCTAACCTTTAGCCCGTAAGCAAATTAAAAAAAAAACGCAATATGTTGGATACACGAGAGCGGAGCCGTCGAGTAACCAAAACAAATGCGTTAAACAAATTCGTACACGTTATTTATCAATTTAACTCTAGAATTAAAGGATATACAACGAGAAACAACGTTTGACAACCTTTAAACAGTTTTAATAACTATCTCAAAAATTGTCGCTCTGATGCAAACAACTGCTGAGTTATCTACTCAAATTTGTTGAACAAAACGACTTACGTATTTTAAGCATGCTAACCTTTAGCCCGGTAAGCAAATTAAAAAAAAAAACGCAATATGTAGGCTACACGAGAACGGAGATGTCGAGTAACCAAAACAAATGCGTTAAACAAATTCGTACACGTTATTTATCAATTTAACTCTAGAATTAAATGATATACAACGAGAAACAACGTTTGACAACCTTTAAACAGTTTTAATAACTATCTCAAAAATCGTCGCTCTGATGGAAACAACTGCTGAGTTATCTACTCAAATTTGTTGAACAAAATAACTTACGTATTTTAAGCATGCTAACCTTTAGCCCGGTAAGCAAATTAAAAAAAAAACGCAATATGTAGGGTACACGAGAACGGAGACGTCGAGTAACCAAAACAAATTCGTTAAAAAAATTCGTACACGTTATTTATCAATTTAACTCTAGAATTAAAGGATATACAACGAGAAACAACGTTTGACAACCTTTAAACAGTTTTAATAACTATCTCAAAAATTGTCGCTCTGATGCAAACAACTGCTGAGTTATCTACTCAAATTTGTTGAACAAAACGACTTACGTACTTTAAGCATGCTAACCTTTAGCCCGGTAAGCAAATTAAAAAAAAAAAAACGCAATATGTAGGCTACACGAGAACGGAGCCATCGAGTAACCAAAACAAATGGGTTAAACAAATTCGTACACGGTATTTATCAATTTAACTCTAGAAATAAAGAATATACAACGAGAAACAACGTTTGACAACCTTTAAACAGTTTTAATAACTATCTCAAAAATTGTCGCTCTGATGCAAACAACTGCTGAGTTATCTACTCAAATTTGTTGAACAAAACGACTTACGTATTTTAAGCATGCTAACCTTTAGCCCGGTAAGCAAATTAAAAAAAAAACACGCAGTATGCAGGCTACACGAGAACGGAGCCGTCGAGTAACCAAAACAAATGCGTTAAACAAATTCGTACACGTTATTTATCAATTTAACTCTAGAAATAAAGGATATACAACGAGAAACAACGTTTGACAACCTTTAAACAGTTTTAATAACTATCTCAAAAATTGTCGCTCTGATGGAAACAACTGCTGAGTTATCTACTCAAATTTGTTGAACAAAACGACTTACGTATTTTAAGCATGCTAACCTTTAGCCCGGTAAGCAAATTAAAAAAAAAACGCAATATGTAGGCTACATGAGAACGGAGCCGTCGAGTAACCAAAACAAATGCGTTAAACAAATTCGTACACGTTATTTATCAATTTAACTCTAGAATTAAAGGATATACAACGAGAAACAACGTTTGACAACCTTTAAACAGTTTTAATAACTATCTCAAAAATTGTCGCTCTGATGCAAACAACTGATGAGTTATCTACCTAAATTTGTTGAACAAAACGACTTACGTATTTTAAGCATGCTAACCTTTAGCCCGGTAAGCAAATTAAAAAAAAACGCAATATGTAGGCTACACGAGAACGGAGACTTCGAGTAACCAAAACAAATGCGTTAAACAAATTCGTACACGTTATTTATCAATTTAACTCTAGAATTAAAGGATATACAACGAGAAACAACGTTTGACAACCTTTAAACAATTTTAATAACTATCTCAAAAATTGTCGCTCTGATGCAAACAACTGATGAGTTATCTACTTAAATTTGTTGAACAAAACGACTTACGTATTTTAAGCATGCTAACCTTTAGCCCGGTAAGCAAATTAAAAAAAAAAACGCAATATGTAGGCTACACGAGAACGGAGACGTCGAGTAACCAAAACAAATGCGTTAAACAAATTCGTACACGTTATTTATCAATTTAACTCTAGAATTAAAGGATATACAACGAGAAACAACGTTTGACAACCTTTAAACAGTTTTAATAACTATCTCAAAAATTGTCGCTCTGATGCAAACAACTGATGAGTTATCTACTTAAATTTGTTGAACAAAACGACTTACGTATTTTAAGCATGCTAACCTTTAGCCCGGTAAGCAAATTAAAAAAAACAAGTAAGGAAAGCTAAGTTCGGGTGTAACCGAACATTACATACTCAGTTGAGAGCTATGGAGACAAAATAAGGAAAATCACCATGTAGGAAAATGAACCTAGGGTAACCCTGGAATGTGGTTGTATGACATGTGTATCAAATGGAAGGTATTAAAGAGTATTTTAAGAGAGAGTAGGCCATAGTTCTATGGATGGACGCCATTTAGGGATATCGCCATAAAGGTGGACCAGGGCTGACTCTAGATTGTGTTTGTACGATATGGGTATCAAATGAAAGGTGATAATGAGTATTTTAAAAGGGAATGGGCTTTAGTTCTATATGTGAACGCCTTTTCGAGAAATCCCCATAAAGGTGGACCAGGGGTGACTCTAGAATATGTTTGTACGATATGGGTATCAAATGAAAGCTGTTAATGAGTATTTTGAAAAGGAGTGATCCTTAGTTCCCTAGGTGGACGCCGTTTCGAGATATCGCCATAAAGGTGGACCAGGGGTGTCTCTAGTTGTACGATATGGGAATCAAATGAAAGGTGTTACTGAGCATTTTAGGAGGGAGTGGGCATTAGGTCTATAGGTGGACGCCTTTTCGAAATGTCGCCATTAGGGTGGGCCAGGGGTGACTCTAGAATGTGTTTGTATTATATGGGTATCAAATGAAAGATGGTAATGAGTATTTTAAAAGGGAGTAATCCTTAGTTCTATAGGTGGACGCCTTTTCGAGATATCGCCATAAAGGTGGACCAAGGGTGACTCTAGAATGGTTGTACGATATGGGTATCAAACGAAAGGTGTTACTGAGCATTTTAAGAGGGAGTGGGCATTAGGTCTATAGGTGGACGCCTTTTCGAGATATCGTCATTAGGGTGGGCCAGGGGTGACTCTAGAATGTGTTTGTACGATATGGGTATCAAACGAAAGGTGTTACTGAGCATTTTAAGAGCGAGTGGGCATTAGGTCTATAGGTGGACGCCTTTTCGAGATATCGCCATTAGGGTGGGCCAGGGGTGACTCTAGAATGTTTGTACGATATGGGTAGCAAACGAAAGGTGTTACTGAGCATTTTAAGAGGGAGTGGGCATTAGGTCTACAGGTGGACGCCTTTTCGAGATATCGCCATTAGGGTGGGCCTGGGGTGACTCTAGAATGTTTGTACGATATGGGTATCAAACGAAAGGTGTTACTGAGCATTTTAAGAGGGAGTGGACATTAGGTCTATAGGTGGACGCCTTTTCGAGATATCGCCATTAGGGTGAGCCAGGGGTGACTCTAGAATGTTTTTACGATATGGGTATCAAACGAAAGGTGTTACTGAGCATTTTAAGAGGGAGTGGGCATTAGGTCTATAGGTGGACGCCTTTTCGAGATATCGCCATTAGGGTGGGCCAGGGGTTACTCTAGAATGTTTGTACGATATGGGTATCAAACGAAAGGTGTTACTGAGCATTTTAAGAGGGAGTGGGCATTAGGTCTATAGGTGGACGCCTTTTCGAGATATCGCCATTAGGGTGGGCCAGGGGTGACTCTAGAATGTTTGTACGATATGGGTAGCAAACGAAAGGTGTTACTGAGCATTTTAAGAGGGAGTGGGCATTAGGTCTATAGGTGGACGCCTTTTCGAGATATCGCCATTAGGGTGGGCCAGGGGTGACTCTAGAATGTTTGTACGATATGGGTATCAAACGAAAGGTGTTACTGAGCATTTTAAGAGGGAGTGGACATTAGGTCTATAGGTGGAGCATTTTCGAGATATCGCCATTAGGGTGAGCCAGGGGTGACTCTAGAATGTTTTTACGATATGGGTATCAAACGAAAGGTGTTACTGAGCATTTTAAGAGGGACTGGGCATTAGGTCTATAGGTGCACGCCTTTTCGAGATATCGCCATTAGGGTGGACCAGGGTTGACTCTAGAATGTTTGTACGATATGGGTATCAAACGAAAGGTGTTACTGAGCATTTTAAGAGGGAGTGGACATTAGGTCTATAGGTGGAGCATTTTCGAGATATCGCCATTAGGGTGAGCCAGGGGTGACTCTAGAATGTTTTTACGATATGGGTATCAAACGAAAGGTGTTACTGAGCATTTTAAGAGGGAGTGGACATTAGGTCTATAGGTGGAGCATTTTCGAGATATCGCCATTAGGGTGAGCCAGGGGTGACTCTAGAATGTTTTTACGATATGGGTATCAAACGAAAGGTGTTACTGAGCATTTTAAGAGGGAGTGGGCATTAGGTCTATAGGTGCACGCCTTTTCGAGATATCGCCATTAGGGTGTACCAGGGTTGACTCTAGAATGTTTGTACCATATGGGTATCAAACGAAAGGTGTTACTGAGCATTTTAAGACGGAGTGGACATTAGGTCTATAGGTGGACGCCTTTTCGAGATATCGCCGGTAGGGTGGGCCAGGGGTGACTCTAGAATGTTTTTACGATATGGGTATCAAACGAAAGGTGTTACTGAGCATTTTAAGAGGGAGTGGGTATTAGGTCTATAGGTGCACGCCTTTTCGAGATATCGCCATTAGGGTGGACCAGGGTTGACTCTAGAATGTGTTTGTATGATATGGATATCAAATTAAAGGTATTGATGAGGGTTTTAAAAGCGAGTGGCCCTTAGATGTATATGTGAAGGCGTTCTCGCGATATCGACCAAATGTGGATCAGGAGATCCAGAAAATCATCTGTCGGGTACTGCTAATTTATTTATATATTCAATAACACTAACAGTATTCCTGCCAAGATTCCAAGGGCTGTTGATTTCGCCTTGTAGAACTTTCTCATTTTCTTCTACTTAATATGGTAGGTGTCACACCCATTTTACAAAGTTTTTTCCAAAGTTATATTTTGCGTCAATAAACCAATCCAGTTACCATGTTTCATCCCTTTTTTCGTATTTGGTATAGAATTATGTAATTTTTTTAATTTTTCGTAATTTTCGATATCGATAAAGTGGGCGTGGTTATGGTCGGATTTCGGACATTTTTTATACCAAGATAAAGTGAGTTCAGATAAGTATGTGGGCTAAGTTTAGTAAAGATATATCGGTTTTTGCTCAAGTTATTGTGTTAATGGCCGAGCGGAAGGACAGACGGTGGACTGTGTATAAAAACTGGGCGTGGCTTCCACCGATTTCGCCCATTTTCACAGAGAACTGTTAACGTCATAGAATCTATGCTCCTACCAAATTTCAATAGGATTGGTAAATTTTTGTTCGACTTATGGCATTAAAAGTATTCTAGACACACTAAATGAAAATGGGCGGAGCCACGCCCATTTTGAAATTTTCTTTTATTTTTGTATTTTGTTGCATCATATCATTACTGGAGTTGAATTTTGACTTAATTTACTTATATACAGTAAAGATATTAAATTTTTTGTTAAAACTTGAATTTAAAAAAATTTTTTTTTAAAAAGTGGGCGTGTTCTTCATCCAATTTTGCTAATTTTTATTTAGCACATATATAGTAATAGTAGTAACGTTCCTGCCAAATTTCATCATGATATCTTCAACGACTGCCAAATTACAGCTTGCAAAACTTTTAAATTACTTTCTTGTAAAATTGGGCGGTGCCACGCCCATTGTCCAAAATCTTACTAATTTTCTATTCTGCGTCATAACGTCAACCCAACTACCAAGTTTCATCGCTTTAACCGCCTTTGGCAATGAATTATCACATTTTTTCGGTTTTTCGAAATTTTCGATATCGAAAAAGTGGGCGTGGTTATAGTCCGATATCGTTCATTTTAAATAGCGATCTGAGATGAGTGCTCAGGAACCTACATACCAAATTTCATCAAGATACCTCAAAATTTACTCAAGTTATCGTGTTAACGGACGGACAGACGGACGGACGGAAATGGCTCAATCAAATTTTTTCTGGATCCTGATTATTTTGATATATGGAAGTCTATATCTATCTCGATTCCTTTATATATGTACAACCAACCGTTATCCAATCAAACTTAATATACTCTGTGAGCTCTGCTCAACTGAGTATAAAAAAACGCAACATGTAGGCTACACGAGAACGGAGCCGTCGAGTAACCAAAACAAATGCGCTTAACAAATTCGTACACGTTATTTATCAATTTAACTCTAGAATTAAAGGATATACAACGAGAAACAACGTTTGACAACCTTTAAACAGTTTTAATAACTATCTCAAAAATTGTCGCTCTGATGCAAACAACTGATGAGTTATCTACTCAAATTTGTTGAACAAAACGACTTACGTATTTTAAGCATGCTAACCTTTAGCCCGGTAAGCAAATTAAAAAAAAAAACGCAATATGTAGGCTACACGAGAACGGAGACGTCGAGTAACCAAAACAAATGCGTTAAACAAATTCGTACACGTTATTTATCAATTTAACTCTAGAATTAAAGGATATACAACGAGAAACATTGTTTGACAACCTTTAAATAGTTTTAATAACTATCTCAAAAATTGTCGCTCTGATGCAAACAACTGCTGAGTTATCTACTCAAATTTGTTGAACAAAACGACTTACGTATTTTAAGCATGCTAACCTTTAGCCCGGTAAGCAAATAAAAAAAAAAAACGCAATATGTAGGCTACACGAGAACGGAGACGTCGAGTAACCAAAACAAATGCGTTAAACAAATTCGTGCACGTTATTTATCAATTTAACTCTAGAATTAAAGGATATACAACGAGAAACAACGTTTGACAACCTTTAAATAGTTTTAATAACTATCTCAAAAATTGTCGCTCTGATGCAAACAACTGATGAGTTATCTACTTAAATTTGTTGAACAAAACGACTTACGTATTTTAAGCATGCTAACCTTTAGGCCGGTAAGCAAATTAAAAAAAAACGCAATATGTAGGCTACACGAGAACGGAGACGTCGAGTAACCAAAACAAATGCGTTAAACAAATTCGTACACGTTATTTATCAACTTAACTCTAGAATTAAAGGATATACAACGAGAAACATCATTTGACAACCTTTAAATAGTTTTAATAACTATCTCAAAAGTTGTCGCTCTGATGCAAACAACTGCTGAGTTATCTACTCAAATTTGTTGAACAAAACGACTTACGTATTTTAAGCATGCTAACCTTTAGCCCGGTAAGCAAATTAAAAAAAAGACGCAATATGTAGGCTACACGAGAACGGAGACGTCGAGTAACCAAAACAAATGCGTTAAACAAATTCGTACACGTTATTTATCAATTTAACTCTAGAATTAAAGGATATACAACGAGAAACATCATTTGACAACCTTTAAATAGTTTTAATAACTATCTCAAAAGTTGTCGCTCTGATGCAAACAACTGCTGAGTTATCTACTCAAATTTGTTGAACAAAACGACTTACGTATTTTAAGCACGCTAACCTTTAGCCCGGTAAGCAAATTAAAAAAAAAAAACGCAATATGTAGGCTACACGAGAACGGAGACGTCGAGTAACCAAAACAAATGCGTTAAACAAATTCGTACACGTTATTTATCAGTTTAACTCTAGAATTAAAGGATATACAACGAGAAACAACGTTTGACAACCTTTAAACAGTTTTAATAACTATCTCAAAAATTGTCGCTCTGATGCAAACAACTGCTGAGTTATCTACTCAAATTTGTTGAACAAAACAACTTACGTATTTTAAGCATGCTAACCTTTAGCCCGGTAAGCAAATAAAAAAAAACGCAATATGTAGGCTACACGAGAACGGAGCCGTCGAGTAACCAAAACAAATGCGTTAAACAAATTCCTACACGTTATTTATCAATTTAACTCTAGAATTAAAGGATATACAACGAGAAACAACGTTTGACAACCTTTAAACAGTTTTAATAACTATCTCAAAAATTGTCGCTCTGATGCAAACAACTGATGAGTTATCTACTTAAATTTGTTGAACAAAATGACTTACGTATTTTAAGCATGCTAACCTTTAGCCCGGTAAGCAAATTAAAAAAAAAAACGTAATATGTAGGCTACACGAGAACGGAGACGTCGAGTAACCAAAACAAATGCGTTAAACAAATTCGTACACGTTATTTATCAATTTAACTCTAGAATTGAAGGATATACAACGAGAAACAACGTTTGACAACCTTTAAACAGTTTTAATAACTATCTCAAAAATTGTCGCTCTGATGCAAACAACTGATGAGTTATCTACTTAAATTTGTTGAACAAAACGACTTACGTATTTTAAGCATGCTAACCTTTAGCCCGGTAAGCAAATTAAAAAAAAAAAACGCAATATGTAGGCTACACGAGAACGGAGACGTCGAGTAACCAAAACAAATGCGTTAAACAAATTCGTACACGTTATTTATCAATTTAACTCTAGAATTAAAGGATATACAACGAGAAACAACGTTTGACAACCTTTAAACAGTTTTAATAACTATCTCAAAAATTGTCGCTCTGATGCAAACAACTGCTCAGTTATCTACTCAAATTTGTTGAACAAAACGACTTACGTATTTTAAGCATGCTAACCTTTAGCCCGGTAAGCAAATTAAAAAAAAAACGCAATATGTAGGCTACACGAGAACGGAGCCGTCGAGTTACCAAAACAAATGCGTTAAACAAATTCGTACACGTTATTTATCAATTTAACTCTAGAATTAAAGGATATACAACGAGAAACATCGTTTGACACCCTTTAAATAGTTTTAATAACTATCTCAAAAATTGTCGCTCTGATGCAAACAACTGCTGAGTTATCTACTCAAATTTGTTGAAAAAAAGACTTACGTATTTTAAGCATGCTAACCTTTAGCCCGGTAAGCAAATTAAAAAAAAAAACGCAATATGTAGGCTACACGAGAACGGAGACGTCGAGTAACCAAAACAAATGCGTTAAACAAATTCGTACACGTTATTTATCAATTTAGCTCTAGAATTAAGGGATATACAACGAGAAACAACGTTTGACAACCTTTAAACAGTTTTAATAACTATCTCAAAAATTGTCGCTCTGATGGAAACAACTGCTGAGTTATCTACTCAAATTTGTTGAACAAAACGACTTACATATTTTAAGCATGCTAACCTTTAGCCCGGTAAGCAAATTAAAAAAAAAACGCAATATGTAGGCTACACGAGAACGGAGCCGTCGAGTTACCAAAACAAATGCGTTAAACAAATTCGCACACGTTATTTATCAATTTAACTGTAGAAATAAAGGATATACCACGAGAAACAACGTTTGGCAACCTTTAAACAGTTTTAATAACTATCTCAAAAATTGTCGCTCTGATGGAAACAACTGCTGAGTTATCTACTCAAATTTGTTGAACAAAACGACTTACGTATTTTAAGCATGCTAACTTTAGCCCGGTAAGCAAATTAAAAAACAACGCAATATGTAGGCTACACGAGAACGGAGCCGTCGAGTAACCAAAACAAATGCGTTAAACAAATTCGTACACTTTATTTATCAATTTAACTCTAGAAATAAAGGATATACAACGAGAAACAACGTTTGACAACCTTTAAACAGTTTTAATAACTATCTCAAAAATTGTCGCTCTGATGGAAACAACTGCTGAGTTATCTACTCAAATTTGTTGAACAAAATGACTTACGTATTTTAAGCATGCTAACTTTAGCCCGGTAAGCAAATTAAAAAACAACGCAATATGTAGGCTACACGAGAACGGAGCCGTCGAGTAACCAAAACAAATGCGTTAAACAAATTCGTACACTTTATTTATCAATTTAACTCTAGAAATAAAGGATATACAACGAGAAACAACGTTTGACAACCTTTAAACAGTTTTAATAACTATCTCAAAAATTGTCGCTCTGATGGAAACAACTGCTGAGTTATCTACTCAAATTTGTTGAACAAAACGACTTACGTATTTTAAGCACGCTAGCCTTTAGCCCGGTAAGCAAATTAAAAAAAAAACGCAATATGTAGGCTACACGAGAACGGAGCCGTCGAGTAACCAAAACAAATGCGTTAAACAAATTCGTACACGGTATTTATCAATTTAACACTAGAATTAAAGGATATACAACGAGAAACAACGTTTGACAACCTTTAAACAGTTTTAATAACTATCTCAAAAATTGTCGCTCTGATGGAAACAACTGCTGAGTTATCTACTCAAATTTGTTGAACAAAACGACTTACGTATTTTAAGCATGCTAACCTTTAGCCCGGTAAGCAAATTTAAAAAAAAAAAACGCAATATGTTGGCTACACGTGACCGGAGACGTCGAGTAACCAAAACAAATGCGTTAAACAAATTCGTACACGTTATTTATCAATTTAACTCTAGAATTACAGGATATACAACGAGAAACAACGTTTGACAACCTTTAAACAGTTTTAATAACTATCTCAAAAATTGTCGCTCTGATGGAAACAACTGCTGAGTTATCTACTCAAATTTGTTGAACAAAACGACTTACGTATTTTAAGCATGCTAACCTTTAGCCCGGTAAGCAAGTTAAAAAAAAAACCAATATGTAGGCTACACGAGAACGGAGCCGTCGAGTAACCAAAACAAATGCGTTAAACAAATTCGTACACGTTATTTATCAATTTAACTCTAGAATTAAAGGATATACAACGAGAAACAACGTTTGACAACCTTTAAACAGTTTTAATAACTATCTCAAAAATTATCGCTCTGATGCAAACAACTGCTGAGTTATATACTCAAATTTGTTGAACAAAACGACTTACGTATTTTAAGCATGCTAACCTTTAGCCCGGTAAGCAAATTAAAAAAAAACGCAATATGTAGGCTACACGAGAACGGAGACGTCGAGTAAACAAAACAAATGCGTTAAACAAATTCGTACACGGTATTTATCAATTTAACACTAGAATTAAAGGATATACAACGAGAAACAACGTGTGACAACCTTTAAACAGTTTTAATAACTATCTCAAATATTGTCGCTCTGATGCAAACAACTGCTGAATTATCTACTCAAATTTGTTGAACAAAACGACTTACGTATTTTAAGCATGCTAACCTTTAGCCCGGTAAGCAAATTAAAAAAAAGCGCAATATGTAGGCTACATGAGAACGGAGCCGTCGAGTAACCAAAACAAATGCGGTAAACAAATTCGTACACGTTATTTATCAATTTAACTCTAGAATTAAAGGATATACAACGAGAAACAACGTTTGACAACCTTTAAACAGTTTTAATAACTATCTCAAAAATTGTCGCTCTGATGCAAACAACTGATGAGTTATCTACTCAAATTTGTTGAACAAAACGACTTCGTATTTTAAGCATGCTAACCTTTAGCCCGGTAAGCAAATTAAAAAAAACAAGTAAGGAAGGCTAAGTTCGGGTGTAACCGAACATTACATACTCAGTTGAGAGCTTTGGAGACAAAATAAGGAAAATCACCATGTAGGAAAATGAACCTAGGGTAACCCTGGAATGTGGTTGTATGACATGTGTATCAAATGGAAGGTATTAAAGAGTATTTTAAGAGAGAGTAGGCCATAGTTCTATGGATGGACGCCATTTAGGGATATCGCCATAAAGGTGGACCAGGGCTGACTCTAGAATGTGTTTGTACGATATGGGTATCAAATGAAAGGTGATAATGAGTATTTTAAAAGGGAATGGGCTTTAGTTCTATAGGTGAACGCCTTTTCGAGAAATCCCCATAAAGGTCGACCAGGGGTGACTCTAGAATATGTTTGTACGATATGGGTATCAAATGAAAGCTGTTAATGAGTATTTTGAAAAGGAGTGATCCTTAGTTCCCTAGGTGGACGCCGTTTCGAGATATCGCCATAAAGGTGGACCAGGGGTGTCTCTAGTTGTACGATATGGGAATCAAATGAAAGGTGTTACTGAGCGTTTTAAGAGGGAGTGGGCATTAGGTCTATAGGTGGACGCCTTTTCGAAATGTCGCCATAAGGGTGGGCCAGGGGTGACTCTAGGATGTGTTTGTACGATATGGGTATCAAACGAAAGGTGTTACTGAGCATTTTAAGAGGGAGTGGGCATTAGGTCCATAGGTGGACGCCTTTTCGAGATATCGCCATTAGGGTGGGCCAGGAGTGACTCTGGAATGTGTTTGTACGATATGGGTATCAAATGAAAGGTGGTAATGAGTATTTTAAAAGGGAGCAATCCTTAGTTCTATAGGTGGACGCCTTTTCGAGATATCGCCATAAAGGTGGACCAAGGGTGACTCTAGAATGTTTTTACGATATGGGTATCAAACGAAAGGTGTTACTGAGCATTTTAAGAGGGAGTGGGCACTAGGTCTATAGGTGGACGCCTTTTCGAGATATCGCCATTAGGGTGGGCCAGGGGTGACTCTAGAATGTTTGTACGATATGGGTATCAAACGAAAGGTGTTACTGAGCATTTTAAGAGAAAGTGGGCATTAGGTCTATAGGTGGGCGCCTTTTCGAGATATCGCCATTAGGGTGGGCCAGGGTGACTCTAGAATGTGTTTGTACGATATGGGTATCAAAGGAAAGGTATTACTGAGCATTTTAAGAGGGAGTGGACATTAGGTCTATAGGTGGACGCCTTTTCGAGATATCGCCATTAGGGTGGGCCAGGGGTGACTCTAGAATGTTTTTACGATATGGGTATCAAACGAAAGGTGTTACTGAGCATTTTAAGAGGGAGTGGGCATTAGGTCTATAGGTGCACGCCTTTTCGAGATATCGCCATTAGGGTGGACCAGGGTTGACTCTAGAATGTGTTTGTACGATATGGATATCAAATTAAAGGTATTGATGAGGGTTTTAAAAGCGAGTGTCCCTTAGATGTATATGTGAAGGCGTTCTCGCGATATCGACCAAATGTGGATCAGGAGATCCAGAAAATCATCTGTCGGGTACTGCTAATTTATTTATATATTCAATAACACTTACAGTATTCCTGCCAAGATTCCAAGGGCTGTTGATTTCGCCTTGTAGAACTTTTTCATTTTCTTCTACTTAATATGGTAGGTGTCACACCCATTTTACAAAGTTTTTTCCAAAGTTATATTTTGCGTCAATAAACCAATCCAGTTACCATGCTTCATCCCTTTTTTCGTATTTGGTATAGAATTATGGCATTTTTTTAATTTTTCGTAATTTTCGATATCGATAAAGTGGGCGTGGTTATGGTCGGCTTTCGGCCATTTTTTATACCAAGATAAAGTGAGTTCAGATAAGTACGTGGGCTAAGTTTAGTAAAGATATATCGGTTTTTGCTCAAGTTATTGTGTTAACGGCCGAGCGGAAGGACAGACGGTGGACTGTGTATAAAAACTGGGCGTGGCTTCCACCGATTTCGCCCATTTTCACAGAGAACAGTTAACGTCATAGAATCTATGCTCCTACCAAATTTCAAAAGGATTGGTAAATTTTTGTTCGACTTATGGCATTAAAAGTATTCTAGACACACTAAATGAAAATGGGCGGAGCCACGTCCATTTTGAAATTTTCTTTTATTTTTGTATTTTGTTGCATCATATCATTACTGGAGTTGAATTTTGACTTAATTTACTTATATACAGTAAAGATATTAAAATTTGAATTTAAAAAAAAATTTTTTTAAAAAGTGGGCGTGTTCTTCATCCAATTTTGCTAATTTTTATTTAGCACATATATAGTAATAGTAGTAACGTTCCTGCCAAATTTCATCATGATATCTTCAACGACTGCCAAATTTCAGCTTGCAAAACTTTTAAATTACCTTCTTGTAAAATTGGGCGGTGCCACGCCCATTGTCCAAAATCTTACTAATTTTCTATTCTGCGTCATAACGTCAACCCATCTACCAAGTTTCATCGGTTTAACCGCCTTTGGCAATGAATTATCGCATTTTTTCGGTTTTTCGAAATTTTCGATATCGAAAAAGTGGGCGTGGTTATAGTCCGATATCGTTCATTTTAAATAGCGATCTGAGATGAGTGCTCAGGAACCTACATACCAAATTTCATTAAGATACCTCGAAATTTACTCAAGTTATCGTGTTAACGGACGGACGGACGGACGGACGGACGGACATGGCTCAATCAAATTTTTTCTGGATCCTGATTATTTTGATATATGGAAGTCTATATCTATCTCGATTCCTTTATATATGTACAACCAACCGTTATCCAATCAAACTTAATATACTCTGTGAGCTCTGCTCAACTGAGTATAAAAACGCAATATGTAGGCTACACGAGAACGGAGACGTCGAGTAACCAAAACAAATGCGTTAAACAAATTCGTACACGTTATTTATCAATTTAACTCTAGAATTAAAGGATATACAACGAGAAACAACGTTTGACAACCTTTAAATAGTTTTAATTACTATCTCAAAAATTGTCGCTCTGATGGAAACAACTGCTGAGTTATCTACTCAAATTTGTTGAACAAAACGACTTACGTATTTTAAGCATGCTAACCTTTAGCCCGGTAAGCAAATTAAAAAAAAAAAACGCAATATGTAGGCTACACGAGAACGGAGACGTCGAGTAACCAAAACAAATGCGTTAAACAAATTCGTACACGGTATTTATCAATTTAACACTAGAATTAAAGGATATACAACGAGAAACAACGTTTGACAACCTTTAAACAGTTTTAATAACTATCTCAAAAATTGTCGCTCTGATGCAAACAACTGCTGAGTTATCTACTCAAATTTGTTGAACAAAACGACTTACGTATTTTAAGCATGCTAACCTTTAGCCTGGTAAGCAAATTAAAAAAAAAACGCAATATGTAGGCTACACGAGAACGGAGACGTCGAGTAACCAAAACAAATGCGTTAAACAAATTCGTACACGTTATTTATCAATTTAACTCTAGAATTAAAGGATATGCAACGAGAAACAACGTTTGACAACCTTTAAACAGTTTTAATAACTATCTCAAAAATTGTCGCTCTGATGCAAACAACTGCTGAATTATCTACTCAAATTTGTTGAACAAAACGACTTACGTATTTTAAGCATGCTAACCTTTAGCCCGGTAAGCAAATTAAAAAACAAGTAAGGAAGGCTAAGTTCGGGTGTAACCGAACATTACATACTCAGTTGAGAGCTATGGAGACAAAATAAGGAAAATCACCATGTAGGAAAATGAACCTATGGTAACCCTGGAATGTGGTTGTATGACATGTGTATCAAATGGAAGGTATTAAAGAGTATTTTAAGAGAGAGTAGGCCATAGTTCTATGGATGGACGCCATTTAGGGATATCGCCATAAAGGTGGACCAGGGCTGACTCTAGAATGTGTTTGTACGATATGGGTATCAAATGAAAGGTGATAATGAGTATTTTAAAAGGGAATGGGCTTTAGTTCTATAGGTGAACGCCTTTTCGAGAAATCCCCATAAAGGTGGACCAGGGGTGACTCTAGAATATGTTTGTACGATATGGGTATCAAATGAAAGCTGTTAATGAGTACTTTGAAAAGGAGTGATCCTTAGTTCCCTAGGTGGACGCCGTTTCGAGATATCGCCATAAAGGTGGACCAGGGGTGTCTCTAGTTGTACGATATGGGAATCAAATGAAAGGTGTTACTGAGCGTTTTAAGAGGGAGTGGGCATTAGGTCTATAGGTGGACGCCTTTTCGAAATGTCGCCATTAGGGTGGGCCAGGGGTGACTCTAGGATGTGTTTGTACGATATGGGTATCAAACGAAAGGTGTTACTGAGCATTTTAAGAGGGAGTGGGCATTAGGTCCATAGGTGGACGCCTTTTCGAGATATCGCCATTAGGGTGGACCAAGGGTGACTCTAGAAGGTTTTTACGATATGGGTATCAAACGAAAGGTGTTACTGAGCATTTTAAGAGGGAGTGGGCACTAGGTCTATAGGTGGACGCCTTTTCGAGATATCGCCATTAGGGTGGGCCAGGGGTGACTCTAGGATGTGTTTGTACGATATGGGTATCAAACGAAAGGTGTTACTGAGCGTTTTAAGAGGGAGTGGGCATCAGGTCTATAGGTGGACGCCTTTTCGAGATATCGCCATTAGGGTGGGCCAGGGGTGACTCTGGAATGTGTTTGTACGATATGGGTATCAAATGAAAGGTGGTAATGAGTATTTTAAAAGGGAGCAATCCTTAGTTCTATAGGTGGACGCCTTTTCGAGATATCGCCATAAAGGTGGACCAAGGGTGACTCTAGAATGTTTTTACGATATGGGTATCAAACGAAAGGTGTTACTGAGCATTTTAAGAGGGAGTGGGCACTAGGTCTATAGGTGGACGCCTTTTCGAGATATCGCCATTAGGGTGGGCCAGGGGTGACTCTAGAATGTTTGTACGATATGGGTATCAAACGAAAGGTGTTACTGAGCATTTTAAGAGAAAGTCGGCATTAGGTCTATAGGTGGGCGCCTTTTCGAGATATCGCCATTAGGGTGGGCCAGGGTGACTCTAGAATGTGTTTGTACGATATGGGTATCAAATGAAAGGTGGTAATGAGTATTTTAAAAGGGAGTAATCCTCAGTTCTATAGGTGGACGCCTTTTCGAGATATCGCCATAAAGGTTGACCAAGGGTGACTCTAGAATGTTTGTACGATATGGGTATCAAACGAAAGGTGTTACTGAGCATTTTAAGAGCGAGTGGGCATTAGGTCTATAGGTGGACGCCTTTTCGAGATATCGCCATTAGGGTGGGCCAGGGGTGACTCTAGAATGTTTGTACGATATGGGTATCAAACGAAAGGTGTTACTGAGCATTTTAAGAGGGAGTGGGCATTAGGTCTATAGGTGGACGCCTTTTCAAGATATCGCCATTAGGGTGGGCCAGGGGTGACTCTAGAATGTTTGTACGATATGGGTATCAAAGGAAAGGTGTTACTGAGCAATTTAAGAGGGAGTGGACATTAGGTCTATAGGTGGACGCCTTTTCGAGATATTGCCATTAGGGTGGGCCAGGGGTGACTCTAGAATGTTTTTACGATATGGGTATCAAACGAAAGGTGTTACTGAGCATTTTAAGAGGGAGTGGGCATTAGGTCTATAGGTGCACGCCTTTTCGAGATATCGCCATTAGGGTGGACCAGGGTTGACTCTAGAATGTGTTTGTACGATATGGATATCAAATTAAAGGTATTGATGAGGGTTTTAAAAGCGAGTGGCCCTTAGATGTATATGTGAAGGCGTTCTCGCGATATCGACCAAATGTGGATCAGGAGATCCAGAAAGTCATCTGTCGGGTACTGCTAATTTATTTATATATTCAATAACACTAACAGTATTCCTGCCAAGATTCCAAGGGCTGTTGATTTCGCCTTGTAGAACTTTTTCATTTTCTTCTACTTAATATGGTAGGTGTCACACCCATTTTACAAAGTTTTTTCCAAAGTTTTTTTTTTTTTTTTTTTAAACCAATCCAGTTACCATGTTTCATCCCTTTTTTCGTATTTGGTATAGAATTATGGCATTTTTTCAATTTTTCGTAATTTTCGATATCGATAAAGTGGGCGTGGTTATGGTCGGATTTCGGCCATTTTTTATACCAAGATAAAGTGAGTTCAGATAAGTACGTGGGCTAAGTTTAGTAAAGATATATCGGTTTTTGCTCAAGTTATTGTGTTAACGGCCGAGCGGAAGGACAGACGGTGGACTGTGTATAAAAACTGGGCGTGGCTTCCACCGATTACGCCCATTTTCACAGAGAACAGTTAACGTCATAGAATCTATGATCCTACCAAATTTCAAAAGGATTGGTAAATTTTTGTTCGACTTATGGCATTAAAAGTATTCTAGACACACTAAATGAAAATGGGCGGAGCCACGCCCATTTTGAAATTTTCTTTTATTTTTGTATTTTGTTGCATCATATCATTACTGGAGTTGAATTTTGACTTAATTTACTTATATACAGTAAAGATATAAAATTTTTTGTTAAAATTTGAATTTAAAAAATTTTTTTTTTTAAAAAGTGGGCGTGTTCTTCATCCAATTTTGCTAATTTTTATTTAGCACATATATAGTAATAGTAGTAACGTTCCTGCCAAATTTCATCATGATATCTTCAACGACTGCCAAATTACAGCTTGCAAAACTTTTAAATTACCTTCTTGTAAAATTGGGCGGTGCCACGCCCATTGTCCAAAATCTTACTAATTTTCTATTCTGCGTCATAACGTCAACCCATCTACCAAGTTTCATCGCTTTAACCGCCTTTGGCAATGAATTATCGCATTTTTTCGGTTTTTCGAAATTTTCGATATCGAAAAAGTGGGCGTGGTTATAGTCCGATATCGTTCATTTTAAATAGCGATCTGAGATGAGTGCTCAGGAACCTACATACCAAATTTCATCAAGATACCTCAAAATTTACTCAAGTTATCGTGTTAACGGACGGACGGACGGACGGACGGACATGGCTCAATCAAATTTTTTTGGATCCTGATTATTTTGATATATGGAAGTCTATATCTATCTCGATTCCTTTATATATGTACAACCAACCGTTATCCAATCAAACTTAATATACTCTGTGAGCTCTGCTCAACTGAGTATAAAAAACGCAATATGTAGGCTACACGAGAACGGAGACGTCGAGTAACCAAAACAAATGCGTTAAACAAATTCGTACACGTTATTTATCAATATAACTCTAGAATTAAAGGATATACAACGAGAAACATCGTTTGACAACCTTTAAATAGTTTTAATAACTATCTCAAAAATTGTCGCTCTGATGCAAACAACTGCTGAGTTATCTACTCAAATTTGTTGAACAAAACGACTTACGTATTTTAAGCATGCTAACCTTTAGCCCGGTAAGCAAATTAAAAAAAAACGCAATATGTAGGCTACACGAGAACGGAGCCGTCGAGTAACCAAAACAAATGGGTTAAACAAATTCGTACACGGTATTTATCAATTTAACAATAGAATTAAAGGATATACAACGAGAAACAACGTTTGACAACCTTTAAACAGTTTTAATAACTATCTCAAAAATTGTCGCTCTGATGCAAACAACTGATGAGTTATCTACCTAAATTTGTTGAACAAAACGACTTACGTATTTTAAGCATGCTAACCTTTAGCCCGGTAAGCAAATTTAAAAAAAACGCAATATGTAGGCTACACGAGAACGGAGACGTCGAGTAACCAAAACAAATGCGTTAAACAAATTCGTACACGGTATTTATCAATTTAACTCTAGAAATAAAGGATATACAACGAGAAACAACGTTTGACAACCTTTAAACAGTTTTAGTAACTATCTCAAAAATTGTCGCTCTGATGGAAACAACTGCTGAGTTATCTACTCAAATTTGTTGAACAAAACGACTTACGTATTTTAAGCATGCTAACCTTTAGCCCGGTAAGCAAGTTAAAAAAAAAAACGCAATATGTAGGCTACACGAGAACGGAGACGTCGAGTAACCAAAACAAATGCGTTAAACAAATTCGCACACGTTATTTATCAATTTAACTCTAGAATTAAAGGATATACAACGAGAAACAACGTTTGACAACCTTTAAACAGTTTTAATAACTATCTCAAAAATTGCCGCTCTGATGGAAACAACTGCTGAGCTATCTACTCAAATTTGTTGAACAAAACGACTTACGTATTTTAAGCATGCTAACCTTTAGCCCGGTAAGCAAATTAAAAAAAACGCAATATGTAGGCTACACGAGAACGGAGATATTGAGTAACCAAAACAAATGCGTTAAACAAATTCGTACACGGTATTTATCAATTTAACTCTAGAAATAAAGGATATACAACGAGAAACAACGTTTGACAACCTTTAAACAGTTTTAATAACTATCTCAAAAATTGTCGCTCTGATGGAAACAACTGCTGAGTTATCTACTCAAATTTGTTGAACAAAACGACTTACGTATTTTAAGCATGCTAACCTTTAGCCCGGTAAGCAAATTAAAAAAAAAACGCAATATGTAGGCTACACGAGAACGGAGACGTCGAGTAACCAAAACAAATGCGTTAAACAAACTCGTACACGTTATTTATCAATTTAACTCTAGAATTAAAGGATATACAACGAGAAACAACGTTTGACAACCTTTAAACAGTTTTAATAACTATCCCAAAAATTGTCGCTCTGATGGAAACAACTGCTGAGTTATCTACTCAAATTTGTTGAACAAAAGGGCTTACGTATTTTAAGCATGCTAACCTTTAGCCCGGTAAGCAAATTAAAAAAAAAACGCAATATGTAGGCTACACGAGAACGGAGACGTCGAGTAACCAAAACAAATGCGTTAAACAAATTCGTACACGTTATTTATCAATTTAACTCTAAAATTAAAGGATATACAACGAGAAACAACGTTTGACAACCTTTAAACAGTTTTAATAACTATCTCAAAAATTGTCGCTCTGATGCAAACAACTGCTGAGTTATCTACTCAAATTTGTTGAACAAAACGACTTACGTATTTTAAGCATGCTAACCTTTAGCCCGGTAACCAAATTAAAAAAAAAAAACGCAATATGTAGGCTACACGAGAACGGAGACGTCGAGTAACCAAAACAAATGCGTTAAACAAATTCGTACACGTTATTTATCAATTTAACTCTAGAATTAAAGGATATACAACGAGAAACAACGTTTGACAACCTTTAAACAGTTTTAATAACTATCTCAAAAATTGTCGCTCTGATGGAAACAACTGCTGAGTTATCTACTCAAATTTGTTGAACAAAACGACTTACGTATTTTAAGCATGCTAACCTTTAGCCCGGTAAGCAAATTAAAAAAAAAACGCAATATGTAGGCTACACGAGAACGGAGACATCGAGTAACCAAAACAAATGCGTTAAACAAATTCGTACACGTTATTTATCAATTTAACTCTAGAATTAAAGGATATACAACGAGAAACATCGTTTGACAACCTTTAAATAGTTTTAATAACTATCTCAAAAATTGTCGCTCTGATGCAAACAACTGCTGAGTTATCTACTCAAATTTGTTGAACAAAACGACTTACGTATTTAAAGCATGCTAACCTTTAGCCCGGTAAGCAAATTAAAAAAAAAACGCAATATGTAGGCTACACGAGAACGGAGACTTCGAGTAACCAAAACAAAAGCGTTAAACAAATTCGTACACGTTATTTATCAATTTAACTCTAGAATTAAAGGATATACAACGAGAAACATCGTTTGACAACCTTTAAATAGTTTTAATAACTATCTCAAAAATTGTCGCTCTGATGCAAACAACTGCTGAGTTATCTACTCAAATTTGTTGAACAAAACGACTTACGTATTTTAAGCATGCTAACCTTTAGCCCGGTAGGCAAATTAAAAAAAAAAAACGCAATATGTAGGCTACACGAGAACGGAGACGTCGAGTAACCAAAACAAATGCGTTAAACAAATTCGTACACGTTATTTATCAATTTCACTCTAGAATTAAAGGATATACAACGAGAAACATCGTTTGACAACCTTTAAATAGTTTTAATAACTATCTCAAAAATTGTCGCTCTGATGCAAACAACTGCTGAGTTATCTACTCAAATTTGTTGAACAAAACGACTTACGTATTTTAAGCATGCTAACCTTTAGCCCGGTAAGCAAATTAAAAAAAAAAAACACAATATGTAGGCTACACGAGAACGGAGACGTCGAGTAACCAAAACAAATGCGTTAAACAAATTTTTACACATTATTTATCAATTTAACTCTAGAATTAAAGGATATACAACGAGAAACAACGCTTGACAACCTTTAAACAGTTTTAATAACTATCTGAAAAATTGTCGCTCTGATGGAAACAACTGCTGAGTTATCTACTCAAATTTGTTGAACAAAACGACTTACGTATTTTAAGGATGCTAACCTTAAGCCCGGTAAGCAAATTAAAAAAAAACGCAATATGTAGGCTACACGAGAACGGAGACGTCGAGTAACCAAAACAAATGCGTTAAACAAATTCGTACACGTTATTTATCAATTTAACTCTAGAATTAAAGGATATACAACGAGAAACAACGTTTGACAACCTTTAAACAGTTTTAATAACTATCTCAAAAATTGTCGCTTTGATGCAAACAACTGCTGAGTTATCTACTCAAATTTGTTGAACAAAACGACTTACGTATTTTAAGCATGCTAACCTTTAGCCCGGTAAGCAAATTAAGAAAAAACGCAATATGTAGGCTACACGAGAACGGAGACGTAGAGTAACCAAAACAAATGCGTTAAACAAATTCGTACACGTTATTTATCAATTTAACTCTAGAATTAAAGGATATACAACGAGAAACATCGTTTGACAACCTTTAAATAGTTTTAATAACTATCTCAAAAATTGTCGCTCTGATGCAAACAACTGCTGAGTTATCTACTCAAATTTGTTGAACAAAACGACTTACGTATTTTAAGCATGCTAACCTTTAGCCCGGTAAGCAAATTAAAAAAAAAACGCAATATGTAGGCTACACGAGAATGGAGACGTCGAGTAACCAAAACAAATTCGAACACGTTATTTATCAATTTAACTCTAGAATTAAAGGATATACAACGAGAAACAACGTTTGACAACCTTTAAATAGTTTTAATAACTATCTCAAAAATTGTCGCTCTGATGCAAACAACTGCTGAGTTATCTACTCAAATTTGTTGAACAAAACGACTTACGTATTTTAAGCATGCTAACCTTTAGCCCGGTAAGCAAATTAAAAAAAAAAACGCAATATGTAGGCTACACGAGAACGGAGACGTCGAGTAACCAAAACAAATGCGTTAAACAAATTCGTACACGTTATTTATCAATTTAACTCTAGAATTAAAGGATATACAACGAGAAACAACGTTTGACAACCTTTAAACAGTTTTAATAACTATCTCAAAAATTGTCGCTCTGATGCAAACAACTGCTGAGTTATCTACTCAAATTTGTTGAACAAAACGACTTACGTATTTTAAGCATGCTAACCTTTAGCCCGGTAAGAAAATTAAAAAAAAAAAACGCAATATGTAGGCTACACGAGAACGGAGACGTCGAGTAACCAAAACAAATGCGTTAAACAAATTCGTACACGTTATTTATCAATTTAGCTCAAGAATTAAAGGATATACAACGAGAAACAACGTTTGACAACCTTTAAACAGTTTTAATAACTATCTCAAAAATTGTCGCTCTGATGGAAACAACTGCTGAGTTATCTACTCAAATTTGTTAAACAAAACGACTTACGTATTTTAAGCATGCTAACCTTTAGCCCGGTAAGCAAATTAAAAAAAAAAACGCAATATGTAGGCTACACGAGAACGGAGACGTCGAGTAACCAAAACAAATGCGTTAAACAAACTCGTACACGTTATTTATCAATTTAACTCTAGAATTAAAGGATATACAACGAGAAACAACGTTTGACAACCTTTAAACAGTTTTAATAACTATCCCAAAAATTGTCGCTCTGATGGAAACAACTGCTGAGTTATCTACTCAAATTTGTTGAACAAAAGGGCTTACGTATTTTAAGCATGCTAACCTTTAGCCCGGTAAGCAAATTAAAAAAAAAAACGCAATATGTAGGCTACACGAGAACGGAGACGTCGAGTAACCAAAACAAATGCGTTAAACAAATTCGTACACGTTATTTATCAATTTAACTCTAGAATTAAAGGATATACAACGAGAAACAACGTTTGACAACCTTTAAACAGTTTTAATAACTATCTCAAAAATTGTCGCTCTGATGCAAACAACTGCTGAGTTATCTACTCAAATTTGTTGAACAAAACGACTTACGTATTTTAAGCATGCTAACCTTTAGCCTGGTAACCAAATTAAAAAAAAAAAAACGCAATATGTAGGCTACACGAGAACGGAGACGTCGAGTAACCAAAACAAATGCGTTAAACAAATTCGTACACGTTATTTATCAATTTAACTCTAGAATTAAAGGATATACAACGAGAAACAACGTTTGACAACCTTTAAACAGTTTTAATAACTATCTCAAAAATTGTCGCTCTGATGGAAACAACTGCTGAGTTATCTACTCAAATTTGTTGAACAAAACGACTTACGTATTTTAAGCATGCTAACCTTTAGCCCGGTAAGCAAATTAAAAAAAAAACGCAATATGTAGGCTACACGAGAACGGAGACATCGAGTAACCAAAACAAATGCGTTAAACAAATTCGTACACGTTATTTATCAATTTAACTCTAGAATTAAAGGATATACAACGAGAAACATCGTTTGACAACCTTTAAATAGTTTTAATAACTATCTCAAAAATTGTCGCTCTGATGCAAACAACTGCTGAGTTATCTACTCAAATTTGTTGAACAAAACGACTTACGTATTTAAAGCATGCTAACCTTTAGCCCGGTAAGCAAATTAAAAAAAAAACGCAATATGTAGGCTACACGAGAACGGAGACTTCGAGTAACCAAAACAAAAGCGTTAAACAAATTCGTACACGTTATTTATCAATTTAACTCTAGAATTAAAGGATATACAACGAGAAACATCGTTTGACAACCTTTAAATAGTTTTAATAACTATCTCAAAAATTGTCGCTCTGATGCAAACAACTGCTGAGTTATCTACTCAAATTTGTTGAACAAAACGACTTACGTATTTTAAGCATGCTAACCTTTAGCCCGGTAGGCAAATTAAAAAAAAAAAAACGCAATATGTAGGCTACACGAGAACGGAGACGTCGAGTAACCAAAACAAATGCGTTAAACAAATTCGTACACGTTATTTATCAATTTCACTCTAGAATTAAAGGATATACAACGAGAAACATCGTTTGACAACCTTTAAATAGTTTTAATAACTATCTCAAAAATTGTCGCTCTGATGCAAACAACTGCTGAGTTATCTACTCAAATTTGTTGAACAAAACGACTTACGTATTTTAAGCATGCTAACCTTTAGCCCGGTAAGCAAATTAAAAAAAAAAAACACAATATGTAGGCTACACGAGAACGGAGACGTCGAGTAACCAAAACAAATGCGTTAAACAAATTTTTACACATTATTTATCAATTTAACTCTAGAATTAAAGGATATACAACGAGAAACAACGCTTGACAACCTTTAAACAGTTTTAATAACTATCTGAAAAATTGTCGCTCTGATGGAAACAACTGCTGAGTTATCTACTCAAATTTGTTGAACAAAACGACTTACGTATTTTAAGGATGCTAACCTTAAGCCCGGTAAGCAAATTAAAAAAAAACGCAATATGTAGGCTACACGAGAACGGAGACGTCGAGTAACCAAAACAAATGCGTTAAACAAATTCGTACACGTTATTTATCAATTTAACTCTAGAATTAAAGGATATACAACGAGAAACAACGTTTGACAACCTTTAAACAGTTTTAATAACTATCTCAAAAATTGTCGCTTTGATGCAAACAACTGCTGAGTTATCTACTCAAATTTGTTGAACAAAACGACTTACGTATTTTAAGCATGCTAACCTTTAGCCCGGTAAGCAAATTAAGAAAAAACGCAATATGTAGGCTACACGAGAACGGAGACGTAGAGTAACCAAAACAAATGCGTTAAACAAATTCGTACACGTTATTTATCAATTTAACTCTAGAATTAAAGGATATACAACGAGAAACATCGTTTGACAACCTTTAAATAGTTTTAATAACTATCTCAAAAATTGTCGCTCTGATGCAAACAACTGCTGAGTTATCTACTCAAATTTGTTGAACAAAACGACTTACGTATTTTAAGCATGCTAACCTTTAGCCCGGTAAGCAAATTAAAAAAAAAACGCAATATGTAGGCTACACGAGAATGGAGACGTCGAGTAACCAAAACAAATTCGAACACGTTATTTATCAATTTAACTCTAGAATTAAAGGATATACAACGAGAAACAACGTTTGACAACCTTTAAATAGTTTTAATAACTATCTCAAAAATTGTCGCTCTGATGCAAACAACTGCTGAGTTATCTACTCAAATTTGTTGAACAAAACGACTTACGTATTTTAAGCATGCTAACCTTTAGCCCGGTAAGCAAATTAAAAAAAAAAACGCAATATGTAGGCTACACGAGAACGGAGACGTCGAGTAACCAAAACAAATGCGTTAAACAAATTCGTACACGTTATTTATCAATTTAACTCTAGAATTAAAGGATATACAACGAGAAACAACGTTTGACAACCTTTAAACAGTTTTAATAACTATCTCAAAAATTGTCGCTCTGATGCAAACAACTGCTGAGTTATCTACTCAAATTTGTTGAACAAAACGACTTACGTATTTTAAGCATGCTAACCTTTAGCCCGGTAAGAAAATTAAAAAAAAAAAACGCAATATGTAGGCTACACGAGAACGGAGACGTCGAGTAACCAAAACAAATGCGTTAAACAAATTCGTACACGTTATTTATCAATTTAGCTCAAGAATTAAAGGATATACAACGAGAAACAACGTTTGACAACCTTTAAACAGTTTTAATAACTATCTCAAAAATTGTCGCTCTGATGCAAACAACTGCTGAGTTATCTACTCAAATTTGTTGAACAAAACGACTTACGTATTTTAAGCATGCTAACCTTTAGCCCGGTAAGCAAATTAAAAAAAAAACGCAATATGTAGGCTACACGAGAACGGAGACGTCGAGTAACCAAAACAAATGCGTTAAACAAATTCGTACACGTTATTTATCAATTTAACTCTAGAATTAAAGGATATACAACGAGAAACATCGTTGGACAACCTTTAAATAGTTTTAATAACTATCTCAAAAATTGTCGCTCTGTCTTGAACAAAACGACTTACGTATTTTAAGCATGCTAACCTTTAGCCCGGTAGGCAAATTAAAAAAAAAAACGCAATAAGTAGGCTACACGAGAACGGAGACGTCGAGTAACCAAAACAAATGCGTTAAACAAATTCGTACACGTTATTTATCAATTTCACTCTAGAATTAAAGGATATACAACGAGAAACATCGTTTGACAACCTTTAAATAGTTTTAATAACTATCTCAAAAATTGTCGCTCTGATGCAAACAACTGCTGAGTTATCTACTCAAATTTGTTGAACAAAACGACTTACGTATTTTAAGCATGCTAACCTTTAGCCCGGTAAGCAAATTAAAAAAAAAACACAATATGTAGGCTACACGAGAACGGTGACGTCGAGTAACCAAAGCAAATGCGTTAAACAAATTCGTACACGTTATTTATCAATTTAACTCTAGAATTAAAGGACATACAACGAGAAACAACGTTTGACAACCTTTAAACAGTTTAAATAACTATCTCAAAAATTGTCGCTCTGATGGAAACAACTGCTGAGTTATCTACTCAAATTTGTTGAGCAAAACGACTTACGTATTTTAAGCATGCTAACCTTCAGCCCGGTAATCATATTAAAAAAAAACGCAATATGTAGGCTACACGAGAATGAAGACGTCAAGTAACCAAAACAAATGCGTTAAACAAATTCGTACACGGTATTTATCAATTTAACTCTAGAATTAAAGGATATACAACGAGAAACATCGTTTGACAACCTTTAAATAGTTTTAATAACTATCTCAAAAATTGTCGCTCTGATGCAAACAACTGATGAGTTATCTACTCAAATTTGTTGAACAAAACGACGTACGTATTTTAAGCATGCTAACCTTTAGCCCGGCAAGCAAATTAAAAAAAAAAACGCAATATGTAGGCTACACGAAAACGGAGACGTCGAGTAACCAAAACAAATGCGTTAAACAAATTTTTACACGTTATTTATCAATTTAACTCTAGAATTAAAGGATATACAACGAGAAACAACGCTTGACAACCTTTAAACAGTTTTAATAACTATCTGAAAAATTGTCGCTCTGATGGAAACAACTGCTGAGTTATCTACTCAAATTTGTTGAACAAAACGACTTACGTATTTTAAGGATGCTAACTTTAAGCCCGGTAAGCAAATTAAAAAAAAACGCAATATGTAGGCTACACGAGAACGGAGACGTCGAGTAACCAAAACAAATGCGTTAAACAAATTCGTACACGCTATTTATCAATTTAACTCTAAAATTAAAGGATATACAACGAGAAACAACGTTTGACAACCTTTAAACAGTTTTAATAACTATCTCAAAAATTGTCGCTTTGATGCAAACAACTGCTGAGTTATCTACTCAAATTTGTTGAACAAAACGACTTACGTATTTTAAGCATGCTAACCTTTAGCCCGGTAAGCAAATTAAAAAAAAAACGCAATATGTAGGCTACACGAGAACGGAGACGTAGAGTAACCAAAACAAATGCGTTAAACAAATTCGTACACGTTATTTATCAATTTAACTCTAGAATTAAAGCATATACAACGAGAAACATCGTTTGACAACCTTTAAATAGTTTTAATAACTATCTCAAAAATTGTCGCTCTGATGCAAACAACTGCTGAGTTATCTACTCAAATTTGTTGAACAAAACGACTTACGTATTTTAAGCATGCTAACCTTTAGCCCGGTAAGCAAATTAAAAAAAAAACGCAATATGTAGGCTACACGAGAACGGAGACGTCGAGTAACCAAAACAAATTCGTACACGTTATTTATCAATTTAACTCTAGAATTAAAGGATATACAACGAGAAACAACGTTTGACAACCTTTAAATAGTTTTAATAACTATCTCAAAAATTGTCGCTCTGATGCAAACAACTGCTGAGTTATCTACTCAAATTTGTTGAACAAAACGACTTACGTATTTTAAGCATGCTAACCTTTAGCCCGGTAGGCAAATTAAAAAAAAAAAACGCAATATGTAGGCTACACGAGAACGGAGACGTCGAGTAACCAAAACAAATGCGTTAAACAAATTCGTACACGTTATTTATCAATTTCACTCTAGAATTAAAGGATATACAACGAGAAACATCGTTTGACAACCTTTAAATAGTTTTAATAACTATCTCAAAAATTGTCGCTCTGATGCAAACAACTGCTGAGTTATCTACTCAAATTTGTTGAACAAAACGACTTACGTATTTTAAGCATGCTAACCTTTAGCCCGGTAAGCAAATTAAAAAAAAAAAACACAATATGTAGGCTACACGAGAACGGAGACGTCGAGTAACCAAAACAAATGCGTTAAACAAATTTTTACACATTATTTATCAATTTAACTCTAGAATTAAAGGATATACAACGAGAAACAACGCTTGACAACCTTTAAACAGTTTTAATAACTATCTGAAAAATTGTCGCTCTGATGGAAACAACTGCTGAGTTATCTACTCAAATTTGTTGAACAAAACGACTTACGTATTTTAAGGATGCTAACCTTAAGCCCGGTAAGCAAATTAAAAAAAAACGCAATATGTAGGCTACACGAGAACGGAGACGTCGAGTAACCAAAACAAATGCGTTAAACAAATTCGTACACGTTATTTATCAATTTAACTCTAGAATTAAAGGATATACAACGAGAAACAACGTTTGACAACCTTTAAACAGTTTTAATAACTATCTCAAAAATTGTCGCTTTGATGCAAACAACTGCTGAGTTATCTACTCAAATTTGTTGAACAAAACGACTTACGTATTTTAAGCATGCTAACCTTTAGCCCGGTAAGCAAATTAAGAAAAAACGCAATATGTAGGCTACACGAGAACGGAGACGTAGAGTAACCAAAACAAATGCGTTAAACAAATTCGTACACGTTATTTATCAATTTAACTCTAGAATTAAAGGATATACAACGAGAAACATCGTTTGACAACCTTTAAATAGTTTTAATAACTATCTCAAAAATTGTCGCTCTGATGCAAACAACTGCTGAGTTATCTACTCAAATTTGTTGAACAAAACGACTTACGTATTTTAAGCATGCTAACCTTTAGCCCGGTAAGCAAATTAAAAAAAAAACGCAATATGTAGGCTACACGAGAATGGAGACGTCGAGTAACCAAAACAAATTCGAACACGTTATTTATCAATTTAACTCTAGAATTAAAGGATATACAACGAGAAACAACGTTTGACAACCTTTAAATAGTTTTAATAACTATCTCAAAAATTGTCGCTCTGATGCAAACAACTGCTGAGTTATCTACTCAAATTTGTTGAACAAAACGACTTACGTATTTTAAGCATGCTAACCTTTAGCCCGGTAAGCAAATTAAAAAAAAAAACGCAATATGTAGGCTACACGAGAACGGAGACGTCGAGTAACCAAAACAAATGCGTTAAACAAATTCGTACACGTTATTTATCAATTTAACTCTAGAATTAAAGGATATACAACGAGAAACAACGTTTGACAACCTTTAAACAGTTTTAATAACTATCTCAAAAATTGTCGCTTTGATGCAAACAACTGCTGAGTTATCTACTCAAATTTGTTGAACAAAACGACTTACGTATTTTAAGCATGCTAACCTTTAGCCCGGTAAGCAAATTAAGAAAAAACGCAATATGTAGGCTACACGAGAACGGAGACGTAGAGTAACCAAAACAAATGCGTTAAACAAATTCGTACACGTTATTTATCAATTTAACTCTAGAATTAAAGGATATACAACGAGAAACATCGTTTGACAACCTTTAAATAGTTTTAATAACTATCTCAAAAATTGTCGCTCTGATGCAAACAACTGCTGAGTTATCTACTCAAATTTGTTGAACAAAACGACTTACGTATTTTAAGCATGCTAACCTTTAGCCCGGTAAGCAAATTAAAAAAAAAACGCAATATGTAGGCTACACGAGAATGGAGACGTCGAGTAACCAAAACAAATTCGAACACGTTATTTATCAATTTAACTCTAGAATTAAAGGATATACAACGAGAAACAACGTTTGACAACCTTTAAATAGTTTTAATAACTATCTCAAAAATTGTCGCTCTGATGCAAACAACTGCTGAGTTATCTACTCAAATTTGTTGAACAAAACGACTTACGTATTTTAAGCATGCTAACCTTTAGCCCGGTAAGCAAATTAAAAAAAAAAACGCAATATGTAGGCTACACGAGAACGGAGACGTCGAGTAACCAAAACAAATGCGTTAAACAAATTCGTACACGTTATTTATCAATTTAACTCTAGAATTAAAGGATATACAACGAGAAACAACGTTTGACAACCTTTAAACAGTTTTAATAACTATCTCAAAAATTGTCGCTCTGATGCAAACAACTGCTGAGTTATCTACTCAAATTTGTTGAACAAAACGACTTACGTATTTTAAGCATGCTAACCTTTAGCCCGGTAAGAAAATTAAAAAAAAAAAACGCAATATGTAGGCTACACGAGAACGGAGACGTCGAGTAACCAAAACAAATGCGTTAAACAAATTCGTACACGTTATTTATCAATTTAGCTCAAGAATTAAAGGATATACAACGAGAAACAACGTTTGACAACCTTTAAACAGTTTTAATAACTATCTCAAAAATTGTCGCTCTGATGCAAACAACTGCTGAGTTATCTACTCAAATTTGTTGAACAAAACGACTTACGTATTTTAAGCATGCTAACCTTTAGCCCGGTAAGCAAATTAAAAAAAAAACGCAATATGTAGGCTACACGAGAACGGAGACGTCGAGTAACCAAAACAAATGCGTTAAACAAATTCGTACACGTTATTTATCAATTTAACTCTAGAATTAAAGGATATACAACGAGAAACATCGTTGGACAACCTTTAAATAGTTTTAATAACTATCTCAAAAATTGTCGCTCTGTCTTGAACAAAACGACTTACGTATTTTAAGCATGCTAACCTTTAGCCCGGTAGGCAAATTAAAAAAAAAAACGCAATAAGTAGGCTACACGAGAACGGAGACGTCGAGTAACCAAAACAAATGCGTTAAACAAATTCGTACACGTTATTTATCAATTTCACTCTAGAATTAAAGGATATACAACGAGAAACATCGTTTGACAACCTTTAAATAGTTTTAATAACTATCTCAAAAATTGTCGCTCTGATGCAAACAACTGCTGAGTTATCTACTCAAATTTGTTGAACAAAACGACTTACGTATTTTAAGCATGCTAACCTTTAGCCCGGTAAGCAAATTAAAAAAAAAACACAATATGTAGGCTACACGAGAACGGTGACGTCGAGTAACCAAAGCAAATGCGTTAAACAAATTCGTACACGTTATTTATCAATTTAACTCTAGAATTAAAGGACATACAACGAGAAACAACGTTTGACAACCTTTAAACAGTTTAAATAACTATCTCAAAAATTGTCGCTCTGATGGAAACAACTGCTGAGTTATCTACTCAAATTTGTTGAGCAAAACGACTTACGTATTTTAAGCATGCTAACCTTCAGCCCGGTAATCATATTAAAAAAAAAACGCAATATGTAGGCTACACGAGAATGAAGACGTCAAGTAACCAAAACAAATGCGTTAAACAAATTCGTACACGGTATTTATCAATTTAACTCTAGAATTAAAGGATATACAACGAGAAACATCGTTTGACAACCTTTAAATAGTTTTAATAACTATCTCAAAAATTGTCGCTCTGATGCAAACAACTGATGAGTTATCTACTCAAATTTGTTGAACAAAACGACGTACGTATTTTAAGCATGCTAACCTTTAGCCCGGCAAGCAAATTAAAAAAAAAACGCAATATGTAGGCTACACGAAAACGGAGACGTCGAGTAACCAAAACAAATGCGTTAAACAAATTTTTACACGTTATTTATCAATTTAACTCTAGAATTAAAGGATATACAACGAGAAACAACGCTTGACAACCTTTAAACAGTTTTAATAACTATCTGAAAAATTGTCGCTCTGATGGAAACAACTGCTGAGTTATCTACTCAAATTTGTTGAACAAAACGACTTACGTATTTTAAGGATGCTAACTTTAAGCCCGGTAAGCAAATTAAAAAAAAACGCAATATGTAGGCTACACGAGAACGGAGACGTCGAGTAACCAAAACAAATGCGTTAAACAAATTCGTACACGCTATTTATCAATTTAACTCTAAAATTAAAGGATATACAACGAGAAACAACGTTTGACAACCTTTAAACAGTTTTAATAACTATCTCAAAAATTGTCGCTTTGATGCAAACAACTGCTGAGTTATCTACTCAAATTTGTTGAACAAAACGACTTACGTATTTTAAGCATGCTAACCT
This sequence comes from Eurosta solidaginis, assembly GCF_040869045.1. Lineage (NCBI taxonomy): Eukaryota > Metazoa > Arthropoda > Insecta > Diptera > Tephritidae > Eurosta > Eurosta solidaginis. Next base: position 124,748,655 of record NC_090321.1, read on the forward strand.
TTAGCCCGGTAAGCAAATTAAAAAAAAAACGCAATATGTAGGCTACACGAGAACGGAGACGTAGAGTAACCAAAACAAATGCGTTAAACAAATTCGTACACGTTATTTATCAATTTAACTCTAGAATTAAAGCATATACAACGAGAAACATCGTTTGACAACCTTTAAATAGTTTTAATAACTATCTCAAAAATTGTCGCTCTGATGCAAACAACTGCTGAGTTATCTACTCAAATTTGTTGAACAAAACGACTTACGTATTTTAAGCATGCTAACCTTTAGCCCGGTAAGCAAATTAAAAAAAAAACGCAATATGTAGGCTACACGAGAACGGAGACGTCGAGTAACCAAAACAAATTCGTACACGTTATTTATCAATTTAACTCTAGAATTAAAGGATATACAACGAGAAACAACGTTTGACAACCTTTAAATAGTTTTAATAACTATCTCAAAAATTGTCGCTCTGATGCAAACAACTGCTGAGTTATCTACTCAAATTTGTTGAACAAAACGACTTACGTATTTTAAGCATGCTAACCTTTAGCCCGGTAGGCAAATTAAAAAAAAAAAAACGCAATATGTAGGCTACACGAGAACGGAGACGTCGAGTAACCAAAACAAATGCGTTAAACAAATTCGTACACGTTATTTATCAATTTCACTCTAGAATTAAAGGATATACAACGAGAAACATCGTTTGACAACCTTTAAATAGTTTTAATAACTATCTCAAAAATTGTCGCTCTGATGCAAACAACTGCTGAGTTATCTACTCAAATTTGTTGAACAAAACGACTTACGTATTTTAAGCATGCTAACCTTTAGCCCGGTAAGCAAATTAAAAAAAAAAAACACAATATGTAGGCTACACGAGAACGGAGACGTCGAGTAACCAAAACAAATGCGTTAAACAAATTTTTACACATTATTTATCAATTTAACTCTAGAATTAAAGGATATACAACGAGAAACAACGCTTGACAACCTTTAAACAGTTTTAATAACTATCTGAAAAATTGTCGCTCTGATGGAAACAACTGCTGAGTTATCTACTCAAATTTGTTGAACAAAACGACTTACGTATTTTAAGGATGCTAACCTTAAGCCCGGTAAGCAAATTAAAAAAAAACGCAATATGTAGGCTACACGAGAACGGAGACGTCGAGTAACCAAAACAAATGCGTTAAACAAATTCGTACACGTTATTTATCAATTTAACTCTAGAATTAAAGGATATACAACGAGAAACAACGTTTGACAACCTTTAAACAGTTTTAATAACTATCTCAAAAATTGTCGCTTTGATGCAAACAACTGCTGAGTTATCTACTCAAATTTGTTGAACAAAACGACTTACGTATTTTAAGCATGCTAACCTTTAGCCCGGTAAGCAAATTAAGAAAAAACGCAATATGTAGGCTACACGAGAACGGAGACGTAGAGTAACCAAAACAAATGCGTTAAACAAATTCGTACACGTTATTTATCAATTTAACTCTAGAATTAAAGGATATACAACGAGAAACATCGTTTGACAACCTTTAAATAGTTTTAATAACTATCTCAAAAATTGTCGCTCTGATGCAAACAACTGCTGAGTTATCTACTCAAATTTGTTGAACAAAACGACTTACGTATTTTAAGCATGCTAACCTTTAGCCCGGTAAGCAAATTAAAAAAAAAACGCAATATGTAGGCTACACGAGAATGGAGACGTCGAGTAACCAAAACAAATTCGAACACGTTATTTATCAATTTAACTCTAGAATTAAAGGATATACAACGAGAAACAACGTTTGACAACCTTTAAATAGTTTTAATAACTATCTCAAAAATTGTCGCTCTGATGCAAACAACTGCTGAGTTATCTACTCAAATTTGTTGAACAAAACGACTTACGTATTTTAAGCATGCTAACCTTTAGCCCGGTAAGCAAATTAAAAAAAAAAACGCAATATGTAGGCTACACGAGAACGGAGACGTCGAGTAACCAAAACAAATGCGTTAAACAAATTCGTACACGTTATTTATCAATTTAACTCTAGAATTAAAGGATATACAACGAGAAACAACGTTTGACAACCTTTAAACAGTTTTAATAACTATCTCAAAAATTGTCGCTCTGATGCAAACAACTGCTGAGTTATCTACTCAAATTTGTTGAACAAAACGACTTACGTATTTTAAGCATGCTAACCTTTAGCCCGGTAAGAAAATTAAAAAAAAAAAACGCAATATGTAGGCTACACGAGAACGGAGACGTCGAGTAACCAAAACAAATGCGTTAAACAAATTCGTACACGTTATTTATCAATTTAGCTCAAGAATTAAAGGATATACAACGAGAAACAACGTTTGACAACCTTTAAACAGTTTTAATAACTATCTCAAAAATTGTCGCTCTGATGGAAACAACTGCTGAGTTATCTACTCAAATTTGTTAAACAAAACGACTTACGTATTTTAAGCATGCTAACCTTTAGCCCGGTAACCAAATTAAAAAAAAAAAACGCAATATGTAGGCTACACGAGAACGGAGACGTCGAGTAACCAAAACAAATGCGTTAAACAAATTCGTACACGTTATTTATCAATTTAACTCTAGAATTAAAGGATATACAACGAGAAACAACGTTTGACAACCTTTAAACAGTTTTAATAACTATCTCAAAAATTGTCGCTCTGATGGAAACAACTGCTGAGTTATCTACTCAAATTTGTTGAACAAAACGACTTACGTATTTTAAGCATGCTAACCTTTAGCCCGGTAAGAAAATTAAAAAAAAAAAACGCAATATGTAGGCTACACGAGAACGGAGACGTCGAGTAACCAAAACAAATGCGTTAAACAAATTCGTACACGTTATTTATCAATTTAACTCTAGAATTAAAGGATATACAACGAGAAACAACGTTTGACAACCTTTAAACAGTTTTAATAACTATCTCAAAAATTGTCGCTCTGATGCAAACAACTGCTGAGTTATCTACTCAAATTTGTTGAACAAAACGACTTACGTATTTTAAGCATGCTAACCTTTAGCCCGGTAACCAAATTAAAAAAAAAAAACGCAATATGTAGGCTACACGAGAACGGAGACGTCGAGTAACCAAAACAAATGCGTTAAACAAATTCGTACACGTTATTTATCAATTTAACTCTAGAATTAAAGGATATACAACGAGAAACAACGTTTGACAACCTTTAAACAGTTTTAATAACTATCTCAAAAATTGTCGCTCTGATGGAAACAACTGCTGAGTTATCTACTCAAATTTGTTGAACAAAACGACTTACGTATTTTAAGCATGCTAACCTTTAGCCCGGTAAGCAAATTAAAAAAAAACGCAATATGTAGGCTACACGAGAACGGAGACATCGAGTAACCAAAACAAATGCGTTAAACAAATTCGTACACGTTATTTATCAATTTAACTCTAGAATTAAAGGATATACAACGAGAAACAACGCTTGACAACCTTTAAACAGTTTTAATAACTATCTGAAAAATTGTCGCTCTGATGGAAACAACTGCTGAGTTATCTACTCAAATTTGTTGAACAAAACGACTTACGTATTTTAAGGATGCTAACCTTAAGCCCGGTAAGCAAATTAAAAAAAAACGCAATATGTAGGCTACACGAGAACGGAGACGTCGAGTAACCAAAACAAATGCGTTAAACAAATTCGTACACGTTATTTATCAATTTAACTCTAGAATTAAAGGATATACAACGAGAAACAACGTTTGACAACCTTTAAACAGTTTTAATAACTATCTCAAAAATTGTCGCTCTGATGCAAACAACTGCTGAGTTATCTACTCAAATTTGTTGAACAAAACGACTTACGTATTTTAAGCATGCTAACCTTTAGCCCGGTAGGCAAATTAAAAAAAAAAAACGCAATATGTAGGCTACACGAGAACGGAGACGTCGAGTAACCAAAACAAATGCGTTAAACAAATTCGTACACGTTATTTATCAATTTCACTCTAGAATTAAAGGATATACAACGAGAAACATCGTTTGACAACCTTTAAATAGTTTTAATAACTATCTCAAAAATTGTCGCTCTGATGCAAACAACTGCTGAGTTATCTACTCAAATTTGTTGAACAAAACGACTTACGTATTTTAAGCATGCTAACCTTTAGCCCGGTAAGCAAATTAAAAAAAAAAAACACAATATGTAGGCTACACGAGAACGGAGACGTCGAGTAACCAAAACAAATGCGTTAAACAAATTTTTACACATTATTTATCAATTTAACTCTAGAATTAAAGGATATACAACGAGAAACAACGCTTGACAACCTTTAAACAGTTTTAATAACTATCTGAAAAATTGTCGCTCTGATGGAAACAACTGCTGAGTTATCTACTCAAATTTGTTGAACAAAACGACTTACGTATTTTAAGGATGCTAACCTTAAGCCCGGTAAGCAAATTAAAAAAAAACGCAATATGTAGGCTACACGAGAACGGAGACGTCGAGTAACCAGAACAAATGCGTTAAACAAATTCGTACACGTTATTTATCAATTTAACTCTAGAATTAAAGGATATACAACGAGAAACAACGTTTGACAACCTTTAAACAGTTTTAATAACTATCTCAAAAATTGTCGCTTTGATGCAAACAACTGCTGAGTTATCTACTCAAATTTGTTGAACAAAACGACTTACGTATTTTAAGCATGCTAACCTTTAGCCCGGTAAGCAAATTAAGAAAAAACGCAATATGTAGGCTACACGAGAACGGAGACGTAGAGTAACCAAAACAAATGCGTTAAACAAATTCGTACACGTTATTTATCAATTTAACTCTAGAATTAAAGGATATACAACGAGAAACATCGTTTGACAACCTTTAAATAGTTTTAATAACTATCTCAAAAATTGTCGCTCTGATGCAAACAACTGCTGAGTTATCTACTCAAATTTGTTGAACAAAACGACTTACGTATTTTAAGCATGCTAACCTTTAGCCCGGTAAGCAAATTAAAAAAAAAACGCAATATGTAGGCTACACGAGAATGGAGACGTCGAGTAACCAAAACAAATTCGAACACGTTATTTATCAATTTAACTCTAGAATTAAAGGATATACAACGAGAAACAACGTTTGACAACCTTTAAATAGTTTTAATAACTATCTCAAAAATTGTCGCTCTGATGCAAACAACTGCTGAGTTATCTACTCAAATTTGTTGAACAAAACGACTTACGTATTTTAAGCATGCTAACCTTTAGCCCGGTAAGCAAATTAAAAAAAAAAACGCAATATGTAGGCTACACGAGAACGGAGACGTCGAGTAACCAAAACAAATGCGTTAAACAAATTCGTACACGTTATTTATCAATTTAACTCTAGAATTAAAGGATATACAACGAGAAACAACGTTTGACAACCTTTAAACAGTTTTAATAACTATCTCAAAAATTGTCGCTCTGATGCAAACAACTGCTGAGTTATCTACTCAAATTTGTTGAACAAAACGACTTACGTATTTTAAGCATGCTAACCTTTAGCCCGGTAAGAAAATTAAAAAAAAAAAACGCAATATGTAGGCTACACGAGAACGGAGACGTCGAGTAACCAAAACAAATGCGATAAACAAATTCGTACACGTTATTTATCAATTTAGCTCAAGAATTAAAGGATATACAACGAGAAACAACGTTTGACAACCTTTAAACAGTTTTAATAACTATCTCAAAAATTGTCGCTCTGATGGAAACAACTGCTGAGTTATCTACTCAAATTTGTTAAACAAAACGACTTACGTATTTTAAGCATGCTAACCTTTAGCCCGGTAAGCAAATTAAAAAAAAAACGCAATATGTAGGCTACACGAGAACGGAGACGTCGAGTAACCAAAACAAATGCGTTAAACAAACTCGTACACGTTATTTATCAATTTAACTCTAGAATTAAAGGATATACAACGAGAAACAACGTTTGACAACCTTTAAACAGTTTTAATAACTATCCCAAAAATTGTCGCTCTGATGGAAACAACTGCTGAGTTATCTACTCAAATTTGTTGAACAAAAGGGCTTACGTATTTTAAGCATGCTAACCTTTAGCCCGGTAAGCAAATTAAAAAAAAAACGCAATATGTAGGCTACACGAGAACGGAGACGTCGAGTAACCAAAACAAATGCGTTAAACAAATTCGTACACGTTATTTATCAATTTAACTCTAGAATTAAAGGATATACAACGAGAAACAACGTTTGACAACCTTTAAACAGTTTTAATAACTATCTCAAAAATTGTCGCTCTGATGCAAACAACTGCTGAGTTATCTACTCAAATTTGTTGAACAAAACGACTTACGTATTTTAAGCATGCTAACCTTTAGCCCGGTAACCAAATTAAAAAAAAAAAAACGCAATATGTAGGCTACACGAGAACGGAGACGTCGAGTAACCAAAACAAATGCGTTAAACAAATTCGTACACGTTATTTATCAATTTAACTCTAGAATTAAAGGATATACAACGAGAAACAACGTTTGACAACCTTTAAACAGTTTTAGTAACTATCTCAAAAATTGTCGCTCTGATGGAAACAACTGCTGAGTTATCTACTCAAATTTGTTGAACAAAACGACTTACGTATTTTAAGCATGCTAACCTTTAGCCCGGTAAGCAAATTAAAAAAAAACGCAATATGTAGGCTACACGAGAACGGAGACATCGAGTAACCAAAACAAATGCGTTAAACAAATTCGTACACGTTATTTATCAATTTAACTCTAGAATTAAAGGATATACAACGAGAAACATCGTTTGACAACCTTTAAATAGTTTTAATAACTATCTCAAAAATTGTCGCTCTGATGCAAACAACTGCTGAGTTATCTACTCAAATTTGTTGAACAAAACGACTTACGTATTTAAAGCATGCTAACCTTTAGCCCGGTAAGCAAATTAAAAAAAAAAACGCAATATGTAGGCTACACGAGAACGGAGACTTCGAGTAACCAAAACAAAAGCGTTAAACAAATTCGTACACGTTATTTATCAATTTAACTCTAGAATTAAAGGATATACAACGAGAAACATCGTTTGACAACCTTTAAATAGTTTTAATAACTATCTCAAAAATTGTCGCTCTGATGCAAACAACTGCTGAGTTATCTACTCAAATTTGTTGAACAAAACGACTTACGTATTTTAAGCATGCTAACCTTTAGCCCGGTAGGCAAATTAAAAAAAAAAAAACGCAATATGTAGGCTACACGAGAACGGAGACGTCGAGTAACCAAAACAAATGCGTTAAACAAATTCGTACACGTTATTTATCAATTTCACTCTAGAATTAAAGGATATACAACGAGAAACATCGTTTGACAACCTTTAAATAGTTTTAATAACTATCTCAAAAATTGTCGCTCTGATGCAAACAACTGCTGAGTTATCTACTCAAATTTGTTGAACAAAACGACTTACGTATTTTAAGCATGCTAACCTTTAGCCCGGTAAGCAAATTAAAAAAAAAAAACACAATATGTAGGCTACACGAGAACGGAGACGTCGAGTAACCAAAACAAATGCGTTAAACAAATTTTTACACATTATTTATCAATTTAACTCTAGAATTAAAGGATATACAACGAGAAACAACGCTTGACAACCTTTAAACAGTTTTAATAACTATCTGAAAAATTGTCGCTCTGATGGAAACAACTGCTGAGTTATCTACTCAAATTTGTTGAACAAAACGACTTACGTATTTTAAGGATGCTAACCTTAAGCCCGGTAAGCAAATTAAAAAAAAACGCAATATGTAGGCTACACGAGAACGGAGACGTCGAGTAACCAAAACAAATGCGTTAAACAAATTCGTACACGTTATTTATCAATTTAACTCTAGAATTAAAGGATATACAACGAGAAACAACGTTTGACAACCTTTAAACAGTTTTAATAACTATCTCAAAAATTGTCGCTTTGATGCAAACAACTGCTGAGTTATCTACTCAAATTTGTTGAACAAAACGACTTACGTATTTTAAGCATGCTAACCTTTAGCCCGGTAAGCAAATTAAGAAAAAACGCAATATGTAGGCTACACGAGAACGGAGACGTAGAGTAACCAAAACAAATGCGTTAAACAAATTCGTACACGTTATTTATCAATTTAACTCTAGAATTAAAGGATATACAACGAGAAACATCGTTTGACAACCTTTAAATAGTTTTAATAACTATCTCAAAAATTGTCGCTCTGATGCAAACAACTGCTGAGTTATCTACTCAAATTTGTTGAACAAAACGACTTACGTATTTTAAGCATGCTAACCTTTAGCCCGGTAAGCAAATTAAAAAAAAAACGCAATATGTAGGCTACACGAGAATGGAGACGTCGAGTAACCAAAACAAATTCGAACACGTTATTTATCAATTTAACTCTAGAATTAAAGGATATACAACGAGAAACAACGTTTGACAACCTTTAAATAGTTTTAATAACTATCTCAAAAATTGTCGCTCTGATGCAAACAACTGCTGAGTTATCTACTCAAATTTGTTGAACAAAACGACTTACGTATTTTAAGCATGCTAACCTTTAGCCCGGTAAGCAAATTAAAAAAAAAAAACGCAATATGTAGGCTACACGAGAACGGAGACGTCGAGTAACCAAAACAAATGCGTTAAACAAATTCGTACACGTTATTTATCAATTTAACTCTAGAATTAAAGGATATACAACGAGAAACAACGTTTGACAACCTTTAAACAGTTTTAATAACTATCTCAAAAATTGTCGCTCTGATGCAAACAACTGCTGAGTTATCTACTCAAATTTGTTGAACAAAACGACTTACGTATTTTAAGCATGCTAACCTTTAGCCCGGTAAGAAAATTAAAAAAAAAAAACGCAATATGTAGGCTACACGAGAACGGAGACGTCGAGTAACCAAAACAAATGCGTTAAACAAATTCGTACACGTTATTTATCAATTTAGCTCAAGAATTAAAGGATATACAACGAGAAACAACGTTTGACAACCTTTAAACAGTTTTAATAACTATCTCAAAAATTGTCGCTCTGATGCAAACAACTGCTGAGTTATCTACTCAAATTTGTTGAACAAAACGACTTACGTATTTTAAGCATGCTAACCTTTAGCCCGGTAAGCAAATTAAAAAAAAAACGCAATATGTAGGCTACACGAGAACGGAGACGTCGAGTAACCAAAACAAATGCGTTAAACAAATTCGTACACGTTATTTATCAATTTAACTCTAGAATTAAAGGATATACAACGAGAAACATCGTTGGACAACCTTTAAATAGTTTTAATAACTATCTCAAAAATTGTCGCTCTGTCTTGAACAAAACGACTTACGTATTTTAAGCATGCTAACCTTTAGCCCGGTAGGCAAATTAAAAAAAAAAACGCAATAAGTAGGCTACACGAGAACGGAGACGTCGAGTAACCAAAACAAATGCGTTAAACAAATTCGTACACGTTATTTATCAATTTCACTCTAGAATTAAAGGATATACAACGAGAAACATCGTTTGACAACCTTTAAATAGTTTTAATAACTATCTCAAAAATTGTCGCTCTGATGCAAACAACTGCTGAGTTATCTACTCAAATTTGTTGAACAAAACGACTTACGTATTTTAAGCATGCTAACCTTTAGCCCGGTAAGCAAATTAAAAAAAAAACCCAATATGTAGGCTACACGAGAACGGAGACGTCGAGTAACCAAAGCAAATGCGTTAAACAAATTCGTACACGTTATTTATCAATTTAACTCTAGAATTAAAGGACATACAACGAGAAACAACGTTTGACAACCTTTAAACAGTTTAAATAACTATCTCAAAAATTGTCGCTCTGATGGAAACAACTGCTGAGTTATCTACTCAAATTTGTTGAGCAAAACGACTTACGTATTTTAAGCATGCTAACCTTCAGCCCGGTAATCATATTAAAAAAAAACGCAATATGTAGGCTACACGAGAATGAAGACGTCAAGTAACCAAAACAAATGCGTTAAACAAATTCGTACACGGTATTTATCAATTTAACTCTAGAATTAAAGGATATACAACGAGAAACATCGTTTGACAACCTTTAAATAGTTTTAATAACTATCTCAAAAATTGTCGCTCTGATGCAAACAACTGATGAGTTATCTACTCAAATTTGTTGAACAAAACGACGTACGTATTTTAAGCATGCTAACCTTTAGCCCGGCAAGCAAATTAAAAAAAAAAACGCAATATGTAGGCTACACGAAAACGGAGACGTCGAGTAACCAAAACAAATGCGTTAAACAAATTTTTACACGTTATTTATCAATTTAACTCTAGAATTAAAGGATATACAACGAGAAACAACGCTTGACAACCTTTAAACAGTTTTAATAACTATCTGAAAAATTGTCGCTCTGATGGAAACAACTGCTGAGTTATCTACTCAAATTTGTTGAACAAAACGACTTACGTATTTTAAGGATGCTAACTTTAAGCCCGGTAAGCAAATTAAAAAAAAACGCAATATGTAGGCTACACGAGAACGGAGACGTCGAGTAACCAAAACAAATGCGTTAAACAAATTCGTACACGCTATTTATCAATTTAACTCTAAAATTAAAGGATATACAACGAGAAACAACGTTTGACAACCTTTAAACAGTTTTAATAACTATCTCAAAAATTGTCGCTTTGATGCAAACAACTGCTGAGTTATCTACTCAAATTTGTTGAACAAAACGACTTACGTATTTTAAGCATGCTAACCTTTAGCCCGGTAAGCAAATTAAAAAAAAAACGCAATATGTAGGCTACACGAGAACGGAGACGTAGAGTAACCAAAACAAATGCGTTAAACAAATTCGTACACGTTATTTATCAATTTAACTCTAGAATTAAAGCATATACAACGAGAAACATCGTTTGACAACCTTTAAATAGTTTTAATAACTATCTCAAAAATTGTCGCTCTGATGCAAACAACTGCTGAGTTATCTACTCAAATTTGTTGAACAAAACGACTTACGTATTTTAAGCATGCTAACCTTTAGCCCGGTAAGCAAATTAAAAAAAAAACGCAATATGTAGGCTACACGAGAACGGAGACGTCGAGTAACCAAAACAAATTCGTACACGTTATTTATCAATTTAACTCTAGAATTAAAGGATATACAACGAGAAACAACGTTTGACAACCTTTAAATAGTTTTAATAACTATCTCAAAAATTGTCGCTCTGATGCAAACAACTGCTGAGTTATCTACTCAAATTTGTTGAACAAAACGACTTACGTATTTTAAGCATGCTAACCTTTAGCCCGGTAAGCAAATTAAAAAAAAAAACGCAATATGTAGGCTACACGAGAACGGAGACGTCGAGTAACCAAAATAAATGCGTTAAACAAATTCGTACACGTTATTTATCAATTTAACTCTAGAATTAAAGGATATACAACGAGAAACAACGTTTGACAACCTTTAAACAGTTTTAATAACTATCTCAAAAATTGTCGCTCTGATGCAAACAACTGATGAGTTATCTGCTCAAATTTGTTGAACAAAACGACTTACGTATTTTAAGCATGCTAACCTTTAGCCCGGTAAGCAAATTAAAAAAAAAAAAACGCAATATGTAGGCACCACGAGAACGGAGACGTCGAGTAACCAAAACAAATGCGTTAAACAAATTCGTACACGTTTATTTATCAATTTAACTCTAGAATTAAAGGATATACAACGAGAAACATCGTTTGACAACCTTTAAATAGTTTTTAATAACTATCTCAAAAATTGTCGCTCTGATGCAAACAACTGCTGAGTTATCTACTCAAATTTGTTGAACAAAACGACTTACGTATTTTAAGCATGCTAACCTTTAGCCCGGTAAGCAAATTAAAAAAAAAACGCAATATGTAGGCTACACGAGAACGGAGACTTCGAGTAACCAAAACAAATGCGCTAAACAAATTCGTACACGTTATTTATCAATTTAACTCTAGAATTAAAGGATAAACAACGAGAAACATCGTTTGACAACCTTTAAACAGTTTTAATAACTATCTCAAAAATTGTCGCTCTGATACAAACAACTGATGAGTTATCTACTTAAATTTGTTGAACAAAACGACTTACGTATTTTAAGCATGCTAACCTTTAGCCCGGTAAGAAAATTAAAAAAAAAAACGCAATATGTAGGCTACACTAGAACGGAGACGTCGAGTAACCAAAACAAATGCGTTAAACAAATTCGTACACGTTATTTATCAATTTAGCTCAAGAATTAAAGGATATACAACGAGAAACAACGTTTGACAACCTTTAAACAGTTTTAATAACTATCTCTAAAATTGTCGCTCTGATGCAAACAACTGCTGAGTTATCTACTCAAATTTGTTGAACAAAACGACTTACGTATTTTAAGCATGCTAACCTTTAGCCCGGTAAGCAAATTAAAAAAAAAACGCAATATGTAGGCTACACGAGAACGGAGACGTCGAGTAACCAAAACAAATGCGTTAAACAAATTCGTACACGTTATTTATCAATTTAACTCTAGAATTAAAGGATATACAACGAGAAACATCGTTGGACAACCTTTAAATAGTTTTAATAACTATCTCAAAAATTGTCGCTCTGATGCAAACAACTGATGAGTTTTCTACTTAAATTTGTTGAAAAAAACGACTTACGTATTTTAAGCATGCTAACCTTTATCCCGGTAAGCAAATTAAAAAAAAAACGGAATAAGTAGGCTACACGAGAACGGAGACGTCGAGTAACCAAAACAAATGCGTTAAACAAATTCGTACACGTTATTTATCAATTTAACTCTAGAATTAAAGGATATACAACGAGAAACAACGTTTGACAACCTTTAAACAGTTTTAATAACTATCTCAAAAATTGTCGCTCTGATGGAAACAACTGCTGAGTTATCTACTCAAATTTGTTGAACAAAACGACTTACGTATTTTAAGCATGCTAACCTTTAGCCCGGTAAGCAAATTAAAAAAAAAAAAGCAATATGTAGGCTACACGAGAACAGAGACGTCGAGTAACCAAAACAAATGCGTTAAAAACAAATTCGATTACACGTTATTTATCAATTTAACTCTAGATATAAGGATATACAACGAGAAACATCGTTTGACAACCTTTAAATAGTTTTTAATAACTATCTCAAAAATTGTCGCTCTGATGCAAACAACTGCTGAGTTATCTACTCAAATTTACAAAATGACTTACGTATTTTAAGCATGCTAACCTTTAGCCCGGTAAGCAAATTAAAAAAAAAAAAGCAATATGTAGGCTACACGAGAACGGAGACGTCGAGTAACCAAAATAAATGCGTTAAACAAATTCGTGCACGTTATTTATCAATTTAACCCTAGAATTAAAGGATATACAACGAGAAACATCGTTTGACAACCTTTAAATAGTTTTAATAACTATCTCAAAAATTGTCGCTCTGATGCAAACAACTGCTGAGTTATCTACTCAAATTTGTTGAACAAAACGACTTACGTATTTTAAGCATGCTAACCTTTAGCCCGGTAAGCAAATTAAAAAAAAACGCAATATGTAGGCTACACGAGAACGGAGACGTCGAGTAACCAAAGCAAATGCGTTAAACAAATTCGTACACGTTATTTATCAATTTAACTCTAGAATTAAAGGATATACAACGAGAAACAACGTTTGACAACCTTTAAACAGTTTAATAACTATAATTGTCGCTCTGATGCAAAGAACTGCTGAGTTATCTACTCAAATTTGTTGAACAAAACGACTTACGTATTTTAAGCATGCTAACCTTTAGCCCGGTAAGCAAATTAAAAAAAAAACGCAATATGTAGGCTACACGAGAACGGAGCCGTCGAGTAACCAAAACAAATGGGTTAAACAAATTCGTACACGTTATTTATCAATTTAACTCTAGAATAAAGGATATACAACGAGAAACATCGTTTGACAACCTTTAAATAGTTTTAATAACTATCTCAAAAATTGTCGCTCTGATGCAAACAACTGCTGAGTTATCTACTCAAATTTGTTGAACAAAACGACTTACGTATTTTAAGCATGCTATCCTTTAGCCCAGTAAGCAAATTAAAAAAAAAACGCAATATGTAGGCTACACGAGAACGGAGACGTCGAGTAACCAAAACAAATGCGTTAAACAAATTCGTAAACATTATTTATCAATTTAACTCTAGAATTAAAGGATATACAACGAGAAACAACGTTTGACAACCTTTAAACAGTTTTAATAACTATCTCAAAAATTGTCGCTCTGATGGAAACAACTGCTGAGTTATCTACTCAAATTTGTTGAACAAAACGACTTACGTATTTTAAGCATGCTAACCTTTAGCCCGGTAAGCAAATTAAAAAAAAAACGCAATATGTAGGCTACACGAGAACGGAGACGTCGAGTAACCAAAACAAATGCGTTAAACAAATTCGTACACGGTATTTATCAATTTAACTCTAGAATTAAACGACATACAACGAGAAACATCGTTTGACAACCTTTAAATAGTTTTAATAACTATCTCAAAAATTGTCGCTCTGATGCAAACAACTGATGAGTTATCTACTCAAATTTGTTGAACAAAACGACTTACGTATTTTAAGCATGCTAACCTTTAGCTCGGTAAGCAAATTAAAAAAAACGCAATATGTAGGCTACACGAGAGCGGAGACGTCGAGTAACCAAAACATTTGCGTTAAACAAATTTGTACACGGTATTTATCAATTTAACTCTAGAAATAAAGGATATACAACGAGAAACAACGTTTGACAACCTTTAAACAGTTTTAATAACTATCTCAAAAATTGTCGCTCTGATGCAAACAACTGATGAGTTATCTACTCAAATTTGTTGAACAAAACGACTTACGTATTTAAGCATGCTAACTTTTAGCCCGGTAAGCAAATTAAAAAAAAAACGCAATATGTAGGCTACACGAGAACGGAGACGTCGAGTAACCAAAACAAATGCGTTAAACAAATTCGTACACGTTATTTATCAATTTAACTCTAGAATTAAAGCATATACAACGAGAAACAACGCTTGACAACCTTTAAACAGTTTTAATAACTATCTCAAAAATTGTCGCTCTGATGGAAACAACTGCTGAGTTATCTACTCAAATTTGTTGAACAAAACGACTTACGTATTTTAAGCATGCTAACCTTTAGCCCGGTAAGCAAATTAAAAAAAAACGGAATATGTAGGCTACACGAGAACGGAGACGTCGAGTAACCAAAACATATGCGTTAAACAAATTCGTACACGTTATTTATCAATTTAACTCTAGAATTAAAGGATATACAACGAGAAACAACGTTTGACAACCTTTAAACAGTTTTAATAACTATCTCAAAAATTGTCGCTCTGATGCAAACAACTGCTGAGTTATCTACTAAAATTTGTTGAACAAAATGACTTACGTATTTTAAGCATGCTAACCTTTAGCCCGGTAAGCAAATTAAAAAAAAAACGCAATATGTAGGCTACACGAGAACGGAGACGTCGAGTAACCAAAACAAATGCGTTAAACAAATTCGTACACGTTATTTATCAATTTAACTCTAGAATTAAAGGATATACAACGAGAAACAACGTTTGACAACCTTTAAATAGTTTTAATAACTATCTCAAAAATTGTCGCTCTGATGCAAACAACTGCTGAGTTATCTACTCAAATTTGTTGAACAAAACGACTTACGTATTTTAAGCATGCTAACCTTTAGCCCGGTAAGCAAATTAAAAAAAAAAAACGCAATATGTAGGCTACACGAGAACGGAGACGTCGAGTAACCAAAACAAATGCGTTAAACAAATTTTTACACGTTATTTATCAATTTAACTCTAGAATTAAAGGATATACAACGAGAAACATCGTTTGACAACCTTTAAATAGTTTTAATAACTATCTCAAAAATTGTCCCTCTGATGCAAACAACTGCTGAGTTATCTATTCAAATTTGTTGAACAAAACGATTTACGTATTTTAAGCATGCTAACCTTTAGCCCGGTAAGCAAATTAAAAAAAAACGCAATATGTAGGCTACACGAGAACGGAGCCGTCGAGTAACCAAAACAAATGGGTTTAAACAAATTCGTACACGTTATTTATCAATTTAACTCTAGAATTAAAGGATATACAACGAGAAACATTGTTTGACAACCTTTAAATAGTTTTAATAACTATCTCAAAAATTGTCGCTCTGATGCAAACAACTGCTGAGTTATCTACTCAAATTTGTTGAACAAAACGACTTACGTATTTTAAGCATGCTAACCTTTAGCCCGGTAAGCAAATTAAAAAAAAAACGCAATATGTAGGCTACACGAGAACGGAGACGTCGAGTAACCAAAACAAATGCGTTAAACAAATTCGTAAACATTATTTATCAATTTAACTCTAGAATTAAAGGATATACAACGAGAAACAACGTTTGGACAACCTTTAAACAGTTTTAATAACTATCTCAAAAATTGTCGCTCTGATGGAAACAACTGCTCAGTTATCTACTCAAATTTGTTGAACAAAACGACTTACGTATTTTAAGCATGCTAACCTTTAGCCCGGTAAGCAAATTAAAAAAAAACCGCAATATGTAGGCTACACGAGGACGGAGACGTCGAGTAACCAAACAAATGCGTTAAACAAATTCGTACACGTTATTTATCAATTTAACTCTAGAATTAAAGGATATACAACGAGAAACAACGCTTGACAACCTTTAAACAGTTTTAATAACTATCTCAAAAATTGTCGCTCTGATGGAACAACTGCTGAGTTATCTACTCAAATTTGTTGAACAAAACGACTTACGTATTTTAAGCATGCTAACCTTTAGCCCGGAAAGCAAATTAAAAAAAAAAAACGCAATATGTAGGCTACACGAGAACGGAGACGTCGAGTAACCAAAACAAATGCGTTAAACAAATTCGTACACGTTATTTATCAATTTAACTCTAGAATTAAAGGATATACAACGAGAAACAACGCTTGACAACCTTTAAACAGTTTTAATAACTATCTCAAAAATTGTCGCTCTGATGCAAACAACTGATGAGTTATCTACTCAAATTTGTTGAACAAAATGGCGTACGTATTTTAAGCATGCTAACCTTTAGCCCGGTAAGCAAATTAAAAAAAAAAAAACGCAATATGTAGGCTACACGAGAACGGAGACGTCGAGTAACCAAAACAAATGCGTTAAACAAATTCGTACACGTTATTTATCAATTTAACTATAGAATTAAAGGATATACAACGAGAAACAACGCTTGACAACCTTTAAACAGTTTTAATAACTATCTCAAAAATTGTCGCTCTGATGGAAACAACTGCTGAGTTATCTACTCAAATTTGTTGAACAAAACGACTTACGTATTTTAAGCATGCTAACCTTTAGCCCGGTAAGCAAATTAAAAAAAAACGCAATATGTAGGCTACACGAGAACGGAGACGTCGAGTAACCAAAACAAATGCGTTAAACAAATTTTTACACGTTATTTATCAATTTAACTCTAGAATTAAAGGATATACAACGAGAAACATCGTTTGACAACCTTTAAATAGTTTTAATAACTATCTCAAAAATTGTCCCTCTGATGCAAACAACTGCTGAGTTATCTATTCAAATTTGTTGAACAAAACGACTTACGTATTTTAAGCATACTAACCTTTAGCCCGGTAAGCAAATTAAAAAAAAAACGCAATATGTAGGCTACACGAGAACGGAGCCGTCGAGTAACCAAAACAAATGGGTTAAACAAATTCGTACACGTTATTTATCAATTTAACTCTAGAATTAAAGGATATACAACGAGAAACATTGTTTGACAACCTTTAAATAGTTTTAATAACTATCTCAAAAATTGCCGCTCTGATGCAAACAACTGCTGAGTTATCTACTCAAATTTGTTGAACAAAACGACTTACGTATTTTAAGCATGCTAACCTTTAGCCCGGTAAGCAAATTAAAAAAAAAAAGCAATATGTAGGCTACACGAGAACAGAGACGTCGAGTAACCAAAACAAATGCGTTAAACAAATTCGTACACGTTATTTATCAATTTAACTCTAGAATTAAAGGATATACAACGAGAAACAACGTTTGACAACCTTTAAACAGTTTTAATAACTATCCCAAAAATTGTCGCTCTGATGGAAACAACTGCTGAGTTATCTACTCAAATTTGTTGAACAAAAGGGCTTACGTATTTTAAGCATGCTAACCTTTAGCCCGGTAAGCAAATTAAAAAAAAAACGCAATATGTAGGCTACACGAGAACGGAGACGTCGAGTAACCAAAACAAATGCGTTAAACAAATTCGTACACGTTATTTATCAATTTAACTCTAGAATTAAAGGATATACAACGAGAAACAACGTTTGACAACCTTTAAACAGTTTTAATAACTATCTCAAAAATTGTCGCTCTGATGCAAACAACTGCTGAGTTATCTACTCAAATTTGTTGAACAAAACGACTTACGTATTTTAAGCATGCTAACCTTTAGCCCGGTAACCAAATTAAAAAAAAAAAACGCAATATGTAGGCTACACGAGAACGGAGACGTCGAGTAACCAAAACAATTGCGTTAAACAAATTCGTACACGTTATTTATCAATTTAACTCTAGAATTAAAGGATATACAACGAGAAACAACGTTTGACAACCTTTAAACAGTTTTAATAACTATCTCAAAAATTGTCGCTCTGATGGAAACAACTGCTGAGTTATCTACTCAAATTTGTTGAACAAAACGACTTACGTATTTTAAGCATGCTAACCTTTAGCCCGGTAAGCAAATTAAAAAAAAAACGCAATATGTAGGCTACACGAGAACGGAGACATCGAGTAACCAAAACAAATGCGTTAAACAAATTCGTACACGTTATTTATCAATTTAACTCTAGAATTAAAGGATATACAACGAGAAACATCGTTTGACAACCTTTAAATAGTTTTAATAACTATCTCAAAAATTGTCGCTCTGATGCAAACAACTGCTGAGTTATCTACTCAAATTTGTTGAACAAAACGACTTACGTATTTTAAGCATGCTAACCTTTAGCCCGGTAAGCAAATTAAAAAAAAAACGCAATATGTAGGCTACACGAGAACGGAGACTTCGAGTAACCAAAACAAATTCGTACACGTTATTTATCAATTTAACTCTAGAATTAAAGGATATACAACGAGAAACAACGTTTGACAACCTTTAAATAGTTTTAATAACTATCTCAAAAATTGTCGCTCTGATGCAAACAACTGCTGAGTTATCTACTCAAATTTGTTGAACAAAACGACTTACGTATTTTAAGCATGCTAACCTTTAGCCCGGTAAGCAAATTAAAAAAAAAAAACGCAATATGTAGGCTACACGAGAACGGAGACGTCGAGTAACCAAAACAAATGCGTTAAACAAATTCGTACACGTTATTTATCAATTTAACTCTAGAATTAAAGGATATACAACGAGAAACAACGTTTGACAACCTTTAAACAGTTTTAATAACTATCTCAAAAATTGTCGCTCTGATGCAAACAACTGATGAGTTATCTGCTCAAATTTGTTGAACAAAACGACTTACGTATTTTAAGCATGCTAACCTTTAGCCCGGTAAGCAAATTAAAAAAAAAAAAACGCAATATGTAGGCACCACGAGAACGGAGACGTCGAGTAACCAAAACAAATGCGTTAAACAAATTCGTACACGTTATTTATCAATTTAACTCTAGAATTAAAGGATATACAACGAGAAACATCGTTTGACAACCTTTAAATTGTTTTAATAACTATCTCAAAAATTGTCGCTCTGATGCAAACAACTGCTGAGTTATCTACTCAAATTTGTTGAACAAAACGACTTACGTATTTTAAGCATGCTAACCTTTAGCCCGGTAAGCAAATTAAAAAAAAAACGCAATATGTAGGCTACACGAGAACGGAGACGTCGAGTAACCAAAACAAATGCGCTAAACAAATTCGTACACGTTATTTATCAATTTATCTCTAGAATTAAAGGATATACAACGAGAAACATCGTTTGACAACCTTTAAACAGTTTTAATAACTATCTCAA
This sequence comes from Eurosta solidaginis, assembly GCF_040869045.1. Taxonomy (NCBI): domain Eukaryota; kingdom Metazoa; phylum Arthropoda; class Insecta; order Diptera; family Tephritidae; genus Eurosta; species Eurosta solidaginis. The sequence goes on from NC_090321.1 coordinate 124,768,782, forward strand.
AAATTGTCGCTCTGATACAAACCACTGATAAGTTATCTACTTAAATTTGTTGAACAAAACAACTTACGTATTTTAAGCATGCTAACCTTTAGCCCGGTAAGAAAATTAAAAAAAAAAAAACGCAGTATGTAGGCTACACGAGAACGGAGACGTCGAGTAACCAAAACAAATGCGTTAAACAAATTCGTACACGTTATTTATCAATTTAGCTCAAGAATTAAAGGATATACAACGAGAAACAACGTTTGACAACCTTTAAACAGTTTTAATAACTATCTCAAAAATTGTCGCTCTGATGCAAACAACTGCTGAGTTATCTACTCAAATTTGTTGAACAAAACGACTTACGTATTTTAAGCATGCTAACCTTTAGCCCGGTAAGCAAATTAAAAAAAAAACGCAATATGTAGGCTACACGAGAACGGAGACGTCGAGTAACCAAAACAAATGCGTTAAACAAATTCGTACACGTTATTTATCAATTTAACTCTAGAATTAAAGGATATACAACGAGAAACATCGTTGGACAACCTTTAAATAGTTTTAATAACTATCTCAAAAATTGTCGCTCTGTCTTGAACAAAACGACTTACGTATTTTAAGCATGCTAACCTTTAGCCCGGTAGGCAAATTAAAAAAAAAAACGCAATAAGTAGGCTACACGAGAACGGAGACGTCGAGTAACCAAAACAAATGCGTTAAACAAATTCGTACACGTTATTTATCAATTTCACTCTAGAATTAAAGGATATACAACGAGAAACATCGTTTGACAACCTTTAAATAGTTTTAATAACTATCTCAAAAATTGTCGCTCTGATGCAAACAACTGCTGAGTTATCTACTCAAATTTGTTGAACAAAACGACTTACGTATTTTAAGCATGCTAACCTTTAGCCCGGTAAGCAAATTAAAAAAAAAACCCAATATGTAGGCTACACGAGAACGGAGACGTCGAGTAACCAAAGCAAATGCGTTAAACAAATTCGTACACGTTATTTATCAATTTAACTCTAGAATTAAAGGACATACAACGAGAAACAACGTTTGACAACCTTTAAACAGTTTAAATAACTATCTCAAAAATTGTCGCTCTGATGGAAACAACTGCTGAGTTATCTACTCAAATTTGTTGAGCAAAACGACTTACGTATTTTAAGCATGCTAACCTTCAGCCCGGTAATCATATTAAAAAAAACGCAATATGTAGGCTACACGAGAATGAAGACGTCAAGTAACCAAAACAAATGCGTTAAACAAATTCGTACACGGTATTTATCAATTTAACTCTAGAATTAAAGGATATACAACGAGAAACATCGTTTGACAACCTTTAAATAGTTTTAATAACTATCTCAAAAATTGTCGCTCTGATGCAAACAACTGATGAGTTATCTACTCAAATTTGTTGAACAAAACGACGTACGTATTTTAAGCATGCTAACCTTTAGCCCGGCAAGCAAATTAAAAAAAAAAACGCAATATGTAGGCTACACGAAAACGGAGACGTCGAGTAACCAAAACAAATGCGTTAAACAAATTTTTACACGTTATTTATCAATTTAACTCTAGAATTAAAGGATATACAACGAGAAACAACGCTTGACAACCTTTAAACAGTTTTAATAACTATCTGAAAAATTGTCGCTCTGATGGAAACAACTGCTGAGTTATCTACTCAAATTTGTTGAACAAAACGACTTACGTATTTTAAGGATGCTAACTTTAAGCCCGGTAAGCAAATTAAAAAAAAACGCAATATGTAGGCTACACGAGAACGGAGACGTCGAGTAACCAAAACAAATGCGTTAAACAAATTCGTACACGCTATTTATCAATTTAACTCTAGAATTAAAGGATATACAACGAGAAACAACGTTTGACAACCTTTAAACAGTTTTAATAACTATCTCAAAAATTGTCGCTTTGATGCAAACAACTGCTGAGTTATCTACTCAAATTTGTTGAAGAAAACGACTTACGTATTTTAAGCATGCTAACCTTTAGCCCGGTAAGCAAATTAAAAAAAAAAACCCAATATGTAGGCTACACGAGAACGGAGACGTAGAGTAACCCAAACAAATGCGTTAAACAAATTCGTACACGTTATTTATCAATTTAACTCTAGAATTAAAGCATATACAACGAGAAACATCGTTTGACAACCTTTAAATAGTTTTAATAACTATCTCAAAAATTGTCGCTCTGATGCAAACAACTGCTGAGTTATCTACTCAAATTTGTTGAACAAAACGACTTACGTATTTTAAGCATGCTAACCTTTAGCCCGGTAAGCAAATTAAAAAAAAAACGCAATATGTAGGCTACACGAGAACGGAGACGTCGAGTAACCAAAACAAATTCGTACACGTTATTTATCAATTTAACTCTAGAATTAAAGGATATACAACGAGAAACAACGTTTGACAACCTTTAAATAGTTTTAATAACTATCTCAAAAATTGTCGCTCTGATGCAAACAACTGCTGAGTTATCTACTCAAATTTGTTGAACAAAACGACTTACGTATTTTAAGCATGCTAACCTTTAGCCCGGTAAGCAAATTAAAAAAAAACGCAATATGTAGGCTACACGAGAACGGAGACGTCGAGTAACCAAAACAAATGCGTTAAACAAATTCGTACACGTTATTTATCAATTTAACTCTAGAATTAAAGGATATACAACGAGAAACAACGTTTGACAACCTTTAAACAGTTTTAATAACTATCTCAAAAATTGTCGCTCTGATGCAAACAACTGATGAGTTATCTGCTCAAATTTGTTGAACAAAACGACTTACGTATTTTAAGCATGCTAACCTTTAGCCCGGTAAGCAAATTAAAAAAAAAAAAACGCAATATGTAGGCACCACGAGAACGGAGACGTCGAGTAACCAAAACAAATGCGTTAAACAAATTCGTACACGTTATTTATCAATTTAACTCTAGAATTAAAGGATATACAACGAGATCATCGTTTGACAACCTTTAAATAGTTTTAATAACTATCTCAAAAATTGTCGCTCTGATGCAAACAACTGCTGAGTTATCTACTCAAATTTGTTGAACAAAACGACTTACGTATTTTAAGCATGCTAACCTTTAGCCCGGTAAGCAAATTAAAAAAAAACGCAATATGTAGGCTACACGAGAACGGAGACGTCGAGTAACCAAAACAAATGCGCTAAACAAATTCGTACACGTTATTTATCAATTTAACTCTAGAATTAAAGGATATACAACGAGAAACATCGTTTGACAACCTTTAAACAGTTTTAATAACTATCTCAAAAATTGTCGCTCTGATACAAACAACTGATGAGTTATCTACTTAAATTTGTTGAACAAAACGACTTACGTATTTTAAGCATGCTAACCTTTAGCCCGGTAAGAAAATTAAAAAAAAAAACGCAATATGTAGGCTACACTAGAACGGAGACGTCGAGTAACCAAAACAAATGCGTTAAACAAATTCGTACACGTTATTTATCAATTTAGCTCAAGAATTAAAGGATATACAACGAGAAACAACGTTTGACAACCTTTAAACAGTTTTAATAACTATCTCTAAAATTGTCGCTCTGATGCAAACAACTGCTGAGTTATCTACTCAAATTTGTTGAACAAAACGACTTACGTATTTTAAGCATGCTAACCTTTAGTCCGGTAAGCAAATTAAAAAAAAAAACGCAATATGTAGGCTACACGAGAACGGAGACGTCGAGTAACCAAAACAAATGCGTTAAACAAATTCGTACACGTTATTTATCAATTTAACTCTAGAATTAAAGGATATACAACGAGAAACATCGTTGGACAACCTTTAAATAGTTTTAATAACTATCTCAAAAATTGTCGCTCTGATGCAAACAACTGATGAGTTATCTACTTAAATTTGTTGAACAAAACGACTTACGTATTTTAAGCATGCTAACCTTTATCCCGGTAAGCAAATTAAAAAAAAAAACGGAATAAGTAGGCTACACGAGAACGGAGACGTCGAGTAACCAAAACAAATGCGTTAAACAAATTCGTACACGTTATTTATCAATTTAACTCTAGAATTAAAGGATATACAACGAGAAACAACGTTTGACAACCTTTAAACAGTTTTAATAACTATCTCAAAAATTGTCGCTCTGATGGAAACAACTGCTGAGTTATCTACTCAAATTTGTTGAACAAAACGACTTACGTATTTTAAGCATGCTAACCTTTAGCCCGGTAAGCAAATTAAAAAAAAAAAGCAATATGTAGGCTACACGAGAACAGAGACGTCGAGTAACCAAAACAAATGCGTTAAACAAATTCGTACACGTTATTTATCAATTTAACTCTAGAATTAAAGGATATACAACGAGAAACATCGTTTGACAACCTTTAAATAGTTTTAATAACTATCTCAAAAATTGTCGCTCTGATGCAAACAACTGCTGAGTTATCTACTCAAATTTGTTGAACAAAATGACTTACGTATTTTAAGCATGCTAACCTTTAGCCCGGTAAGCAAATTAAAAAAAAAAAAGCAATATGTAGGCTACACGAGAACGGAGACGTCGAGTAACCAAAATAAATGCGTTAAACAAATTCGTACACGTTATTTATCAATTTAACCCTAGAATTAAAGGATATACAACGAGAAACATCGTTTGACAACCTTTAAATAGTTTTAATAACTATCTCAAAAATTGTCGCTCTGATGCAAACAACTGCTGAGTTATCTACTCAAATTTGTTGAACAAAACGACTTACGTATTTTAAGCATGCTAACCTTTAGCCCGGTAAGCAAATTAAAAAAAAAAACGCAATATGTAGGCTACACGAGAACGGAGACGTCGAGTAACCAAAGCAAATGCGTTAAACAAATTCGTACACGTTATTTATCAATTTAACTCTAGAATTAAAGGATATACAACGAGAAACAACGTTTGACAACCTTTAAACAGTTTAATAACTATAATTGTCGCTCTGATGCAAAGAACTGCTGAGTTATCTACTCAAATTTGTTGAACAAAACGACTTACGTATTTTAAGCATGCTAACCTTTAGCCCGGTAAGCAAATTAAAAAAAAAACGCAATATGTAGGCTACACGAGAACGGAGCCGTCGAGTAACCAAAACAAATGGGTTAAACAAATTCGTACACGTTATTTATCAATTTAACTCTAGAATTAAAGGATATACAACGAGAAACATCGTTTGACAACCTTTAAATAGTTTTAATAACTATCTCAAAAATTGTCGCTCTGATGCAAACAACTGCTGAGTTATCTACTCAAATTTGTTGAACAAAACGACTTACGTATTTTAAGCATGCTAACCTTTAGCCCAGTAAGCAAATTAAAAAAAAAACGCAATATGTAGGCTACACGAGAACGGAGACGTCGAGTAACCAAAACAAATGCGTTAAACAAATTCGTAAACATTATTTATCAATTTAACTCTAGAATTAAAGGATATACAACGAGAAACAACGTTTGACAACCTTTAAACAGTTTTAATAACTATCTCAAAAATTGTCGCTCTGATGGAAACAACTGCTGAGTTATCTACTCAAATTTGTTGAACAAAACGACTTACGTATTTTAAGCATGCTAACCTTTAGCCCGGTAAGCAAATTAAAAAAAAAAGCAATATGTAGGCTACACGAGAACGGAGACGTCGAGTAACCAAAACAAATGCGTTAAACAAATTCGTACACGGTATTTATCAATTTAACTCTAGAATTAAAGGACATACAACGAGAAACATCGTTTGACAACCTTTAAATAGTTTTAATAACTATCTCAAAAATTGTCGCTCTGATGCAAACAACTGATGAGTTATCTACTCAAATTTGTTGAACAAAACGACTTACGTATTTTAAGCATGCTAACCTTTAGCTCGGTAAGCAAATTAAAAAAAACGCAATATGTAGGCTACACGAGAGCGGAGACGTCGAGTAACCAAAACAAATGCGTTAAACAAATTTGTACACGGTATTTATCAATTTAACTCTAGAAATAAAGGATATACAACGAGAAACAACGTTTGACAACCTTTAAACAGTTTTAATAACTATCTCAAAAATTGTCGCTCTGATGCAAACAACTGATGAGTTATCTACTCAAATTTGTTGAACAAAACGACTTACGTATTTAAGCATGCTAACTTTTAGCCCGGTAAGCAAATTAAAAAAAAAACGCAATATGTAGGCTACACGAGAACGGAGACGTCGAGTAACCAAAACAAATGCGTTAAACAAATTCGTACACGTTATTTATCAATTTAACTCTAGAATTAAAGCATATACAACGAGAAACAACGCTTGACAACCTTTAAACAGTTTTAATAACTATCTCAAAAATTGTCGCTCTGATGGAAACAACTGCTGAGTTATCTACTCAAATTTGTTGAACAAAACGACTTACGTATTTTAAGCATGCTAACCTTTAGCCCGGTAAGCAAATTAAAAAAAAACGGAATATGTAGGCTACACGAGAACGGAGACGTCGAGTAACCAAAACATATGCGTTAAACAAATTCGTACACGTTATTTATCAATTTAACTCTAGAATTAAAGGATATACAACGAGAAACAACGTTTGACAACCTTTAAACAGTTTTAATAACTATCTCAAAAATTGTCGCTCTGATGCAAACAACTGCTGAGTTATCTACTAAAATTTGTTGAACAAAATGACTTACGTATTTTAAGCATGCTAACCTTTAGCCCGGTAAGCAAATTAAAAAAAAAACGCAATATGTAGGCTACACGAGAACGGAGACGTCGAGTAACCAAAACAAATGCGTTAAACAAATTCGTACACGTTATTTATCAATTTAACTCTAGAATTAAAGGATATACAACGAGAAACAACGTTTGACAACCTTTAAATAGTTTTAATAACTATCTCAAAAATTGTCGCTCTGATGCAAACAACTGCTGAGTTATCTACTCAAATTTGTTGAACAAAACGACTTACGTATTTTAAGCATGCTAACCTTTAGCCCGGTAAGCAAATTAAAAAAAAAAACGCAATATGTAGGCTACACGAGAACGGAGACGTCGAGTAACCAAAACAAATGCGTTAAACAAATTTTTACACGTTATTTATCAATTTAACTCTAGAATTAAAGGATATACAACGAGAAACATCGTTTGACAACCTTTAAATAGTTTTAATAACTATCTCAAAAATTGTCCCTCTGATGCAAACAACTGCTGAGTTATCTATTCAAATTTGTTGAACAAAACGACTTACGTATTTTAAGCATGCTAACCTTTAGCCCGGTAAGCAAATTAAAAAAAAAACGCAATATGTAGGCTACACGAGAACGGAGCCGTCGAGTAACCAAAACAAATGGGTTAAACAAATTCGTACACGTTATTTATCAATTTAACTCTAGAATTAAAGGATATACAACGAGAAACATTGTTTGACAACCTTTAAATAGTTTTAATAACTATCTCAAAAATTGTCGCTCTGATGCAAACAACTGCTGAGTTATCTACTCAAATTTGTTGAACAAAACGACTTACGTATTTTAAGCATGCTAACCTTTAGCCCGGTAAGCAAATTAAAAAAAAAACGCAATATGTAGGCTACACGAGAACGGAGACGTCGAGTAACCAAAACAAATGCGTTAAACAAATTCGTAAACATTATTTATCAATTTAACTCTAGAATTAAAGGATATACAACGAGAAACAACGTTTGACAACCTTTAAACAGTTTTAATAACTATCTCAAAAATTGTCGCTCTGATGGAAACAACTGCTCAGTTATCTACTCAAATTTGTTGAACAAAACGACTTACGTATTTTAAGCATGCTAACCTTTAGCCCGGTAAGCAAATTAAAAAAAAACCGCAATATGTAGGCTACACGAGGACGGAGACGTCGAGTAACCAAAACAAATGCGTTAAACAAATTCGTACACGTTATTTATCAATTTAACTCTAGAATTAAAGGATATACAACGAGAAACAACGCTTGACAACCTTTAAACAGTTTTAATAACTATCTCAAAAATTGTCGCTCTGATGGAAACAACTGCTGAGTTATCTACTCAAATTTGTTGAACAAAACGACTTACGTATTTTAAGCATGCTAACCTTTAGCCCGGAAAGCAAATTAAAAAAAAAAAACGCAATATGTAGGCTACACGAGAACGGAGACGTCGAGTAACCAAAACAAATGCGTTAAACAAATTCGTACACGTTATTTATCAATTTAACTCTAGAATTAAAGGATATACAACGAGAAACAACGCTTGACAACCTTTAAACAGTTTTAATAACTATCTCAAAAATTGTCGCTCTGATGCAAACAACTGATGAGTTATCTACTCAAATTTGTTGAACAAAATGGCGTACGTATTTTAAGCATGCTAACCTTTAGCCCGGTAAGCAAATTAAAAAAAAAAACGCAATATGTAGGCTACACGAGAACGGAGACGTCGAGTAACCAAAACAAATGTGTTAAACAAATTCGTACACGTTATTTATCAATTTAACTCTAGAATTAAAGGATATACAACGAGAAACAACGCTTGACAACCTTTAAACAGTTTTAATAACTATCTCAAAAATTGTCGCTCTGATGGAAACAACTGCTGAGTTATCTACTCAAATTTGTTGAACAAAACGACTTACGTATTTTAAGCATGCTAACCTTTAGCCCGGTAAGCAAATTAAAAAAAAACGCAATATGTAGGCTACACGAGAACGGAGACGTCGAGTAACCAAAACATATGCGTTAAACAAATTCGTACACGTTATTTATCAATTTAACTCTAGAATTAAAGGATATACAACGAGAAACAACGTTTGACAACCTTTAAACAGTTTTAATAACTATCTCAAAAATTGTCGCTCTGATGCAAACAACTGCTGAGTTATCTACTAAAATTTGTTGAACAAAACGACTTACGTATTTTAAGCATGCTAACCTTTAGCCCCGTAAGCAAATTAAAAAAAAAAACGCAATATGTAGGCTACACGAGAACGGAGACGTCGAGTAACCAAAACAAATGCGTTAAACAAATTCGTACACGTTATTTATCAATTTAACTCTAGAATTAAAGGATATACAACGAGAAACAACGTTTGACAACCTTTAAATAGTTTTAATAACTATCTCAAAAATTGTCGCTCTGATGCAAACAACTGCTGAGTTATCTACTCAAATTTGTTGAACAAAACGACTTACGTATTTTAAGCATGCTAACCTTTAGCCCGGTAAGCAAATTAAAAAAAAAAAACGCAATATGTAGGCTACACGAGAACGGAGACGTCGAGTAACCAAACCAAATGCGTTAAACAAATTTTTACACGTTATTTATCAATTTAACTCTAGAATTAAAGGATATACAACGAGAAACATCGTTTGACAACCTTTAAATAGTTTTAATAACTATCTCAAAAATTGTCGCTCTGATGCAAACAACTGCTGAGTTATCTACTCAAATTTGTTGAACAAAACGACTTACGTATTTTAAGCATGCTAACCTTTAGCCCGGTAAGCAAATTAAAAAAAAAACGCAATATGTAGGCTACACGAGAACGGAGACGTCGAGTAACCAAAACAAATGCGTTAAACAAATTCGTACACGTTATTTATCAATTTAACTCTAGAATTAAAGGATATACAACGAGAAACAACGTTTGACAACCTTTAAACAGTTTTAATAACTATCTCAAAAATTGTCGCTCTGATGCAAACAACTGCTGAGTTATCTACTCTAATTTGTTGAACAAAACGACTTACGTATTTTAGGCATGCTAACCTTTAGCCCGGTAAACAAATTAAAAAAAAAACGCAATATGTAGGCTACACGAGAACGGAGACGTCGAGTAACCAAAACAAATGCGTTAAACAAATTCGTACACGTTATTTATCAATTTAACTCTAGAATTAAAGGATATACAACGAGAAACATCGTTTGACAACCTTTAAATAGTTTTAATAACTATCTCAAAAATTGTCGCTCTGATGCAAACAACTGCTGAGTTATCTACTCAAATTTGTTGAACAAAACGACTTACGTATTTTAAGCATGCTAACCTTTAGCCCGGTAGGCAAATTAAAAAAAAACGCAATATGTAGGCTACACGAGAACGGAGACGTCGAGTAACCAAAACAAATGCGTTAAACAAATTCGTACACGGTATTTATCAATTTAACTCTAGAAATAAAGGATATACAACGAGAAACAACGTTTGACAACCTTTAAACAGTTTTAATAACTATCTCAAAAATTGTCGCTCTGATGCAAACAACTGATGAGTTATCTACTCAAATTTGTTGAACAAAACGACTTACGTATTTAAGCATGCTAACCTTTAGCCCGGTAAGCAAATTAAAAAAAAAAGCAATATGTAGGCTACACGAGAACGGAGACGTCGAGTAACCAAAACAAATGCGTTAAACAAATTCGTACACGTTATTTATCAATTTAACTCTAGAATTAAAGGATATACAACGAGAAACAACGCTTGACAACCTTTAAACAGTTTTAATAACTATCTCAAAAATTGTCGCTCTGATGGAAACAACTGCTGAGTTATCTACTCAAATTTGTTGAACAAAACGACTTACGTATTTTAAGCATGCTAACCTTTAGCCCGGTAAGCAAATTAAAAAAAAACGGAATATGTAGGCTACACGAGAACGGAGACGTCGAGTAACCAAAACATATGCGTTAAACAAATTCGTACACGTTATTTATCAATTTAACTCTAGAATTAAAGGATATCCAACGAGAAACAACGTTTGACAACCTTTAAACAGTTTTAATAACTATCTCAAAAATTGTCGCTCTGATGCAAACAACTGCTGAGTTATCTACTAAAATTTGTTGAACAAAACGACTTACGTATTTTAAGCATGCTAACCTTTAGCCCGGTAAGCAAATTAAAAAAAAAAACGCAATATGTAGGCTACACGAGAAAGGAGACGTCGAGTAACCAAAACAAATTCGTACACGTTATTTATCAATTTAACTCTAGAATTAAAGGATATACAACGAGAAACAACGTTTGACAACCTTTAAATAGTTTTAATAACTATCTCAAAAATTGTCGCTCTGATGCAAACAACTGCTGAGTTATCTACTCAAATTTGTTGAACAAAACGACTTACGTATTTTAAGCATGCTAACCTTTAGCCCGGTAAGCAAATTAAAAAAAAACGCAATATGTAGGCTACACGAGAACGGAGACGTCGAGTAACCAAAACAAATGCGTTAAACAAATTCGTACACGTTATTTATCAATTTAACTCTAGAATTAAAGGATATACAACGAGAAACAACGTTTGACAACCTTTAAACAGTTTTAATAACTATCTCAAAAATTGTCGCTCTGATGCAAACAACTGATGAGTTATCTGCTCAAATTTGTTGAACAAAACGACTTACGTATTTTAAGCATGCTAACCTTTAGCCCGGTAAGCAAATTAAAAAAAAAAAACGCAATATGTAGGCACCACGAGAACGGAGACGTCGAGTAACCAAAACAAATGCGTTAAACAAATTCGTACACGTTATTTATCAATTTAACTCTAGAATTAAAGGATATACAACTAGAAACATCGTTTGACAACCTTTAAATAGTTTTAATAACTATCTCAAAAATTGTCGCTCTGATGCAAACAACTGCTGAGTTATCTACTCAAATTTGTTGAACAAAACGACTTACGTATTTTAAGCATGCTAACCTTTAGCCCGGTAAGCAAATTAAAAAAAAAACGCAATATGTAGGCTACACGAGAACGGAGACGTCGAGTAACCAAAACAAATGCGCTAAACAAATTCGTACACGTTATTTATCAATTTAACTCTAGAATTAAAGGATATACAACGAGAAACATCGTTTGACAACCTTTAAACAGTTTTAATAACTATCTCAAAAATTGTCGCTCTGATACAAACAACTGATGAGTTATCTACTTAAATTTGTTGAACAAAACGACTTACGTATTTTAAGCATGCTAACCTTTAGCCCGGTAAAAAAATTAAAAAAAAAAAACGCAATATGTAGGCTACACTAGAACGGAGACGTCGAGTAACCAAAACAAATGCGTTAAACAAATTCGTACACGTTATTTATCAATTTAGCTCAAGAATTAAAGGATATACAACGAGAAACAACGTTTGACAACCTTTAAACAGTTTTAATAACTATCTCTAAAATTGTCGCTCTGATGCAAACAACTGCTGAGTTATCTACTCAAATTTGTTGAACAAAACGACTTACGTATTTTAAGCATGCTAACCTTTAGCCCGGTAAGCAAATTAAAAAAAAAACGCAATATGTAGGCTACACGAGAACGGAGACGTCGAGTAACCAAAACAAATGCGTTAAACAAATTCGTACACGTTATTTATCAATTTAACTCTAGAATTAAAGGATATACAACGAGAAACATCGTTGGACAACCTTTAAATAGTTTTAATAACTATCTCAAAAATTGTCGCTCTGTCTTGAACAAAACGACTTACGTATTTTAAGCATGCTAACCTTTAGCCCGGTAAGCAAATTAAAAAAAAACGCAATATGTAGGCTACACGAGAACGGAGACGTCGAGTAACCAAAACAAATGCGTTAAACAAATTCGTACACGTTATTTATCAATTTAACTCTAGAATTAAAGGAGATACAACGGGAAACAACGTTTGACAACCTTTAAACAGTTTTAATAACTATCTCAAAAATTGTCGCTCTGATGCAAACAACTGATGAGTTATCTACTTAAATTTGTTGAACAAAACGACTTACGTATTTTAAGCATGCTAACCTTTAGCCCGGTAAGCAAATTAAAAAAAAAACGCAATAAGTAGGCTACACGAGAACGGAGACGTCGAGTAACCAAAACAAATGCGTTAAACAAATTCGTACACGTTATTTATTAATTTAACTCTAGAATTAAAGGATATACAACGAGAAACAACGTTTGACAACACTTAAACAGTTTTAATAACTATCTCAAAAATTGTCGCTCTGATGGAAACAACTGCTGAGTTATCTACTCAAATTTGTTGAACAAAACGACTTACGTATTTTAAGCATGCTAACCTTTAGCCTGGTAAGCAAATTAAAAAAAAAAAGCAATATGAAGGCTACACGAGAACAGAGACGTCGAGTAACCAAAACAAATGCGTTAAACAAATTCGTACACGTTATTTATCAATTTAACTCTAGAATTAAAGGATATACAACGAGAAACATCGTTTGACAACCTTTAAATAGTTTTAATAACTATCTCAAAAATTGTCGCTCTGATGCAAACAACTGCTGGGTTATCTACTCAAATTTGTTGAACAAAATGACTTACGTATTTTAAGCATGCTAACCTTTAGCCCGGTAAGCAAATGAAAAAAAAAAGCAATATGTAGGCTACACGAGAACGGAGACGTCGAGTAACCAAAACAAATGCGTTAAACAAATTCGTACACGTTATTTATCAATTTAACTCTAGAATTAAAGGATATACAACGAGAAACATCGTTTGACAACCTTTAAATAGTTTTAATAACTATCTCAAAAATTGTCGCTCTGATGCAAACAACTGCTGAGTTATCTACTCAAATTTGTTGAACAAAACGACTTACGTATTTTAAGCATGCTAACCTTTAGCCCGGTAAGCAAATTAAAAAAAAAACGCAATATGTAGGCTACACGAGAACGGAGACGTCGAGTAACCAAAGCAAATGCGTTAAACAAATTCGTACACGTTATTTATCAATTTAACTCTAGAATTAAAGGATATACAACGAGAAACAACGTTTGACAACCTTTAAACAGTTTAATAACTATAATTGTCGCTCTGATGCAAAGAACTGCTGAGTTATCTACTCAAATTTGTTGAACAAAACGACTTACGTATTTTAAGCATGCTAACCTTTAGCCCGGTAAGCAAATTAAAAAAAAACGCAATATGTAGGCTACACGAGAACGGAGCCGTCGAGTAACCAAAACAAATGGGTTAAACAAATTCGTACACGTTATTTATCAATTTAACTCTAGAATTAAAGGATATACAACGAGAAACATCGTTTGACAACCTTTAAATAGTTTTAATAACTATCTCAAAAATTGTCGCTCTGATGCAAACAACTGCTGAGTTATCTACTCAAATTTGTTGAACAAAACGACTTACGTATTTTAAGCATGCTAACCTTTAGCCCGGTAAGCAAATTAAAAAAAAAAACGCAATATGTAGGCTACACGAGAACGGAGACGTCGAGTAACCAAAACAAATGCGTTAAACAAATTCGTAAACATTATTTATCAATTTAACTCTAGAATTAAAGGATATACAACGAGAAACAACGTTTGACAACCTTTAAACAGTTTTAATAACTATCTCAAAAATTGTCGCTCTGATGGAAACAACTGCTGAGTTATCTACTCAAATTTGTTGAACAAAACGACTTACGTATTTTAAGCATGCTAACCTTTAGCCCGGTAAGCAAAGTAAAAAAAAAAACGCAATATGTAGGCTACACGAGAACGGAGACGTCGAGTAACCAAAACAAATGCGTTAAACAAATTCGTACACGGTATTTATCAATTTTGTTTAGGCAGGATGCCTAACTTTTCCGCATCTGATTGCGACCCCCCCAATGCAACTCTGCAAATCGATACTCGATACTCGAATTAATTTATAACCACCCACACCATCACCCTCATGCATGTGCATGCATGTACATGCACGTGTATGTGTGCTTTTGTCAGCACTCATGCATATGCATGTCGGGGTTGATGTGTGGGTGCCTTTCCCCTCCAAAACGGAGGATTTTGCGGGTCAACGGTTGTAGCTTGCTATACAACCGGCCTCTTGGATTCTAACAGCCAACGCGTACACATCTGCCGCCAGCGATCTCTGCCGTATTTCTGCGTTTATTCAGGTAATATTGTAACTATTGCTAGTTTTACATTTACCCAATAAATCACATAGATTATAACGAGAAATCTCGTCTATTTGCTTATTTTCATTTCCAACCCGCTTACTCCCGCTGAGATCGACCCGGTGCGCCCACCTCTCCAGGATTAGACGCACACCGGCCGAACATTTGGTCCTTTCTCACCAGGAATTGGAAACAGCACCTTAACAATACAGTCCACAACATAATTAGCCCGAAAAATTCATCAGGAAAAGTAGTTTGCCCACCAACAAAAAAGTCTATTATTTAATACCAACGTCAAAACACTGAGCAAGCGACAGCCAGCGGAAGCCACTGCATCACACAAACTACTTGCCACATAAGCACCACTATACAAATCGCCATAAAAAGCCAGAGTAAGTGCAATATTTCTTGCCACATTTTTTTTGGTTGGTTAAAAACAATAAATAAAAAGTGCGAAAAATCATTTAAAGTGCCATACGTGATTGTAGTTAACCGCGAAAAGTGTGAAAAAACTGTGTAGTGCCAAAAAAGAAAATAAGTGCAAACGCGTTGCATTAACGTCGGTTAAGATTCCTTGTGACTATCTGGTCTGTCCCCCCACCAGCGGTAAGGCTCTCCAGACACAGCACAGGGAAGAGGTGCACATAACCTCACTTTCACAAAAATTTCACGCCATTTGACTGCGGCAAAATTTTATTTCTTTTGCGTCACTATTATTTTCACTAATTTCCTTAATCAATCTTGTTACACAGTTTTTTGTTCTTTGTTGCATAAGATCTATTTCACGGTTTCACACTTTTCGTCGAGTTTATATCAACGCGCGCACTTAGTATACAATACAATTTAACTTGGAAGTGGCGAGTGGCCCCCTTTATTTACACAAAACACATTGGTGTTGCTTCCCCCTGCTCCCTGTTTTACGGCACAAATAAGCTGCAAAGTCAGTGAAAAAATAAACAGATTGAAAGCGTTAAATAAAGAGTTTTTCTATATTTTAATCATTGTTGGTTGGGTGAATCGCACAGGTTTTTTTCAGTTTTATAACCCCTTTTTAATTTTATCACAAATTTTAATCCATGAACATGGAATCATATATTAGATTGGCCGATCGAATAATCGAATCCGAGGCCGATTTTAATGACATCAATGCGGCTCTGCACACTGTACACACTCTTGCAATACAGCAAAAAGAGTTGCAAGCTAAGTGGGAAAAAGCAGAGAACGCCCTAGAGGAGTTGCTTGGCTCTGACACGCTCGACGCAAAGAAAATTGCAGCGGTCAAGATCAAGCATAAAGCGGCATATGCCGTATTCCTGAGATGCATGTCGAACATGGCTGAACTTCAAGCCAAATTGAAGGAGGAAAAAGATAGGGCAGTCAAACCTGAGGGAGAACGCGCGCGCGTTCCAGCTTGTGATACTGAGGTGTTCAAGGGCGACTACCTATCTTGGCCAACGTTTCGTGACCTGTTCACGGCCATATACAAAAACAACAGTCGCCTAAGCCCGGTAGAAAAGTTGTTCCACCTCAATCAGAAAACTCAAGGTGAGGCAAAGGGCATCGTTAAGAAATGTCCCTTGACAAATGAAGGCTTCGAAACAGCCTGGAAAAACCTATGTGAGAGATACGAAAATAAGCAGATTCTCGTAAACTCACAACTACAAATTTTGTTTAATCTAAAAAAGATAGATAGCGAGTGCGGCAGCTCTATCAAAACCTTACAGCGCGACATAAATAATTGCTTGGCATCGCTAAAAACACATCAGATCGATGTTTCAAATTGGGATGCGATTATTACCTATTTATGTTCGACAAAATTACCTGAAAATACGTTGGCTCTATGGGAGCAGAGCATTGACCACAAGACGGACATATCCAAGTGGGAGGATATGGACAAATTCTTGTCAAATCGTTTCCAGACACTTGAAACCGTGTCTGGTTTTACAGGGAATGCCACTTCTAAAGTGCAAAAATCAAACACGTCGCGCCAGTCGACGGAAAACCCTAAAAAAAGACTTGGTGCTTTTCAAACCAAAGTAACCAAGCAAACAACAAAATCAATGTGTAAAATGTGCAAATCTACGGAGCACAGATTACGCAACTGTTCACGTTTTTGCGATTTAAACCCAGTAGAAAGGATTAAATTCGTCAAATCCACAAATGGCTGCCTGAATTGTTTATCCCCAGGACACACACTGACGAGGTGCACCAGTTCATACAACTGTTCCAAATGCCACTCTCGTCACCACACGCTCCTGCATGCGGACACACTTCAGCAACCGGCGGTACGAAATCCCTTCAAAGATGCGGATAATGCCCCATCAACTTCGGCACAGGCAAGGAAAAGACAGGAATCGGGACAACCACCTTCCTCTGCGAATCAGAATGTCAAATCCTGATATGCCAATTCCAGCACAGGCGTGCTATTAGGAACTGCTCGCGTACACATTCACCATAATGGTACCGACTTCTCCGCGTGGGCATTAATTGGTTCTGGGTCTGAATGTTCCTTTATAACTGAAAGACTGAAACGCAGAATCAATTTGCCAGCGAGGAAAATGCATGCCCATGTTTCAGGCATCACAAATGCGGTGTCAGCTCAGGTGAAAGAAGCATCCAACATCGAACTACGTTCACCAGTGGATCCCTGCTTCAGCCTGACTACACCCGTACTAGTTCTAACGAAACTCACTGGGAATCTTCCATCCTGCCATATCAACGCAATGACTATGCAGGCATTCCCAGACTTGGTTTTGGCAGACAAGAGGTTCTACGTCAACGAAGACGTAGACCTCATACTTGGCGGAGACATATATCCCCAAATTATAATGAACGGTATAAAAAAGAATGTGCTAAACACACTCTTAGCCCAAGAGACAGTGTTCGGTTGGATACTGACCGGTCGTATCGAATCACCAAATCCAACGAAGAGCATTATGTCTTTCTACAACGAGGTTGCGTTAGACAACCAACTCAAAGCTTTCTGGGAGGTAGAAAATGTACCCAAAAATAAAATATTAAATGAGGATGAAAGGTACTGCGAACAACTATTTAAAGAAACAACGCAGCGAAGTGAGAATGGAAGGTACACCGTGTCACTACCATTCCGGCAGGATTACCCTAACAATATTAACTTAGGACCATCCCTGAAGCGTGCATGGTCTCAATTCTTCCGGAATGAGGGGCGGCTAATAAAAAACCCAGATTTAGGAAAAGAATATGTTCGAGTGTTGTCAGAATATGAAACGCTCGGACATATGAGAAAAATTGAAAAGAATATTCCATCCGACGATTCAGATAATTATTTCCTGCCCCACCACGCCGTTGTAAAAGCAGAAAGTACAACCACCAAAGTACGCGTAGTATTTAACGCCTCGAGCCCTACGGCCGACGGCAATAGCTTAAACGATATTCTCCTCCCAGGCCCAGTTCTACAAGCCGATCTACCCATACTTATCTTACGATGGAGACTATACCGCTTCGTATTCAATAGCGACATCGAAAAGATGTATCGACAAATTTGGGTGAACGAAAATCACACCAAATTTCAACGTATTGTGCATCGCACTTCCCCGAATGACCCTATTAGTCTTTACGAATTAAAGACGGTTACCTTCGGAGTGAATTGCGCTCCATATCTCGCGATAAGAACGCTCCTACAACTAGCAGAAGACGTCTCAAACTCGCACCCTACAGCGGCTAGCATACTGCGAGAATACATGTATGTAGATGATGTGTTAGCGGGTGGACATACGATCACATCGACTATTAAAGCCAGAGATGAAATTCGTCAAGTCCTACAATCAGCGGGCTTTCCACTTCGCAAATGGACCTTCAACTCAGAGGACATTCTAAGGGACATCCCCAAAGCAGACCTGCTCAATGAAAACTTCCTGGCATTCGAAGATACCAGTTCAGTGAAAGCATTAGGTATTCGATGGAATGCCCTCTCCGACTTATTTTATTTTCAAGCAGGGACGCTGGACAACCCGGAAAATATTACGAAGAGAGCGATACTATCAGCAATCGCCAAACTTTTCGATCCCTTGGGATGGCTGGCACCAATGGTCATTGTGGCAAAAATACTCATGCAGAGTATTTGGTTGGAAGGCACCGCTTGGGACGAACCAGTATCTACCAGTATGCTGGAACGATGGAAAACCTTCACCGACCAATACCATGAAATCGATAAAATCCGGATACCTAGATGGGTCAACTTTTCACCAGGAACCGACATCGAGATCCATGGATTTTGTGACGCATCCGAGAAGGCATATGCAGCAGCCATTTACATGCGCGTCAAAACGGATGATAATGTCTGCACGAACCTGCTTCTAGCCAAAACCCGAGTAGCCCCAGTGAAAACTCTTTCTCTTCCACGTTTGGAACTTTGCGGAGCCGTGCTGTTAGCGGAAATCACCGAATCAATTTTCAGGAACCTCAAGTTGGGACCAGTGAACGTGCACCTTTGGACGGATTCAACTATCGTCCTCGCATGGATAAGGAAACCGCCGTGTTCCTGGTCCACTTTCGTCGCACATCGGATCACCAAGATCATCGACATGGTCGGAAATAAGGACTGGTTGCATGTAAACTCAGAATCTAACCCAGCAGATTTAGGTAGCAGAGGATTACCTGCGTCTGAATTGGTCAACAATTCGTTGTGGTGGCAGGGACCTTCTTGGCTGCAAGAAGACACTTCCCAATGGCCAGCACAAGAAAGTGACTACATCACCTCCGTAGAGGAAAAGAGGGCGAAGACCTGCGCAACAACAACAGTAAATACTATCGATGTTCTTCAACGCTTTTCAGACCTACCTATGGCTTTACGGGTGCTCTCATACGTAATGAGGTTCTACCGAAGAACTCACCCCAAAACAAAAAAATCATTTCAGGTCGAGTCACCTTTAATCTCTCCTGATGAGATCAAATCAGTAACCCAAATCTTAATTAAAATCTATCAGAAACAACATTATAGTTCCGAATATAATGATCTAAAGGCCGGAAAACCAATTGGAGGGAAAAGTGTAATACTCTCACTTAATCCCTACTTAGACCAAGATGGCATCATTCGGGTAGGAGGGCGACTCGGGGCGTCAAAGGACTTAGCTTTTACTGAACGCCACCCAATCCTCCTCCCATACAACTGTCGGTTATCCCGGCTGACAGTCCTAATGTTTCATCAACAAAGTTTGCATGGGGAGAACCAACTCATGTTGCGTCTGATACGCACCCAATACTGGATACCTAACATCAAAACCATGATTAGGGCTACAATTCACAATTGCAAAGTTTGCACTGTACACCGAAAGCGTGCTCAGACCCAACTTATGGGTATTCTCCCTCGCGAACGCACGACATTCAGCCGTGCATTCACGAATACTGGAGTCGACTTTGCCGGACCCTTCGACATTAAAAGTTACCGCGGCAGAGGGTGTCGACTATCCAAAGGCTATGTCTGCCTTTTCGTGTGTTTTTCCACACGAGCGATTCATCTGGAGGCCACTACTGACCTCAGCACCCCATCATTTCTTGTGGCTTTTGCCCGTTTTATATCTAGACGCGGATGTCCCAAAAACGTCTACTCCGACAACGGTACAAATTTTGTCGGAGCTTCACGATCCCTACGATCGGAACTCAAAACTTTCATGGCACAAGCCCGAGACAATGCTGTCTCGAAGTACAGCCACCAGTCACTCACTTGGCATTTCATCCCTGCGGGCGCTCCCCACATGGGAGGGCTGTGGGAGGCTGGAGTGAAAAGCTTCAAAAGCCACTTCAAAAAGATAGCCTCACCACACAAATTTACATTCGAGGAATTCCATACACTCTTGTGCCGCATCGAGGCATGCCTGAACTCGCGGCCGCTCAGCCCGGCATCCAATGACCCAACGGACCTTGAGCCGCTTACTCCAGGTCATTTCCTCACTGGCAGCCATCTACTGGCTCCGCCGGAGCCGGATGCTAGTGAGAGCTCTGCCTCGATGATCAATCGGTGGCAGAAACTCAAAGCCCTCCATCACACTTTCTGCAAGCGATGGAAAACCGAATATCTATCCGAACTTCACAAACGAGTGAAGTGGAAGCATCCCAGACAGAATATAAAAGTAGGAGATCTCGCTGTCCTCAAAGAGGACAACTTATCTCCCAACGAATGGAGGTTAGGTCGAGTTGTCAACGTACACCCCGGCGAAGATGACCGAGTACGCGTAGTCGACCTCAAAACCGAGAAGGGTCAAGTCAGACGACCTTTGGTCAAACTGATCCTTCTTCCACCGGAAGATACGGATTGCGAGAAGGTGACGAGCTCCTAACAAACACTTCCGTTCCTCCATATCCCTAATTTCAAAAAAAATCAAACCCAGCTCTCGTTCACCCGGAACGAGGCCAACCAACTATCCTAATCAGATCGCCCATCTGTCACAACACTATTTCCCCCGACTACCTACAACTCGAGGCCCACGGTTAGTGATAGCATCGAAAGCATATTAAGGAACCCACGTCTTCGTGTCTCTCTATCCCTAAGCTTGTGTTTCTCCCGAGCCATATATTATCATCAACCCCCCGGTCTCGTGAGGGTGCGAGTCTACCGGAGGGGAAACCTAAGGCGTACTACGCGATGGCAATGGGGAAAGGGAGCGCGGGACATAAAGACGCGTTCAACCACGCGCCGTGATGCCCCGCTATCCCTAAGTTTGCGTCGCTCCCGCGGCCCTAATTATAATCAACCACCCCGGTCTCGTGAGGGTGCGAGCCTACCGGAGGGCGATCCTACATCTTATTTTTCTTTTTTTTCTCACCCCCGGTCTCGTACCGAGTCTGCCGGAGGGGGAATCCTACACCTAGCTACTTGTGGGCAATGGGGAAAGGGAGCTAGAGACACGAGGACGCATGGGAGCTTACCAAAAGCTCGCAAACAAAAAGCATTTTTTTTTCTATGGTTTTTTAACAATACTAGCCGTGGCCCCCTGAACAAAAGACCCAAATTCACTCGCTCACCCAGAGCGAGGACACAAGAAAACCCCACCAATTCACCCTCTCACCCAGAGCGAGGACACCAGAAACCATCCCATTCACTCGTTATCCCATAACGAGGACATCATAAAAGCCTACCGCAGAAGGGCGAACCAATCTGCCACAAACCACTTATTTTTTAAGAAATTACAAACAATTATTGATGTATTTTATCAGTTATTTTCTCCTTTTACTCACTCTCGCCAATGGTAGAAACAACTTCATCGAATTGCACAACCAAACACATGCAAACCCATTTCCAAAACATTTTCGGGAAAATGCAAAAATTCGAAAGGTGTTAAAAAATCTTCATGCAAATTTCAAACCTCTATTTAGAGTTTCCAGAACTTTATTTTCAGTATGAAGTTTTGCAGTCCAATCAATTTTAGTACAACAAGGTGCATGTTCCAAGTCCCTCAAAAATCGCATTGACTCCCGCCAGTCTTTTTTCAAAGAGTGTTTTGGATTCGGTTCCTTCTTTCAACAATTGCGTAGGTACGCCGCTGGTACCACGCAATTGTTCAGGAAATAATTAAATCCAGCAACAAATCCTAAAGAATCGACACTTGATATGGTTCGATGACGTTCATTATCTGAGTCAAGGGCTCGAATGCCAACCATTATGCAGAAATACGCGTTTAAAATGTCAATACCAAATACGGGACTAAAGGTGGTAAATCATTATTCAGTCAACAAAGATAATCGGAAAGATTCAGAAGGCTGAATGAAAAATGATTATTAAAAGTTGTTGGTCACCTAAAGTAAACACGTTTGATTCAGATATTGTTTCAAAGCTGATTAAAAACTATATTCAGTTTTTTGATCATAAAAATATTCATATTTGGGTATTTCTCTTGGTTAATTGTATTTAATCAGAAAGCGTAACCATGTATCGATATGTATAGAAATTCATGACAGACCAAGGAAAATTGTAAAAGGTTCCCGTTTTCTGGGGGGGGGGGGGGGGGGGGGGGGGGGAAGTTCCGGTAGGGTCACTTTTCACCGGCATCATCACCTAATCTTTCGTTGTTTCATATTTCCATATTTCGGATGAGGATTTTATACTAAATGCACACGTATGCCTCTAGCGGGGACTGCCATCAACAAAATAGTTTTTTTTTATTAACAGCCTTTGCTGTATACCAATCCAAACGCCGTCGCCTAAACGGTAGAAATGGCTCACGAATCTGAAGGTATGAGTGGAATCCACCACGTACACACAAGGACGTACCTTTGCAGTAACCACCCCCTCCAATTGGACTCTACACCCCAAGGGACCTTCAGGTTCTGACGTCAACGCGCATGCTCCCATACAATATGGTGAAAAAGTGCGACAAGTGACAGTGGAACCTCCAGCAAACGGCCACGTAGGGGAGGGGTTGGGTATCCTAGTATTGCCTACTTCGTTGTGCAGTATACTATAGACGCACCCTTCATTGCAGATTACCACAAAGCTTACGGAATGGGTTTGGTTACTACGACCACAACAACAAAAACAAAGCCTACGCTATATCGTTGCCTAAACGGAATATTACCTTACAGCGGATGCCCATATAACACCCTATGTCAACTTCAAATCTTCTATCAAGAAAGCTATGTAAACCACGGTATGCAGTCCAATCATAAACACTAGTGGGCAATTCACATGGGGTCGCCTTCATCTAAAATTTGCAGACGAGTTGTTCCCACAGTTCCCAATATCAAACCCGTTTTAAAGCATGGCATATACGGCCGAAGAGGAGACCGTGGGAACTGTATATATATAAAGGTGGTTGTGTTACGTTGCATCATAAGAGATTTTACTATTAGAAGCCCGATTTTTTTACAGTTTTTAAACTTCACTAATTATTTTGGAGATACTTATATTTATTATAAAAATAAGGCTTACCAAACGTGTACCGTACAATTTTCCTTTCATTAGTGGTATATTTGATGTTAGTTTTCAAGTATTGTAGCTTCTTATAAGGTAGCACATAGTGGAAATCAACGTCGCTTGGGTCCTTCCAGCTTACTCTCAGATCCCTCTCTCGTCCCTCATTGACTGAAGCAGACACGTCTTCATAAACCGAATTGGGCATAAAGTTGCACAATTAGCAAGGGCAAAGTTGATCTTAAACACCGAGTATACTTACCAAACTTATTCCTTAATTACGTTCATCACAGCACTGATGAACCTCCGACTTCACTGCCACATCCATTCCACTGCTTAAAGTGCAGTGTCCTAACCCTCCGTATACTTTATGCTCACCTTTATTGGGGACTGCAATAACCTTTGTTCTAAACCATTCAACATCTATGCATTGGATAACCTATCAAAAATAATCATGTTTAGTGTCTTTTAAAGTCCGTCGCGGAAAACCAAACGTTTTGCTAGTACATCTTGGCATGCCTTCTCGACTTGTTGTTGTACTTCTTTAGCCGCCTGCGGACAATAAATGTGAAAGTTCGATGAAGACCCACGGGTGCAGAACAAGCTTCAAATAACAGGAGCAGTGCAAGTGGCAAAACCTGATATTCCCATTGCCAATTTCGTCAGTCGGAAAGCTTGTACACCGCCGCTTACTACCGCTAGGTAGGGTATCGCAAACAACCCAATGTATATGAACCACCGCTGTAGATTCGTCATATCCATTAGATATTATTTAAATTGAAATATTATGGAATGTCGTAAAAAATTTATTAAAAGTGTGTGATACATTTTACGAAAACAATGAAATGTAAGCAATTTACTGTGGTCAGCTGTTGTGAGCCAGGGAAGTTTTTTTGGTTTTGGTAGTCGGTGCTCCCACTGTGGCCCTGTTCAACCAAAACTGATACCATTTGCTTATGGTGGGTCTGTTTTCTATGTGCATAAAGTTGTTAATGCAAAATTCAAATTAAACCACTGGAAAATATCGACCTTCATCAGTTATGTACTGGCAACACACAATACCTTATCAATATGCGTGCAATTGCGTATACAAAACGCCATTGTATATGCTGTGTAACTGGCATCCGCAAATGGTAATTGCTCTGCATCTGCTTATGGTCAATTTATTTGTAGATTAGGGAAGTTCTTTTCAGTTAGTGCTAATCGTTTCACACGCTCCTTCCCTACATCCAACATATGCTGATTTATATCTGAAATGGTTACATGACTTTCGCGTCCCAACGGATTTTGCTGTGCGGCAAGATATCGGATATAACGAAAAGCAATATCACCTGTACCGCCGGCCATATCCAAGAGCCGTATACCATGCACTGGACCCAAGCGGTCCATAAATATATCTTTCCATAACCGGTGTATGCCAATTGACATAGCATCGTTCATTAAATCATAGGAGCTGGCCACCCCTTCGAAAACTTTGTGTATTTTTTGATCTTTCTCACTTTATTTCACCGTTTGGAATCCAAAGAGTGGTGTGCGTTCTTTGCATCACCTGCTGTGCCATTGTTTTCGTTCGTATTGGCACCAACGGCTGTAACTGCCGCTTGTGTGGATCCATTTTGTAGTTGTCCAAACAATTTCGGTGCGTTCTTACCATATTCGGAGGAATTAAAGGACATAGAACGAGAAACATCGTTTGACAACCTTTAAATAGTTTTAATAACTATCTCAAAAATTGTCGCTCTGATGCAAACAACTGATGAGTTATCTACTCAAATTTGTTGAACAAAACGACTTACGTATTTTAAGCATGCTAACCTTTAGCCCGGTAAGCAAATTAAAAAAAACGCAATATGTAGGCTACACGAGAGCGGAGACGTCGAGTAACCAAAACAAATGCGTTAAACAAATTCGTACACGGTATTTATCAATTTAACTCTAGAAATAAAGGATATACAACGAGAAACAACGTTTGACAACCTTTAAACAGTTTTAATAACTATCTCAAAAATTGTCGCTCTGATGCAAACAACTGATGAGTTATCTACTCAAATTTGTTGAACAAAACGACTTACGTATTTAAGCATGCTAACCTTTAGCCCGGTAAGCAAATTAAAAAAAAACGGAATATGTAGGCTACACGAGAACGGAGACGTCGAGTAACCAAAACATATGCGTTAAACAAATTCGTACACGTTATTTATCAATTTAACTCTAGAATTAAAGGATATACAACGAGAAACAACGTTTGACAACCTTTAAACAGTTTTAATAACTATCTCAAAAATTGTCGCTCTGATGCAAACAACTGCTGAGTTATCTACTAAAATTTGTTGAACAAAACAACTTACGTATTTTAAGCATGCTAACCTTTAGCCCGGTAAGCAAATTAAAAAAAAAAAACGCAATATGTAGGCTACACGAGAACGGAGACGTCGAGTAACCAAAACAAATGCGTTAAACAAATTCGTACACGTTATTTATCAATTTAACTCTAGAATTAAAGGATATACAACGAGAAACAACGTTTGACAACCTTTAAATAGTTTTAATAACTATCTCAAAAATTGTCGCTCTGATGCAAACAACTGCTGAGTTATCTACTCAAATTTGTTGAACAAAACGACTTACGTATTTTAAGCATGCTAACCTTTAGCCCGGTAAGCAAATTAAAAAAAAAAAACGCAATATGTAGGCTACACGAGAACGGAGACGTCGAGTAACCAAAACAAATGCGTTAAACAAATTTTTACACGTTATTTATCAATTTAACTCTAGAATTAAAGGATATACAACGAGAAACATCGTTTGACAACCTTTAAATAGTTTTAATAACTATCTCAAAAATTGTCGCTCTGATGCAAACAACTGCTGAGTTATCTACTCAAATTTGTTGAACAAAACGACTTACGTATTTTAAGCATGCTAACCTTTAGCCCGGTAAGCAAATTAAAAAAAAAACGCAATATGTAGGCTACACGAGAACGGAGCCGTCGAGTAACCAAAACAAATGGGTTAAACAAATTCGTACACGTTATTTATCAATTTAACTCTAGAATTAAAGGATATACAACGAGAAACATTGTTTGACAACCTTTAAATAGTTTTAATAACTATCTCAAAAATTGTCGCTCTGATGCAAACAACTGCTGAGTTATCTACTCAAATTTGTTGAACAAAACGACTTACGTATTTTAAGCATGCTAACCTTTAGCCCGGTAAGCAAATTAAAAAAAAACGCAATATGTAGGCTACACGAGAACGGAGACGTCGAGTAACCAAAACAAATGCGTTAAACAAATTCGTAAACATTATTTATCAATTTAACTCTAGAATTAAAGGATATACAACGAGAAACAACGTTTGACAACCTTTAAACAGTTTTAATAACTATCTCAAAAATTGTCGCTCTGATGGAAACAACTGCTGAGTTATCTACTCAAATTTGTTGAACAAAACGACTTACGTATTTTAAGCATGCTAACCTTTAGCCCGGTAAGCAAAGTAAAAAAAAAACGCAATATGTAGGCTACACGAGGACGGAGACATCGAGTAACCAAAACAAATGCGTTAAACAAGTTCGTACACGTTATTTATCAATTTAACTCTAGAATTAAAGGATATACAACGAGAAACAACGCTTGACAACCTTTAAACAGTTTTAATAACTATCTCAAAAATTGTCGCTCTGATGGAAACAACTGCTGAGTTATCTACTCAAATTTGTTGAACAAAACGACTTACGTATTTTAAGCATGCTAACCTTTAGCCCGGAAAGCAAATTAAAAAAAAAACGCAATATGTAGGCTACACGAGAACGGAGACGTCGAGTAACCAAAACAAATGCGTTAAACAAATTCGTACACGTTATTTATCAATTTAACTCTAGAATTAAAGGATATACAACGAGAAACAACGCTTGACAACCTTTAAACAGTTTTAATAACTATCTCAAAAATTGTCGCTCTGATGCAAACAACTGATGAGTTATCTACTCAAATTTGTTGAACAAAATGACGTACGTATTTTAAGCATGCTAACCTTTAGCCCGGTAAGCAAATTAAAAAAAAAAAACGCAATATGTAGGCTACACGAGAACGGAGACGTCGAGTAACCAAAACAAATGCGTTAAACAAATTCGTAGACGTTATTTATCAATTTAACTCTAGAATTAAAGGATATACAACGAGAAACATTGTTTGACAACCTTTAAATAGTTTTAATAACTATCTCAAAAATTGTCGCTCTGATGCAAACAACTGCTGAGTTATCTACTCAAATTTGTTGAACAAAACGACTTACGTATTTTAAGCATGCTAACCTTTAGCCCGGTAAGCAAATTAAAAAAAAACGCAATATGTAGGCTACACGAGAACGGAGACGTCGAGTAACCAAAACAAATGCGTTAAACAAATTCGTACACGTTATTTATCAATTTAACTCTAGAATTAAAGGATATACAACGAGAAACATCGTTTGACAACCTTTAAATAGTTTTAATAACTATCTCAAAAATTGTCGCTCTGATGGAAACAACTGCTGAGTTATCTACTCAAATTTGTTGAACAAAACGACTTACGTATTTTAAGCATGCTAACCTTTAGCCCGGTAAGCAAATTAATAAAAACAAGTAAGGAAGCTAAGTTCGGGTGTAACCGAACATTACATACTCAGTTGAGAGCTATGGAGACAAAATAAGGAAAATCACCATGTAGGAAAATGAACCTAGGGTAACCCTGGAATGTGGTTGTATGACATGTGTATCAAATGGAAGGTATTAAAGAGTATTTTAAGAGAGAGTAGGCCATAGTTCTATGGATGGACGCCATTTAGGGATATCGCCATAAAGGTGGACCAGGGCTGACTCTAGAATGTGTTTGTACGATATGGGTATCAAATGAAAGGTGATAATGAGTATTTTGAAAAGGAGTGATCCTTAGTTCCCTAGGTGGACGCCGTTTCGAGATATCGCCATAAAGGTGGACCAGGGGTGTCTCTAGTTGTACGATATGGGAATCAAATGAAAGGTGTTACTGAGCATTTTAAGAGGGAGTGGGCTTTAGTTCTATAGGTGGACGCCTTTTCGAGAAATCCCCATAAAGGTGGACCAGGGGTGACTCTAGAATATGTTTGTACGATATGGGTATCAAATGAAAGCTGTTAATGAGTATTTTGAAAAGGAGTGATCCTTAGTTCCCTAGGTGGACGCCGTTTCGAGATATCGCCATAAAGGTGGACCAGGGGTGTCTCTAGTTGTACGATATGGGAATCAAATGAAAGGTGTTACTGAGCATTTTAGGAGGGAGTGGGCATTAGGTCTATAGGTGGACGCCTTTTCGAAATGTCGCCATTAGGGTGGGCCAGGGGTGACTCTAGAATGTGTTTGTATGATATGGGTATCAAATGAAAGATGGTAATGAGGATTTTAAAAGGGAGTAATCCTTAGTTATATAGGTGGACGCCTTTTCGAGATATCGCCATAAAGGTGGACCAAGGGTGACTCTAGAATGGTTGTACGATATGGGTATCAAACGAAAGGTGTTACTGAGCATTTTAAGAGGGAGTGGGCATTAGGTCTATAGGTGGACGCCTTTTCGAGATATCGTCATTAGGGTGGGCCAGGGGTGACTCTAGAATGTGTTTGTACGATATGGGTATCAAACGAAAGGTGTTACTGAGCATTTTAAGAGGGAGTAGGCATTATGTCTATAGGTGCACGCCTTTTCGAGATATCGCCATTAGGGTGGGCCAGGGGTGACTCTAGAATGTTTGTGCGATATGGGTATCAAACGAGAGGTGTTACTGAGCATTTTAAGAGGGAGTGGGCATTAGGTCTATAGGTGGACGCCTTTTCGAGATATCGCCATTAGGGTGGGCCAGGGATGACTCTAGAATGTTTGTACGATATGGGTAGCAAACGAAAGGTGTTACTGAGCATTTTAAGAGGGAGTGGGCATTAGGTCTATAGGTGGACGCCTTTTCGAGATATCGCCATTAGGGTGGACCAAGGGTGACTCTAGAATGGTTGTACGATATGGGTATCAAACGAAAGGTGTTACTGAGCATTTTAAGAGGGAGTGGGCATTAGGTCTATAGGTGGACTCCTTTTCGAGATATCGTCATTAGGGTGGGCCAGGGGTGACTCTAGAATGTGTTTGTACGATATGGGTATCAAACGAAAGGTGTTACTGAGCATTTTAAGAGGGAGTGGGCATTAGGTCTATAGGTGGACGCCTTTTCGAGATATCGCCATTAGGGTGGGCCAGGGGTGACTCTAGAATGTTTGTACGATATGGGTAGCAAACGAAAGGTGTTACTGAGCATTTTAAGAGGGAGTGGGCATTAGGTCTATAGGTGAACGCCTTTTCGAGAAATCCCCACAAAGGTGGACCAGGGGTGACTCTAGAATATGTTTGTACGATATGGGTATCAAATGAAAGCTGTTAATGAGTATTTTGAAAAGGAGTGATCCTTAGTTCCCTAGGTGGACGCCGTTTCGAGATATCGCCATAAAGGTGGAGCAGGGGTGTCTCTAGTTGTACGATATGGGAATCAAATGAAAGGTGTTACTGAGCATTTTAGGAGGGAGTGGGCATTAGGTCTATAGGTGGACGCCTTTTCGAAATGTCGCCATTAGGGTGGGCCAGGGGTGACTCTAGAATGTGTTTGTATGATATGGGTATCAAATGAAAGATGGTAATGAGTATTTTAAAAGGGAGTAATCCTTAGTTCTATAGGTGGACGCCTTTTCGAGATATCGCCATTAGGGTGGGCCAGGGTGACTCTAGAATGTTTGTACGATATGGGTAGCAAACGAAAGGTGTTACTGAGCATTTTAAGAGGGAGTGGGCATTAGGTCTATAGGTGGACGCCTTTTCGAGATATCGCCATTAGGGTGGGCCAGGGGTGACTCTAGAATGTTTGTACGATATGGGTATCAAACGAAAGGTGTTACTGAGCATTTTAAGAGGGAGTGGACATTAGGTCTATAGGTGGACGCCTTTTCGAGATATCGCCATTAGGGTGAGCCAGGGGTGACTCTAGAATGTTTTTACGATATGGGTATCAAACGAAAGGTGTTACTGAGCATTTTAACAGGGAGTAGGCATTATGTCTATAGGTGCACGCCTTTTCGAGATATCGCCATTAGGGTGGGCCAGGGGTGACTCTAGAATGTGTTTGTACGATATGGATATCAAATTAAAGGCATTAATGAGGGTTTTAAAAGCGAGTGGCCCTTAGATGTATATGTGAAGGCGTTCTCGCGATATCGACCAAATGTGGACCAGGTGATCCAGAAAATCATCTGTCGGGTACTGCTAATTTATATATATATTCAATACCACTAACAGTATTCCTGCCAAGATTCCAAGGGCTGTTGATTACGCCTTGTAGAACTTTTTCATTTTCTTCTACTTAATATGGTAGGTGTCACACCCATTTTACAAAGTTTTTTCCAAAGTTATATTTTGCGTCAATAAACCAATCCAGTTACCATGTTTCATCCCTTTTTTCGTATTTGGTATAGAATTATGGCATTTTTTTCATTTTGCGTAATTTTCGATATCGATAAAGTGGGCGTGAGTTCAGATAAGTACGTGGGCTAAGTTTAGTAAAGATATATCGGTTTTTGCTCAAGTTATTGTGTTAACGGCCGAGCGGAAGGACAGACGGTGGACTGTGTATAAAAACTGGGCGTGGCTTCCACCGATTTTGCCCATTTTCACAGAGAACAGTTACCGTCATAGAGTCTATGCTCCTACCAAATTTCAAAAGGATTGGTAAATTTTTATTCGAGTTATGGCATTAAAAGTATTCTAGACAAACTAAATGAAAATGGGCGGAGCCACGCCCATTTTGAAATTTTCTTTTATTTTTGTATTTTGTTGCATCATATCATTACTGGAGTTGAATTTTGACTTAATTTACTTATATACAGTAAAGATATTAAATTTTTTGTTAAAATTTGAATTAAAAAAATTTTTTTTTTAAAAAGTGGGCGTGTTCTTCATCCAATTTTGCTAATTTTTATTTACCACATATATAGTAATAGTAGTAACGTTCCTGCCAAATTTCATCATGATATCTTCAACGACTGCCAAATTACAGCTTGCAAAACTTTTAAATTACCTTCTTGTAAAAGTGGGCGGTGCCACGCCCATTGTCCAAAATCTTACTGATTTTCTATTCTGCGTCATAACGTCAACCCATCTACCAAGTTTCATCGCTTTAACCGCCTTTGGCAATGAATTATCGCATTTTTTCGGTTTTTCGAAATTTTCGATATCGAAAAAGTGGGCGTGGTTATAGTCCGATATCGTTCATTTTAAATAGCGATCTGAGATGAGTGCTCAGGAACCTACATACCTCAAAATTTACTCAAGTTATCGTGTTAACGGACGGACGGACATGGCTCAATCAAATTTTTTTTGGATCCTGATTATTTTGATATATGGAAGTCTATATCTATCTCGATTCCTTTATATATGTACAACCAACCGTTATCCAATCAAACTTAATATACTCTGTGAGCTCTGCTCAACTGAGTATAAAAACGCAATATGTAGGCTACACGAGAACGGAGCCGTCGAGTAACCAAAACAAATGCGTTAAACAAATTCGTACACGTTATTTATCAATTAACTCTAGAATTAAAGGATGTACAACGAGAAACATCGTTTGACAACCTTTAAACAGTTTTAATAACTATCTCAAAAATTGTCACTCTGATGCAAACAACTGCTGAGTTATCTACTCAAATTTGTTGAACAAAACGACTTACGTATTTTAAGCATGCTAACCTTTAGCCCGGTAAGCAAATTAAAAAAAACGCAATACGTAGGCTACACGAGAACGGAGACGTCGAGTAACCAAAACAAATGCGTTAAACAAATTCGTACACGTTATTTATCAATTTAACACTAGAATTAAAGGATATACAACGAGAAACAACGTTTGACAACCTTTAAACAGTTTTAATAACTATCTCAAAAATTGTCGCTCTGATGGAAACAACTGCTGAGTTATCTACTCAAATTTGTTGAACAAAACGACTTACGTATTTTAAGCATGCTAACCTTTAGCCCGGTAAGCAAATTAAAAAAAAAAAAACGCAATATGTAGGCTACACGAGAACGGAGACGTCGAGTAACCAAAACAAATGCGTTAAACAAATTCGTACACGTTATTTATCAATTTAACTCTAGAATTAAAGGATATACAACGGGAAATATCGTTTGACAACCTTTCAATAGTTTTAATAACTATCTCAAAAATTGTCGCTCTGATGCAAACAACTGCTGAGTTATCTACTCAAATTTGTTGAACAAAACGACTTACGTATTTCAAGCATGCTAACCTTTAGCCCGGTAAGCAAATTAAAAAAAAAACGCAATATGTAGGCTACACGAGAACGGAGACGTAGAGTAACCAAAACAAATGCGTTAAACAAATTCGTACACGTTATTTATCAATTTAACTCTAGAATTAAAGGATATATAACGAGAAACATCGTTTGACAACCTTTAAATAGTTTTAATAACTATCTCAAAAATTGTCGCTCTGATGCAAACAACTGCTGAGTTATCTACTCAAATTTGTTGAACAAAACGACTTACGTATTTTAAGCATGCTAACCTTTAGCCCGGTAAGCAAATTAAAAAAAAAACGCAATATGTAGGCTACACGAGAACGGAGACGTCGAGTAACCAAAACAAATGCGTTAAACAAATTCGTACACGTTATTTATCAATTTAACTCTAGAATTAAAGGATATACAACGAGAAACAACGTTTGACAACCTTTAAATAGTTTTAATAACTATCTCAAAAATTGTCGCTCTGATGCAAACAACTGCTGAGTTATCTACTCAAATTTGTTGAACAAAACGACTTACGTATTTTAAGCATGCTAACCTTTAGCCCGGTAAGCAAATTAAAAAAAAAACGCAATATGTAGGCTACACGAGAACGGAGACGTCGAGTAACCAAAACAAATGCGTTAAACAAATTCGTACACGTTATTTATCAATTTAACTCTAGAATTAAAGGATATACAACGAGAAACAACGTTTGACAACCTTTAAACAGTTTTAATAACTATCTCAAAAATTGTCGCTCTGATGCAAACAACTGATGAGTTATCTACTCAAATTTGTTGAACAAAACGACTTACGTATTTTAAGCATGCTAACCTTTAGCTCGGTAAGCAAATTAAAAAAAAAAAACGCAATATGTAGGCTACACGAGAACGGAGACGTCGAGTAACCAAAACAAATGCGTTAAGCAAATTCGTACACGTTATTTATCAATTTAACTCTAGAATTAAAGGATATACAACGAGAAACATCGTTTGACAACCTTTAAATAGTTTTAATAACTATCTCAAAAATTGTCGCTCTGATGCAAACAACTGCTGAGTTATCTACTCAAATTTGTTGAACAAAACGACTTACGTATTTTAAGCATGCTAACCTTTAGCCCGGTAAGCAAATTTAAAAAAACAAGTAAGGAAGGCTAAGTTCGGGTGAAACCGAACATTACATACTCAGTTGAGAGCTATGGAGACAAAATAAGGAAAATCACCATGTAGGAAAATGAACCTAGGGTAACCCTGGAATGTGGTTGTATGACATGTGTATCAAATGGAAGGTATTAAAGAGTATTTTAAGAGAGAGTAGGCCATATTTCTATGGAAGGACGCCATTTAGGGATATCGCCATAAAGGTGGACCAGGGCTGACTCTAGAATGTGTTTGTACGATATGGGTATCAAATGAAAGGTGATAATGAGTATTTTAAAAGGGAATGGGCTTTAGTTCTATAGGTGAACGCCTTTTCGAGAAATCCCCATAAAGGTGGACCAGGGGTGACTCTAGAATATGTTTGTACGATATGGGTATCAAATGAAAGCTGTTAATGAGTATTTTGAAAAGGAGTGATCCTTAGTTCCCTAGGTGGACGCCGTTTCGAGATATCGCCATAAAGGTGGACCAGGGCTGTCTCTAGTTGTACGATATGGGAATCAAATGAAAGGTGTTACTGAGCATTTTAGGAGGGAGTGGGCATTAGGTCTATAGGTGGACGCCTTTTCGAAATGTCGCCATTAGGGTGGGCCAGGGGTGACTCTAGAATGTGTTTGTATGATATGGGTATCAAATGAAAGATGGTAATGAGTATTTTAAAAGGGAGTAATCCTTAGTTCTATAGGTGGACGCCTTTTCGAGATATCGCCATAAAGGTGGACCAAGGGTGACTCTAGAATAGTTGTACGATATGGGTATCAAACGAAAGGTGTTACTGAGCATTTTAAGAGGGAGTGGGCATTAGGTCTATAGGTGGACGCCTTTTCGAGATATCGCCATTAGGGTGGGCCAGGGGTGACTCTAGAATGTTTGTACGATATGGGTAGCAAACGAAAGGTGTTACTGAGCATTTTAAGAGGGAGTGGGCATTAGGTCTATAGGTGGACGCCTTTTCGAGATATCGCCATTAGGGTGGGCCAGGGGTGACTCTAGAATGTTTGTACGATATGGGTATCAAACGAAAGGTGTTACTGAGCATTTTAAGAGGGAGTGGACATTAGGTCTATAGGTGGACGCCTTTTCGAGATATCGCCATTAGGGTGAGCCAGGGGTGACTCTAGCATGTTTTTACGATATGGGTATCAAACGAAAGGTGTTACTGAGCATTTTAAGAGGGAGTGGGCATTAGGTCTATAGGTGGACGCCTTTTCGAGATATCGCCATTAGGGTGGGCCAGGGGTGACTCTAGAATGTTTGTACGATATGGGTATCAAACGAAAGGTGTTACTGAGCATTTTAAGAGGGAGTGGGCATTAGGTCTATAGGTGGACGCCTTTTCGAGATATCGCCATTAGGGTGGGCCAGGGGTGACTCTAGAATGTTTGTACGATATGGGTAGCAAACGAAAGGTGTTACTGAGCATTTTAAGAGGGAGTGGGCATTAGGTCTATAGGTGGACGCCTTTTCGAGATATCGCCATTAGGGTGGGCCAGGGGTGACTCTAGAATGTTTGTACGATATGGGTATCAAACGAAAGGTGTTACTGAGCATTTTAAGAGGGAGTGGACATTAGGTCTATAGGTGGACGCCTTTTCGAGATATCGCCATTAGGGTGAGCCAGGGGTGACTCTAGAATGTTTTTACGATATGGGTATCAAACGAAAGGTGTTACTGAGCATTTTAAGAGGGAGTAGGCATTATATCTATAGGTGCACGCCTTTTCGAGATATCGCCATTAGGGTGGGCCAGGGGTGACTCTAGAATGTGTTTGTACGATATGGATATCAAATTAAAGGCATGAATGAGGGTTTTAAAAGCGAGTGGCCCTTAGATGTATATGTGAAGGCGTTCTCGCGATATCGACCAAATGTGGACCAGGTGATCCAGAAAATCATCTCTCGGGTACTGCTAATTTATTTATATATTCAATACCACTAACAGTATTCCTGCCAAGATTCCAAGGGCTGTTGATTATGCCTTGTAGAACTTTTTCATTTTCTTCTACTTAATATGGTAGGTGTCACACCCATTTTACAAAGTTTTTTCCAAAGTTATATTTTGCGTCAATAAACCAATCCAGTTACCATGTTTCATCCCTTTTTTCGTATTTGGTATAGAATTATGGCATTTTTTTCATTTTTCGTAATTTTCGATATCGATAAAGTGGGCGTGGTTTTAGTCGGATTTCGGCCATTTTTTATACCAAGATAAAGTGAGTTTAGATAAGTACGTGGGCTAAGTTTAGTAAAGATATATCGATTTTTGCTCAAGTTATTGTGTTAACGGCCGAGCGGAAGGACAGACGGTGGACTGTGTATAGAAACTGGGCGTGGCTTCCACCGATTTTGTCCATTTTCACAGAGAACAGTTACCGTCATAGGGTCTATGCTCCTACCAAATTTCAAAAGGATTGGTAAATTTTTGTTCGACTTATGGCATTAAAAGTATTCTAGACAAACTAAATGAAAATGGGCGGAGCCACGCCCATTTTGAAATTTCCTTTTATTTTTGTATTTTGTTGCATCATATCATTACTGGAGTTGAATTTTGACTTAATTTACTTATATACAGTAAAGATGTTAAATTTTTTGTTAAAATTTGAATTTAAAAAAAATTATTTTAAAAAGTGGGCGTGTTCTTCATCCAATTTTGCTAACGTTCCTGCCAAATTTCATCATGATATCTTCAACGACTGCCAAATTACAGCTTGCAAAACTTTTAAATTACCTTCTTGTAAAAGTGGGCGGTGCCACGCCCATTGTCCAAAATCTTACTAATTTTCTATTCTGCGTCATAACGTCAACCCATCTACCAAGTTTCATCGCTTTAACCGCCTTTGGCAATGAATTATAGCATTTTTTCGGTTTTTAGAAATTTTCGATATCGAAAAAGTGGGCGTGGTTATAGTCCGATATCGTTCATTTTAAATAGCGATCTGAGATGAGTGCTCAGGAACCTACATACCAATTTTCATCAAGATACCTCAAAATTTACTCAAGTTATCGTGTTAACGGACGGACGGACGGACGGACGGACATGGCTCAATCAAATTTTTTTTGGATCCTGATTATTTTGATATATGGAAGTCTATATCTATCTCGATTCCTTTATATATGTACAACCAACCGTTATCCAATCAAACTTAATATACTCTGTGAGCTCTGCTCAACTGAGTATAAAAAAACGCAATATGTAGGCTACACGAGAACGGAGACGTCGAGTAACCAAAACAAATGCGTTAAACAAATTCGTACACGTTATTTATCAATTTAACTCTAGAATTAAAGGATATACAACGAGAAACAACGTTTGACAACCTTTAAACAGTTTTAATAACTATCTCAAAAATTGTCGCTCTGATGGAAACAACTGCTGAGTTATCTACTCAAATTTGTTGAACAAACGACTTACGTATTTTAAGCATGCTAACCTTTAGCCCGGTAAGCAAATTAAAAAAAAACGCAATATGTAGGCTACACGAGAACGGAGACGTCGAGTAACCAAAACAAATGCGTTAAACAAATTCGTACACGTTATTTATCAATTTAACTCTAGAATTAAAGGATATACAACGAGAAACATCGTTTGACAACCTTTAAATAGTTTTAATAACTATCTCAAAAATTGTCGCTCTGATGCAAACAACTGCTGAGTTATCTACTCAAATTTGTTGAACAAAACGACTTACGTATTTTAAGCATGCTAACTTTTAGCCCGGTAAGCAAATTAAAAAAAAAACGCAATATGTAGGCTACACGAGAACGGAGACGTCGAGTAACCAAAACAAATGCGTTAAACAAATTCGTACACGTTATTTATCAATTTAACTCTAGAATTAAAGGATATACAACGAGAAACATCGTTTGACAACCTTTAAATAGTTTTAATAACTATCTCAAAAATTGTCGCTCTGATGCAAACAACTGCTGAGTTATCTACTCAAATTTGTTGAACAAAACGACTTACGTATTTTAAGCATGCTAACCTTTAGCCCGGTAAGCAAATTAAAAAAAAAAACGCAATATGTAGGCTACACGAGAACGGAGACGTCGAGTAACCAAAACAAATGCGTTAAACAAATTCGTACACGTTTTTTTCAATTTAACTCTAGAATTAAAGGATATACAACGAGAAACAACGTTTGACAACCTTTAAACAGTTTTAATAACTATCTCAAAAATTGTCGCTCTGATGCAAACAACTGCTGAGTTATCTATTCAAATTTGTTGAACAAAACGACTTACGTATTTTAAGCATGCTAACCTTTAGCCCGGTAAGCAAATTAAAAAAAAAAACGCAATATGTAGGCTACACGAGAACGGAGACGTCGAGTAACCAAAACAAATGCGTTAAACAAATTCGTACACGTTATTTATCAACTTAACTCTAGAATTAAAGGATATACAACGAGAAACATCGTTTGACAAACTTTAAATAGTTTTAATAGCTATCTCAAAAATTGTCGCTCTGATGCAAACAACTGCTGAGTTATCTACTCAAATTTGTTGAACAAAACGACTTACGTATTTTAAGCATGCTAACCTTTAGCCCGGTAACCAAATTAAAAAAAAACGCAATATGTAGGCTACACGAGAACGGAGACGTCGAGTAACCAAACCAAATGCGCTAAACAAACTCGTACACGTTATTTATAAATTTAATTCTAGAATTAAAGGATATACAACGAGAAACAACGTTTGACAACCTTTAAACAGTTTTAATAACTATCTCAAAAATTGTCGCTCTGATGGAAACAACTGCTGAGTTATCTACTCAAATTTGTTGAACAAAAGGACTTACGTATTTTAAGCATGCTAACCTTTAGCCCGGTAACCAAATTAAAAAAAAACGCAATATGTAGGCTACACGAGAACGGAGACGTCGAGTAACCAAACCAAATGCGCTAAACAAACTCGTACACGTTATTTATAAATTTAATTCTAGAATTAAAGGATATACAACGAGAAACAACGTTTGACAACCTTTAAACAGTTTTAATAACTATCTCAAAAATTGTCGCTCTGAGGGAAACAACTGCTGAGTTATCTACTCAAATTTGTTGAACAAAAGGACTTACGTATTTTAAGCATGCTAACCTTTAGCCGGGTAAGCAAATTAAAAAAAAAACGCAATATGTAGGCTACACGAGAACGAAACCGTCGAGTAACCAAAACAAATGCGCTGAACAAATTCGTACACGTTATTTATCAATTTAACTCTAAAATTAAAGGATATACAACGAGAAACAACGTTTGACAACCTTTAAACAGTTTTAATAACTATCTCAAAAATTGTCGCTCTGATGCAAACAACTGATGAGTTATCTACTTAAATTTGTTGAACAAAACGACTTACGTATTTTAATCATGCTAACCTTTAGCCCTGTAAGCAAATTAAAAAAAAAAAACGCAATATGTAGGCTACACGAGAACGGAGACGTCGAGTAACCAAAACAAATGCGTTAAACAAATTCGTACACGTTATTTATCAATTTAACTCTAGAATTAAAGGATATACAACGAGAAACAACGTTTGACAACCTTTAAACAGTTTTAATAACTATCTCAAAAATTGTCGCTCTGATGCAAACAACTGCTGAGTTATCTACTCAAATTTGTTGAACAAAACGACTTACGTATTTTAAGCATGCTAACCTTTAGCCCGGTAAGCAAATTAAAAAAAAACGCAATATGTAGGCTACACGAGAACGGAGACGTCGAGTAACCAAAACAAATGCGTTAAACAAATTCGTACACGTTATTTATCAATTTAACTCTAGAATTAAAGGATATGCAACGAGAAACAACGTTTGACAACCTTTAAATAATTTTAATAACTATCTCAAAAATTGTCGCTCTGATGGAAACAACTGCTGAGTTATCTACTCAAATTTGTTGAGCAAAACGACTTACGTATTTTAAGCATGCTAACCTTTAGCCCGGTAAGCAAATTAAAAAAAAACGCAATATGTAGGCTACACGAGAACGGAGACGTCGAGTAACCAAAACAAATGCGTTAAACAAATTCGTACACGTTATTTATCAATTTAACTCTAGAATTAAAGGATATACAACGAGAAACAACGTTTGACAACCTTTAAACAGTTTTAATAACTATCTCAAAAATTGTCGCTCTGATGCAAACAACTGCTGAGTTATCTACTCAAATTTGTTGAACAAAACGACTTACGTATTTTAAGCATGCTAACCTTTAGCCCGGTAAGCAAATTAAAAAAAAAAACCCAATATGTAGGCTACACGAGAACGGAGACGTCTAGTAACCAAAACAAATGCGATAAACAAATTCGTACACCGTATTTATCAATTTAACACTAGAATTAAAGGATATGCAACGAGAAACATCGTTTGACAACCTTTAAACAGTTTTAATAACTATCTCAAAAATTGTCGCTCTGATGGAAACAACTGCTGAGTTATCTACTCAAATTTGTTGAACAAAACGACTTACGTATTTTAAGCATGCTAACCTTTAGCCCGATAAGCAAATTAAAAAAAAAACGCAATATATAGGCTACACGAGAACGGAGACGTCGAGTAACCAAAACAAATGCGTTAAACAAATTCGTACACGTTATTTATCAATTTAACTCTAGAATTAAAGGTTATACAACGAGAAACAACGTTTGACAACCTTAAAACAGTTTTAATAACTATCTCAAAAATTGTCGCTCTGATGGAGACAACTGCTGAGTTATCTACTCAAATTTGTTGAACAAAACGGCTTACGTATTTTAATCATGCTAACCTTTA
Source organism: Eurosta solidaginis (assembly GCF_040869045.1). Lineage (NCBI taxonomy): Eukaryota > Metazoa > Arthropoda > Insecta > Diptera > Tephritidae > Eurosta > Eurosta solidaginis. The sequence goes on from NC_090321.1 coordinate 124,809,850, forward strand.
GCACGGTAAGCAAATTAAAAAAAAAACGCAATATGTAGGCTACACGAGAACGGAGACGTCGAGTAACCAAAACAAATGCGTTAAACAAATTCGTACACGTTATTTATCAATTTAACTCTAGAATTAAAGGATATACAACGAGAAACATCGTTTGACAACCTTTAAATAGTTTTAATAACTATCTCAAAAATTGTCGCTCTGATGCAAACAACTGCTGAGTTATCTACTCAAATTTGTTGAACAAAACGACTTACGTATTTTAAGCATGCTAACCTTTAGCCCGGTAAGCAAATTAAAAAAAAAACGCAATAAGTAGACTACACGAGAACGGAGACGTCGAGTAACCAAAACAAATGCGTTAAACAAATTCGTACACGTTATTTATCAATTTAACTCTAGAATTAAAGGATATACAACGAGAAACATCGTTTGACAACCTTTAAATAGTTTTAATAACTATCTCAAAAATTGTCGCTCTGATGGAAGCAACTGCTGAGTTATCTACTCAAATTTGTTGAACAAAACGACTTACGTATTTTAAGCATGCTAACCTTTAGCCCGGTAAGCAAATTAAAAAAAAAACGCAATATGTAGGCTACACGAGAACGGAGACGTCGAGTAACCAAAACAAATGCGTTAAACAAATTCGTACACGTTATTTATCAATTTAACACTAGAATTAAAGGATATACAACGAGAAAAAACGTTTGACAACCTTTAAACAGTTTTAATAACTATCTCAAAAATTGTCGCTCTGATGCAAACAACTGCTGAGTTATCTACTCAAATTTGTTGAACAAAACGACTTACGTATTTTAAGCATGCTAACCTTTATCCCGGTAAGCAAATTAAAAAAAAAAACGCAATATGTAGGCTACACGAGAACGGAGACGTCGAGTAACCAAAACAAATGCGTTAAACAAATTCGTACACGTTATTTATCAATTTAACTCTAGAATTAAAGGATATACAACGAGAAACAACGTTTGACAACCTTTAAACAGTTTTAATAACTATCTCAAAAATTGTCGCTCTGATGCAAACAACTGCTGAGTTATCTACTCAAATTTGTTGAACAAAACGACTTACGTATTTTAAGCATGCTAACCTTTAGCCCGGTAAGCAAATTAAAAAAAAACGCAATATGTAGGCTACACGAGAACGGAGACGTCGAGTAACCAAAACAAATGCGTTAAACAAATTCGTACACATTATTTATCAATTTAACTCTAGAATTAAAGGATATACAACGAGAAACAACGTTTGACAACCTTTAAACAGTTTTAATAACTATCTCAAAAATTGTCGCTCTGATGCAAACAACTGCTGAGTTATCTACTCAAATTTGTTGAACAAAACGACTTACGTATTTTAAGCATGCTAACCTTTAGCCCGGTAAGCAAATTAAAAAAAAAAACGCAATATGTAGGCTACACGAGAACGGAGACGTCGAGTAACCAAAACAAATGCGTTAAACAAATTCGTACACGGTATTTATCAATTTAACTCTAGAATTAAAGGATATACAACGAGAAACAACGTTTGACAACCTTTAAATAATTTTAATAACTATCTCAAAAATTGTCGCTCTGATGGAAACAACTGCTGAGTTATCTACTCAAATTTGTTGAGCAAAACGACTTACGTATTTTAAGCATGCTAACCTTTAGCCCGGTAAGCAAATTAAAAGAAAACGCAATATGTAGGCTACACGAGAACGGAGACGTCGAGTAACCAAAACAAATGCGTTAAACAAATTCGTACACGTTATTTATCAATTTAACTCTAGAATTAAAGGATATACAACGAGAAACAACGTTTGACAACCTTTAAACAGTTTTAATAACTATCTCAAAAATTGTAGCTCTGATGCAAACAACTGCTGAGTTATCTACTCAAATTTGATGAACAAAACGACTTACGTATTTTAAGCATGCTAACCTTTAGCCCGGTAAGCAAATTAAAAAAAAAAACGCAATATGTAGGCTACACGAGAACGGAGACGTCGAGTAACCAAAACAAATGCGTTAAACAAATTCGTACACGTTATTTATCAATTTAACTCTAGAATTAAAGGATATACAACGAGAAATAACGTTTGACAACCTTTAAACAGTTTTAATAACTATCTCAAAAATTGTCGCTCTGATGCAAACAACTGATGAGTTATCTACTTAAATTTGTTGAACAAAACGACTTACGTATTTTAAGCATGCTAATCTTTAGCCCGGTAAGCAAATTAAAAAAAAAAACGCAATATGTAGGCTACACGAGAACGGAGACTTCGAGTAACCAAAACAAATGCGTTAAACAAATTCGAACACGTTTTTTATCAATTTAACTCTAGAATTAAAGGATATACATCGAGAAACAACGTTTGACAACCTTTAAACAGTTTTAATAACTATCTCAAAAATTGTCGCTCTGATGGAAACAACTGCTGAGTTATCTACTCAAATTTGTTGAACAAAACGACTTACGTATTTTAAGCATGCTAACCTTTAGCCCGTTAAGCAAATTAAAAAAAAAAACGCAATATGTAGGCTACACGAGAACGGAGACGTCGAGTAACTAAAACAAATACGTTAAACAAATTCGTACACGGTATTTATCAATTTAACTCTAGAATTAAAGGATATACAACGAGAAACAACGTTTGACAACCTTTAAACAGTTTTAATAACTATCTCAAAAATTGTCGCTCTGATGCAAACAACTGCTGAGTTAGCTACTCAAATTTGTTGAACAAAACGACTTACGTATTTTAAGCATGCTTACCTTTAGCCCGGTAAGCAAATTAAAAAAAAAAAACGCAATATGTAGGCTACACGAGAACGGAGACGTCGAGTAACCAAAACAAATGCGTTAAACAAATTCGTACACGTTATTTATCAATTTAACACTAGAATTAAAGGATATACAACGAGAAACAACGTTTGACAACCTTTAAACAGTTTTAATAACTATCTCAAAAATTGTCGCTCTGATGCAAACAACTGCAGAGTTATCTACTCAAATTTGTTGAACAAAACGACTTACGTATTTTAAGCATGCTAACCTTTAGCCCGGTAAGCAAATTAAAAAAAAACGCAATATGTAGGCTACACGAGAACGGAGACGTCGAGTAACCAAAACAAATGCGCTAAACAAATTCGTACACGTTATTTATCAATTTAACTCTAGAATTAAAGGATATACAACGAGAAACAACGTTTGACAACCTTTAAACAGTTTTAATAACTATCTCAAAAATTGTCGCTCTGATGGAAACAACTGCTGAGTTATCTACTCAAATTTGTTGAACAAAACGACTTACGTATTTTAAGCATGCTAACCTTTAGCCCGGTAAGCAAATTAAAAAAAAAAAACGCAATATGTAGGCTACACGAGAACGGAGACGTCGAGTAACCAAAACAAATGCGTTAAACAAATTCATACACGTTATTTATCAATTTAACTCTAGAATTAAAGGATATACAACGAGAAACAACGTTTGACAAACTTTAAACAGTTTTAATAACTATCTCAAAAATTGTCGCTCTGAAGCAAACAACTGATGAGTTATCTACTTAAATTTGTTGAACAAAACGACTTACGTATTTTAAGCATGCTAACCTTTAGCCCGGTAAGCAAATTAAAAAAAAAAACGCAATATGTAGGCTACACGAGAACGGAGACTTCGAGTAACCAAAACAAATGCGTTAAACAAATTCGTACACGTTATTTATCAATTCAACACTAGAATTAAAGGATATACAACGAGAAACATCGTTTGACAACCTTTAAATAGTTTTAATAACTATCTCAAAAATTGTCGCTCTGATGCAAACAACTGCTGAGTTATCTACTCAAATTTGTTGAACAAAACGACTTACGTATTTTAAGCATGCTAACCTTTAGCCCGGTAAGCAAATTAAAAAAAACGCAATATGTAGGCTACACGAGAACGGAGACGTCGAGTAACCAAAAGAAATGCGTTAAACAAATTCGTACACCTTATTTATCAATTTAACTCTAGAATTAAAGGATATACAACGAGAAACAACGTTTGACAACCTTTAAACAGTTTTAATAACTATCTCAAAAATTGTCGCTCTGATGCAAACAACTGATGAGTTATCTACTCAAATTTGTTGAACAAAACGACTTACGTATTTTAAGCATGCTAACCTTTAGCCCGGTAAGCAAATTAAAAAAAAAAAAAAACGCAATATGTAGGCTACACAAGAACGGAGACGTCGAGTAACCAAAACAAATGGGTTAGACAAATTCGTACACGTTATTTATCAATTTAACACTAGAATAAAAAGATATACAACGAGAAACAACGTTTGACAAACTTTAAACAGTTTTAATAACTATCTCAAAAATTGTCGCTCTGATGCAAACAACTGATGAGTTATCTACTTAAATTTGTTGAACAAAACGACTTACGTATTTTAAGCATGCTAACCTTTAGCCCGGTAGGCAAATTAAAAAAAAAACGCAATATGTAGGCTACACATGAACGGAGACGTCGAGTAACCAAAACAAATGCGTTAAACAAATTCGTACACGTTATTTATCAATTTAACTCTAGAATTAAAGGATATACAACGAGAAACAACGTTTGACAACCTTTAAACAGTTTTAATAACTATCTCAAAAATTGTCGCTCTGATGGAAACAACTGCTGAGTTATCTACTAAAATTTGTTGAACAAAACGACTTACGTATTTTAAGCATGCTAACCTTTAGCCCGGTAAGCAAATTAAAAAAAAAAAAACGCAATATGTAGGCTACACGAGAACGGAGACGTCGAGTAACCAAAACAAATGCGTTAAACAAATTCGTACACGTTATTTATCAATTTAACTCTAGATTTAAAGGATATACAACGAGAAACAACGTTTGACAACCTTTAAACAGTTTTAATAACTATCTCAAAAATTGTCGCTCTGATGCAAACAACTGCTGAGTTATCTACTCAAATTTGTTGAACAAAACGACTTACGTATTTTAAGCATGCTAACCTTTAGCCCGGTAAGCAAATTAAAAAAAAAACCCAATATGTAGGCTACACGAGAACTGAGCCGTCGAGTAACCAAAACAAATAGGTTAAACAAATTCGTACACGTTATTTATGAATTTAACTCTAGAATTAAAGGATGTACAACGAGAAACAACATTTGACAACCTTTAAACAGTTTTAATAACTATTTCAAAAATTGTCGCTCTGATGCAAATAACTGATGAGTTATCTACTTAAATTTGTTGAACAAAACGACTTACGTGTTTTAAGCATGCTAACCTTTAGCCCGGTAAGCAAATTAAAAAAAAAAAACGCAATATGTAGGCTACACGAGAACGGAGACGTCGAGTAACCAAAACAAATGCTTTAAACAAATTCGTACACGGTATTTATCAATTTAACTCTAGAATTAAAGGATATACAACGAGAAACAACGTTTGACAACCTTTAAACAGTTTTAATAACTATCTCAAAAACTGTCGCTCTGATGCAAACAACTGATGAGTTATCTACTTAAATTTGTTGAACAAAACGACTTACGTGTTTTAAGCATGCTAACCTTTAGCCCGGTAAGCAAATTAAAAAAAAAAAAGGCAATATGTAGGCTACACGAGAACGGAGACGTCGAGTAACCAAAACAAATGCTTTAAACAAATTCGTACACGGTATTTATCAATTTAACTCTAGAATTAAAGGATATACAACGAGAAACAACGTTTGACAACCTTTAAACAGTTTTAATAACTATCTCAAAAATTGTCGCTCTGATGCAAACAACTACTGAGTTATCTACTCAAATTTGTTGAACAAAACGACTTACGTATTTTAAGCATGCTAACCTTTAGCCCGGTAAACAAATTAAAAAAAAAACGCAATATGTAGGCTACACGAGAACGGAGACGTCGAGTAACCAAAACAAATGCGTTAAACAAATTCGTACACGTTATTTATCAATTTAACTCTAGAATTAAAGGATATACAACGAGAAACAACGTTTGACAACCTTTAAACAGTTTTAATAACTATCTCAAAAATTGTCGCTCTGATGCAAACAACTGATGAGTTATCTACTTAAATTTGATGAACAAAACGACTTACGTATTTTAAGCATGCTAATCTTTAGCCCGGTAAGCAAATTAAAAAAAAAAAAACACAATATGTAGGCTACACGAGAACGGAGACTTCGGGTAACCAAAACAAATGCGTTAAACAAATTCGTACACGTTATTTATCAATTTAACTCTAGAATTAAAGGATATACAACGAGAAACAACGTTTGACAACCTTTAAACAGTTTTAATAACTATCTCAAAAATTGTCGCTCTGATGGAAACAACTGCTGAGTTATCTACTCAAATTTGTTGAACAAAACGACTTACGTATTTTAAGCATGCTAACCTTTAGCCCGGTAAGCAAATTAAAAAAAAAAAACGCAATATGTAGGCTACACGAGAACGGAGACGTCGAGTAACCAAAACAAATGCGTTAAACAAATTCGTACACGTTATTTATCAATTTAACTCTAGAATTAAAGGATATACAACGAGAAACAACGTTTGACAACCTTTAAACAGTTTTAATAACTATCTCAACAAGTAAGAACGGGACTGTCTTCGGCTGTGCCGAAGACTTCATACCTTTCATGAATGGGGCTGAACAAAAATCTTATCCCGTTCGTAATCTCCGAATAATCGGATGTATAAGATAAGAAATATATAGTGAACAGATCTACATACCTTAACGATTTTTAAGATAAATATAAAATAAAAAACGGGTAGGTACTTTGTGTGAGGATGCAAAGTTTCAGATTTTTTGTGGTCTGCGTGTAAAAACTATGACTACGAATCACGTATTTCAAAAATATATGACGAAAACGTAACTATTTGATGAAATTTGATGAATTTTGAAGATTCTAGCCGTAAAAAAGGGGTCAAAATGACAGTTTATATGAAGTATATAATATATATACGACCGATCTCTATGATTTTTTCAGACAACAATATATGCTATATACGTAAGCATTTTGTGAAATTTGAAGCTTCTAACTGTTAAAACGGGGCAGAAATTGCGCAAAGTTTCTTATCTGAGCAATCGGTTGTATGAGATATATACTATGTGTACCACCGATCTCAATGATTTTTTAAACATCAATATATGCTGTACACGTAAGCAGTTGGTGAAATTTGAAGCTTCTAGCTGTTAAAATGGGGCCGAAATCGTAAAAAAAATATATATATACTATATATATATACTATATATACCATCATATATATATTATATATATCACCGATCTCTATGATTTTTTGACACAACAATACATACTATATACGTAAGCAATCGGTGAAATTTGAAGCTTATAACTGTTAAAATGGGGAAGAAATTGCGCAAAGTTTCTTATCTGAACAATCGGTTGTATGGGATATATACTATATATACCACCGGTATCTATGATTTTCTCAGACAACAATATATGCTATACACGTAAGCATTTGGTGAAATTTGAACATATCTAAACGATTTTTAAGATAAATATAAAATAAAAAATAGGTAGGTAATCTGTGTGAGGATGCAAAGCTTCACGTTTTTTGTGGTCTGCATGTAAAAACTATGGCTACGAATCACGTATTTCAAAAATATATGACGTAAACGTAACTATTTGATGAAATTTGATGAATCTTGAAGCTTCTAGCCTTAAAAAAGGGGTCAATATGACAGTTTATATGAAGTATATAATATATATACCACCGATCTCTATGATTTTTTCAGACAACAATATATGCTATATACGAAAGCATTTTGTGAAATTTGAAGCTTCTAACTGTTAAAACGGGGCAGAAATTGCGCAAAGTTTCTTATCTGAACAATCGGTTGTATGAGATATATACTATGTATATCACCGATCTCAATGATTTTTTCAGACATCAATATATGCTATACACGTAAGCAGTTGGTGAAATTTGAAGCTTCTAGCTGTTAAAATGGGGTAGAAATTGCGAAAAGTTTCTTATCTGAACAATCGGTTGTATAAGATATATACTATATATAGAACCGATCTCTATGATTTTTTCAGACAACAATATATGCTATATACGTAAGCAATCAGTGAAATTTGAAGCTTATAGCTGTTAAAATGGGGTAGAAATTGCGAAAAGTTTCTTATCTGAACAATCGGTTGTATGAGATATATACTATATATACAACCGATCTCTATGATTTTTTCAGACAACAATATATGCTATATACGTAAGCAATCGGTGAAATTTGAAGCTTATAGCTGTTAAAATGGGGTAGAAATTGCGAAAAGTTTCTTATCTGAACAATCGGTTGTATGAGATATATACTATATATACAACCGATCTCTATGATTTTTTCAGACAACAATATATGCTATATAAGTAAATATTCGGTGAAATTTGAAGCTTCTAGCTGTTAAAATGGGGCTAAAATTTGCGAAAATATATATATATATACTATATATATATACTATATATACCACCATATATATACTATATATACCACCGATCTTTATGATTTTTTCAGACAACAATATATGCTATATATGTAAGCATTCGCTGAAATTTGAAGCCTCTAGCTCTTAAAATAGGGCAGTAATTACGAAAAGTTCCTTATCTGAACAATCGGTTGTGGGGGATATATACTATATATACGACCGATCTCATAAATTTTTTCAGGCAACAATATGTTCAATATACGAAAGTATATGGTGAAGTTTGAAGCTTCAATCTGTTAAATTGGGTAAGATATTACAAAAATCCTCTTTTCTGAAAAATCGGTTGTATGGAGGATATATGCTATAGTGGTCCGATCCGGTCGGTTCCGACAAATGTCTAATCGGACACCCAAATACACCTGCTCACCAAATTTTATCAAGATATCTCAAAAATTGAGGGACTAGTTTGCATACAAACAGACAGACGGACAGACGGACAGACGGACATGGCTAAAACAACTCAGCTCTTCAACCTGATTATTTCGGTATACTTAATGGTGGGTCTATCTATTTTCCTTTAAGGACTTACAATTTTCGGTTTCGTGACGAAATTAATATACCATTTCATTTTCATGAAAGGTATAAAAATAGGTAGGTAATCTGTGTGAGGATGCAAAGCTTCACGTTTTTTGTGGTCTGCATGTAAAAACTATGGCTACGAATCACGTATTTCAAAAATATATGACGTAAACGTAACTATTTGATGAAATTTGATGAATCTTGAAGCTTCTAGCCGTAAAAAAGGGGTCAATATGACAGTTTATATGAAGTATATAATATATATACCACCGATCTCTATGATTTTTTCAGACAACAATATATGCTATATACGAAAGCATTTTGTGAAATTTGAAGCTTCTAACTGTTAAAACGGGGCAGAAATTGCGCAAAGTTTCTTATCTGAACAATCGGTTGTATGAGATATATACTATGTATATCACCGATCTCAATGATTTTTTCAGACATCAATATATGCTATACACGTAAGCAGTTGGTGAAATTTGAAGCTTCTAGCTGTTAAAATGGGGTAGAAATTGCGAAAAGTTTCTTATCTGAACAATCGGTTGTATGAGATATATACTATATATAGAACCGATCTCTATGATTGTTTCAGATAACAATATATGCTATATACGTAAGCAATCAGTGAAATTTGAAGCTTATAGCTGTTAAAATGGGGTAGAAATTGCGAAAAGTTTCTTATCTGAACAATCGGTTGTATGAGATATATACTATATATACAACCGATCTCTATGATTTTTTCAGACAACAATATATGCTATATACGTAAGCAATCGGTGAAATTTGAAGCTTATAGGTGTTAAAATGGGGTAGAAATTGCGAAAAGTTTCTTATCTGAACAATCGGTTGTATGAGATATATACTATATATACAACCAATCTCTATGATTTTTTCAGACAACAATATATGCTATATAAGTAAATATTCGGTGAAATTTGAAGCTTCTAGCTGTTAAAATGGGGCTAAAATTTGCGAAAATATATATATATATACTATATATATATACTATATATATCACCATATATATACTATATATACCACCGATCTTTATGATTTTTTCAGACAACAATATATGCTATATACGTAAGCATTCGCTGAAATTTGAAGCCTCTAGCTCTTAAAATAGGGCAGTAATTACGAAAAGTTCCTTATCTGAACAATCGGTTGTGGGGGATATATACTATATATACGACCGATCTCATAAATTTTTTCAGGCAACAATATGTTCAATATACGAAAGTATATGCTGAAGTTTGAAGCTTCAATCTGTTAAATTTGGTAAGATATTACAAAAATCCTCTTTTTCTGAAAAATCGGTTGTATGGAGGATATATGCTATAGTGGTCCGATCCGGTCGGTTCCGACAAATGTCTAATCGGACACCCAAATACACCTGCTCACCAAATTTTATCAAGATATCTCAAAAATTGAGGGACTAATTTGCATACAAACAGACAGACGGACAGACGGACAGACGGACAGACGGACAGACGGACATGGCTAAAACAACTCAGCTCTTCAACCTGATTATTTCGGTATACTTAATGGTGGGTCTATCTATTTTCCTTTAAGGACTTACAATTTTCGGTTTCGTGACGAAATTAATATACCATTTCATTTTCATGAAAGGTATAAAAATAGGTAGGTAATCTGTGTGAGGATGCAAAGCTTCACGTTTTTTGTGGTCTGCATGTAAAAACTATGGCTACGAATCACGTATTTCAAAAACATATGACGTAAACGTAACTATTTGATGAAATTTGATGAATCTTGAAGCTTCTAGCCGTAAAAAAGGGGTCAATATGACAGTTTATATGAAGTATATAATATATATACCACCGATCTCTATGATTTTTTCAGACAACAATATATGCTATATACGAAAGCATTTTGTGAAATTTGAAGCTTCTAACTGTTAAAACGGGGCAGAAATTGCGCAAAGTTTCTTATCTGAACAATCGGTTGTATGAGATATATACTATGTATATCACCGATCTCAATGATTTTTTCAGACATCAATATATGCTATACACGTAAGCAGTTGGTGAAATTTGAAGCTTCTAGCTGTTAAAATGGGGTAGAAATTGCGAAAAGTTTCTTATCTGAACAATCGGTTGTATGAGATATATACTATATATAGAACCGATCTCTATGATTGTTTCAGATAACAATATATGCTATATACGTAAGCAATCAGTGAAATTTGAAGCTTATAGCTGTTAAAATGGGGTAGAAATTGCGAAATGTTTCTTATCTGAACAATCGGTTGTATGAGATATATACTATATATACAACCGATCTCTATGATTTTTTCAGACAACAATATATGCTATATACGTAAGCAATCGGTGAAATTTGAAGCTTATAGGTGTTAAAATGGGGTAGAAATTGCGAAAAGTTTCTTATCTGAACAATCGGTTGTATGAGATATATACTATATATACAACCAATCTCTATGATTTTTTCAGACAACAATATATGCTATATAAGTAAATATTCGGTGAAATTTGAAGCTTCTAGCTGTTAAAATGGGGCTAAAATTTGCGAAAATATATATATATATACTATATATATATACTATATATATCACCATATATATACTATATATACCACCGATCTTTATGATTTTTTCAGACAACAATATATGCTATATACGTAAGCATTCGCTGAAATTTGAAGCCTCTAGCTCTTAAAATAGGGCAGTAATTACGAAAAGTTCCTTATCTGAACAATCGGTTGTGGGGGATATATACTATATATACGACCGATCTCATAAATTTTTTCAGGCAACAATATGTTGAATATACGAAAGTATATGCTGAAGTTTGAAGCTTCAATCTGTTAAATTGGGTAAGATATTACAAAAATCCTCTTTTTCTGAAAAATCGGTTGTATGGAGGATATATGCTATAGTGGTCCGATCCGGTCGGTTCCGACAAATGTCTAATCGGACACCCAAATACACCTGCTCACCAAATTTTATCAAGATATCTCAAAAATTGAGGGACTAGTTTGCATACAAACAGACAGACGGACAGACGGACAGACGGACAGACGGACAGACGGACATGGCTAAAACAACTCAGCTCTTCAACCTGATTATTTCGGTATACTTAATGGTGGGTCTATCTATTTTCCTTTAAGGACTTACAATTTCCGGTTTCGTGACGAAATTAATATACCATTTCATTTTCATGAAAGGTATAAAAATTGTCGCTCTGATGGAAACAACTGCTGAGTTATCTACTCAAATTTGTTGAACAAAACGACTTACGTATTTTAAGCATGCTAACCTTTAGCCCGGTAAGCAAATTAAAAAAAGAACGCAATATGTAGGCTACACGAGAACGGAGACGTCGAGTAACCAAAACAAATGCGTTAAACAAATTCGTACACGTTATTTATCAATCTAACTCTAGAATTAAAGGATATACAACGAGAAACAACGTTTGACAACCTTTAAACAGTTTTAATAACTATCTCAAAAATTGTCGCTCTGATGGAAACAACTGCTGAGTTATCTACTCAAATTTGTTGAACAAAACGACTTACGTATTTTAAGCATGCTAACCTTTAGCCCGGTAAGCAAATTAAACAAAAAAAACGCAATATGTAGGCTACACGAGAACGGAGACGTCGAGTAACCAAAACAAATGCGTTAAACAAATTCGTACACGGTATTTATCAATTTAACTCTAGAATTAAAGGATATACATCGAGAAACAACGTTTGACAACCTTTAAACAGTTTTAATAACTATCTCAAAAATTGTCGCTCTGATGCAAACAACTGCTGAGTTATCTACTCAAATTTGTTGAACAAAACGACTTACGTATTTTAAGCATGCTAACCTTTAGCCCGGCAAGCAAATTAAAAAAAAAACGCAATATGTAGGCTACACGAGAACGGAGACGTCGAGTAAACAAAACAAATGCGTTAAACAAATTCGTACACGTTATTTATCAATTTAACTCTAGAATTAAAGGATATACAACGAGAAACAACGTTTGACAACCTTTAAACTGTTTTAATAACTATCTGAAAAATTGTCGCTCTGATGGAAACAACTGCTGAGTTATCTACTCAAATTTGTTGAACAAAACGACTTACGTATTTTAAGCATGCTAACCTTTAGCCCGGTAAGCAAATTAAAAAAAAAAACGCAATATGTAGGCTACACGAGAACGGAGACGTCGAGTAACCAAAACAAATGCGTTAAAAAAATTCGTACGCGTTATTTATCAATTTAACTCTAGAATTAAGGGATATACAACGAGAAACATCGTTTGACAACCTTTAAATAGTTTTAATAACTATCTCAAAAATTGTCGCTCTGATGGAAACAACTGCTGAGTTATCTACTCAAATTTGTTGAACAAAACGACTTACGTATTTTAAGCATGCTAACCTTTAGCCCGGTAAGCAAATTAAAAAAAAAAACGCAATATGTAGGCTACACGAGAACGGAGACGTCGAGTAACCAAAACAAATGCGTTAAACAAATTCGTACACATTATTTATCAATTTAACTCTAGAATTAAAGGATATACAACGAGAAACATCGTTTGATAACCTTTAAATAGTTTTAATAACTATCTCAAAAATTGTCGCTCTGTTGGAAACAACTGCTGAGTTATCTACTCAAATTTGTTGAACAAAACGACTTACGTATTTTAAGCATGCTAACCTTTAGCCCGGCAAGCAAATTAAAAAAAAAAACGCAATATGTAGGCTACACGAGAACGGAGACCTCGAGTAACCAAAACAAATGCGTTAAACAAATTCGTACACGTTATTTATCAATTTAACTTTAGAATTAAAGGATATACAACGAGAAACAACGTTTGACAACCTTTAAACAGTTTTAATAACTATCTCAAAAATTATCGCTCTGATGCAAACAACTGCTGAGTTATCTACTCAAATTTGTTGAACAAAACGACTTACGTATTTTAAGCATGCTAACCCTTAGCCCGGTAAGCAAATTAATAAAAAAACGCAATATGTAGGCTACACGAGAACGGAGACGTCGAGTAACCAAAACAAATGCGTTAAACAAATTCGTACACGTTATTTATCAATTTAGCTCTAGAATTAAAGGATATACAACGAGAAACAACGTTTGACAACCTTTAAAGAGTTTTAATAACTATCTCAAAAATTGTCGCTCTGATGCAAACAACTGCTGAGTTATCTACTCAAATTTGTTGAACAAAACGACTTACGTATTTTAAGCATGCTAACCTTTAGCCCGGTAAGCAAATTAAAAAAAAAACGCAATATGTAGGCTACACAAGAACGGAGCCGTCGAGTAACCAAAACAAATGGGTTAAACAAATTCGTACACGGTATTGATCAATTTAACTCTAGAAATAAAGGATATACAACGAGAAACAACGTTTGACAACCTTTAAACAGTTTTAATAACTATCTCAAAAATTGTCGCTCTGATGCAAACAACTGCTGAGTTATCTACTCAAATTTGTTGAACAAAACGACTTACGTATTTTAAGCATGCTAACCTTTAGCCTGGTAAGCAAATTAAAAAAAAAAAGGCAATATGTAGGCTACACGAGAACGGAGCCGCCGAGTAACCAAAACAAATGCGTTAAACAAATTCGTACACGTTATTTATCAATTTAACTCTAGAATTAAAGGATATACAACGAGAAACAACGTTTGACAACCTTTAAACAGTTTTAATAACTATCTCAAAAATTGGCGCTCTGATGCAAAAAACTGCTGAGTTATCTACTCAAATTTGTTGAACAAAACGACTTACGTATTTTAAGCATGCTAACCTTTAGCCCGGTAAGCAAATTACAAAAAAAAAACGCAATTTGTAGGCTACACGAGAACGGAGACGTCGAGTAACCAAAACAAATGCGTTAAACAAATTCGTACACGTTATTTATCAATTTAACTCTAGAATTAAAGGATATACAACGAGAAACAACGTTTGACAACCTTTAAACAGTTTTAATAACTATCTCAAAAATTGGCGCTCTGATGCAAACAACTGCTGAGTTATCTACTCAAATTTGTTGAACAAAACGACTTACGTATTTTAAGCATGCTAACCTTTAGCCCGGTAAGCAAATTAAAAAAAAAAAAACGCAATATGTAGGCTACACGAGAACGGAGACGTCGAGTAACAAAAACAAATGCGTTAAACAAATTCGTACACGTTATTTATCAATTTAGCTCTAGAATTAAAGGATATACAACGAGAAACAACGTTTGACAACCTTTAAACAGTTTTAATAACTATCTCAAAAATTGGCGCTCTGATGCAAACAACTGCTGAGTTATCTACTCAAATTTGTTGAACAAAACGACTTACGTATTTTAAGCATGCTAACCTTTAGCCCGGTAAGCAAATTAAAAAAAAAAAACGCAATATGTAGGCTACACGAGAACGGAGACGTCGAGTAACCAAAACAAATGCGTTAAACAAATTCGTACACGTTATTTATCAATTTAACTCTAGAATTAAAGGATATACAACGAGAAACAACGTTTGACAACCTTTAAACAGTTTTAATAACTATCTCAAAAATTGTCGCTCTGATGGAAACAACTGATGAGTTATCTACTCAAATTTGTTGAACAAAACGACTTACGTATTTTAAGCATGCTAACCTTTAGCCCGGTAAGCAAATTAAAAAAAAAACGCAATATGTAGGCTACACGAGAACGGAGACGTCGAGTAACAAAAACAAATGCGTTAAACAAATTCGTACACGTTATTTATCAATTTAGCTCTAGAATTAAAGGATATACAACGAGAAACAACGTTTGACAACCTTTAAACAGTTTTAATAACTATCTCAAAAATTGTCGCTCTGATGCAAACAACTGATGAGCTATCACTTTAATTTGTTGAACAAAACGACTTACGTAGCATGCTAAACTTTAGCCCGGTAACAAATTAAAAAAAAACGCAATATGTAGGCTACACGAGAACGGAGATGTCGAGTAACCAAAACAAATGCGTTAAACAAATTCGTACACGTTATTTATCAATTTAACTCTAGAATTAAAGGATATACAACGAGAAACAACGTTTGACAACCTTTAAACAGTTTTAATAACTATCTCAAAAAATGGCGCTCTGATGCAAACAGCTGATGAGTTATCTACTTAAATTTGTTGAACAAAACGACCTACGTATTTTAAGCATGCTAACCTTTAGCCCGGTAAGCAAATTAAAAAAAAACGCAATATGTAGGCTACACGAGAACGGAGACGTCGAGTAACCAAAACAAATGCGTTAAACAAATTCGTACACGGTATTTATCAATTTAACTCTAGAATTAAAGGATATACATCGAGAAACAACGTTTGACAACCTTTAAACAGTTTTAATAACTATCTCAAAAATTGTCGCTCTGATGCAAACAACTGCTGAGTTATCTACTCAAATTTGTTGAACAAAACGACTTACGTATTTTAAGCATGCTAACCTTTAGCCCGGCAAGCAAATTAAAAAAAAAACGCAATATGTAGGCTACACGAGAACGGAGACGTCGAGTAAACAAAACAAATGCGTTAAACAAATTCGTACACGTTATTTATCAATTTAACTCTAGAATTAAAGGATATACAACGAGAAACAACGTTTGACAACCTTTAAACTGTTTTAATAACTATCTGAAAAATTGTCGCTCTGATGGAAACAACTGCTGAGTTATCTACTCAAATTTGTTGAACAAAACGACTTACGTATTTTAAGCATGCTAACCTTTAGCCCGGTAAGCAAATTAAAAAAAAAAACGCAATATGTAGGCTACACGAGAACGGAGACGTCGAGTAACCAAAACAAATGCGTTAAAAAAATTCGTACGCGTTATTTATCAATTTAACTCTAGAATTAAGGGATATACAACGAGAAACATCGTTTGACAACCTTTAAATAGTTTTAATAACTATCTCAAAAATTGTCGCTCTGATGGAAACAACTGCTGAGTTATCTACTCAAATTTGTTGAACAAAACGACTTACGTATTTTAAGCATGCTAACCTTTAGCCCGGTAAGCAAATTAAAAAAAAAAACGCAATATGTAGGCTACACGAGAACGGAGACGTCGAGTAACCAAAACAAATGCGTTAAACAAATTCGTACACATTATTTATCAATTTAACTCTAGAATTAAAGGATATACAACGAGAAACATCGTTTGATAACCTTTAAATAGTTTTAATAACTATCTCAAAAATTGTCGCTCTGTTGGAAACAACTGCTGAGTTATCTACTCAAATTTGTTGAACAAAACGACTTACGTATTTTAAGCATGCTAACCTTTGGCCCGGTAAGCAAATTAAAAAAAAAACGCAATATGTAGGCTACACGAGAACGGAGACGTCGAGTAACCAAAACAAATGCGTTAAACAAATTCGTACACGTTATTTATCAATTTAACTTTAGAATTAAAGGATATACAACGAGAAACAACGTTTGACAACCTTTAAACAGTTTTAATAATTATCTCAAAAATTGTCGCTGTGATGCAAACAACTGCTGAGTTATCTACTCAAATTTGTTGAACAAAACGACTTACGTATTTTAAGCATGCTAACCTTTGGCCCGGTAAGCAAATTAAAAAAAAAACGCAATATGTAGGCTACACGAGAACGGAGCCGCCGAGTAACCAAAACAAATGCGTTAAACAAATTCGTACACGTTATTTATCAATTTAACTCTAGAATTAAAGGATATACAACGAGAAACAACGTTTGACAACCTTTAAACAGTTTTAATAACTATCTCAAAAATTGGCGCTCTGATGCAAAAAACTGCTGAGTTATCTACTCAAATTTGTTGAACAAAACGACTTACGTATTTTAAGCATGCTAACCTTTAGCCCGGTAAGCAAATTACAAAAAAAAAACGCAATTTGTAGGCTACACGAGAACGGAGACGTCGAGTAACCAAAACAAATGCGTTAAACAAATTCGTACACGTTATTTATCAATTTAACTCTAGAATTAAAGGATATACAACGAGAAACAACGTTTGACAACCTTTAAACAGTTTTAATAACTATCTCAAAAATTGTCGCTCTGATGGAAACAACTGATGAGTTATCTACTCAAATTTGTTGAACAAAACGACTTACGTATTTTAAGCATGCTAACCTTTAGCCCGGTAAGCAAATTAAAAAAAAAACGCAATATGTAGGCTACACGAGAACGGAGACGTCGAGTAACAAAAACAAATGCGTTAAACAAATTCGTACACGTTATTTATCAATTTAGCTCTAGAATTAAAGGATATACAACGAGAAACAACGTTTGACAACCTTTAAACAGTTTTAATAACTATCTCAAAAATTGGCGCTCTGATGCAAACAACTGCTGAGTTATCTACTCAAATTTGTTGAACAAAACGACTTACGTATTTTAAGCATGCTAACCTTTAGCCCGGTAAGCAAATTAAAAAAAGAAAGCAATATGTAGGCTACACGAGAACGGAGACGTCGAGTAACCAAAACAAATGCGTTAAACAAATTCGTACACGTTATTTATCAATCTAACTCTAGAATTAAAGGATATACAACGAGAAACAACGTTTGACAACCTTTAAACAGTTTTAATAACTATCTCAAAAATTGTCGCTCTGATGGAAACAACTGCTGAGTTATCTACTCAAATTTGTTGAACAAAACGACTTACGTATTTTAAGCATGCTAACCTTTAGCCCGGTAAGCAAATTAAACAAAAAAAACGCAATATGTAGGCTACACGAGAACGGAGACGTCGAGTAACCAAAACAAATGCGTTAAACAAATTCGTACACGGTATTTATCAATTTAACTCTAGAATTAAAGGATATACATCGAGAAACAACGTTTGACAACCTTTAAACAGTTTTAATAACTATCTCAAAAATTGTCGCTCTGATGCAAACAACTGCTGAGTTATCTACTCAAATTTGTTGAACAAAACGACTTACGTATTTTAAGCATGCTAACCTTTAGCCCGGCAAGCAAATTAAAAAAAAAACGCAATATGTAGGCTACACGAGAACGGAGACGTCGAGTAAACAAAACAAATGCGTTAAACAAATTCTTACACGTTATTTATCAATTTAACTCTAGAATTAAAGGATATACAACGAGAAACAAGGTTTGACAACCTTTAAACTGTTTTAATAACTATCTGAAAAATTGTCGCTCTGATGGAAACAACTGCTGAGTTATCTACTCAAATTTGTTGAACAAAACGACTTACGTATTTTAAGCATGCTAACCTTTAGCCCGGTAAGCAAATTAAAAAAAAAAAACGCAATATGTAGGCTACACGAGAACGGAGACGTCGAGTAACCAAAACAAATGCGTTAAAAAAATTCGTACGCGTTATTTATCAATTTAACTCTAGAATTAAGGGATATACAACGAGAAACATCGTTTGACAACCTTTAAATAGTTTTAATAACTATCTCAAAAATTGTCGCTCTGATGGAAACAACTGCTGAGTTATCTACTCAAATTTGTTGAACAAAACGACTTACGTATTTTAAGCATGCTAACCTTTAGCCCGGTAAGCAAATTAAAAAAAAACGCAATATGTAGGCTACACGAGAACGGAGACGTCGAGTAACCAAAACAAATGCGTTAAACAAATTCGTACACATTATTTATCAATTTAACTCTAGAATTAAAGGATATACAACGAGAAACATCGTTTGATAACCTTTAAATAGTTTTAATAACTATCTCAAAAATTGTCGCTCTGTTGGAAACAACTGCTGAGTTATCTACTCAAATTTGTTGAACAAAACGACTTACGTATTTTAAGCATGCTAACCTTTAGCCCGGTAAGCAAATTAAAAAAAAAACGCAATATGTAGGCTACACGAGAACGGAGACGTCGAGTAACCAAAACAAATGCGTTAAACAAATTCGTACACGTTATTTATCAATTTAACTTTAGAATTAAAGGATATACAACGAGAAACAACGTTTGACAACCTTTAAACAGTTTTAATAACTATCTCAAAAATTGTCGCTCTGATGCAAACAACTGCTGAGTTATCTACTCAAATTTGTTGAACAAAACGACTTACGTATTTTAAGCATGCTAACCCTTAGCCCGGTAAGCAAATTAATAAAAAAACGCAATATGTAGGCTACACGAGAACGGAGACGTCGAGTAACCAAAACAAATGCGTTAAACAAATTCGTACACGTTATTTATCAATTTAACTCTAGAATTAAAGGATATACAACGAGAAACAACGTTTGACAACCTTTAAACAGTTTTAATAACTATCTCAAAAATTGTCGCTCTGATGCACACAACTGCTGAGTTATCTACTCAAATTTGTTGAACAAAACGACTTACGTATTTTAAGCATGCTAACCTTTAGCCCGGTAAGCAAATTAAAAAAAAAACGCAATATGTAGGCTACACGAGAACGGAGCCGTCGAGTAACCAAAACAAATGGGTTAAACAAATTCGTACACGGTATTTATCAATTTAACTCTAGAAATAAAGGATATACAACGAGAAACAACGTTTGACAACCTTTAAACAGTTTTAATAACTATCTCAAAATTGTCGCTCTGATGCAAACAACTGCTGAGTAATCTACTCAAATTTGTTGAACAAAACGACTTACGTATTTTAAGCATGCTAACCTTTAGCCTGGTAAGCAAATTAAAAAAAAAAAGGCAATATGTAGGCTACACGAGAACGGAGCCGCCGAGTAACCAAAACAAATGCGTTAAACAAATTCGTACACGTTATTTATCAATTTAACTCTAGAATTAAAGGATATACAACGAGAAACAACGTTTGACAACCTTTAAACAGTTTTAATAACTATCTCAAAAATTGGCGCTCTGATGCAAAAAACTGCTGAGTTATCTACTCAAATTTGTTGAACAAAACGACTTACGTATTTTAAGCATGCTAACCTTTAGCCCGGTAAGCAAATTACAAAAAAAAAACGCAATTTGTAGGCTACACGAGAACGGAGACGTCGAGTAACCAAAACAAATGCGTTAAACAAATTCGTACACGTTATTTATCAATTTAACTCTAGAATTAAAGGATATACAACGAGAAACAACGTTTGACAACCTTTAAACAGTTTTAATAACTATCTCAAAAATTGTCGCTCTGATGGAAACAACTGATGAGTTATCTACTCAAATTTGTTGAACAAAACGACTTACGTATTTTAAGCATGCTAACCTTTAGCCCGGTAAGCAAATTAAAAAAAAAACGCAATATGTAGGCTACACGAGAACGGAGACGTCGAGTAACAAAAACAAATGCGTTAAACAAATTCGTACACGTTATTTATCAATTTAGCTCTAGAATTAAAGGATATACAACGAGAAACAACGTTTGACAACCTTTAAACAGTTTTAATAACTATCTCAAAAATTGGCGCTCTGATGCAAACAACTGCTGAGTTATCTACTCAAATTTGTTGAACAAAACGACTTACGTATTTTAAGCATGCTAACCTTTAGCCCGGTAAGCAAATTAAAAAAAAAAAACGCAATATGTAGGCTACACGAGAACGGAGACGTCGAGTAACCAAAACAAATGCGTTAAACAAATTCGTACACGTTATTTATCAATTTAACTCTAGAATTAAAGGATATACAACGAGAAACAACGTTTGACAACCTTTAAACAGTTTTAATAACTATCTCAAAAATTGTCGCTCTGATGGAAACAACTGATGAGTTATCTACTCAAATTTGTTGAACAAAACGACTTACGTATTTTAAGCATGCTAACCTTTAGCCCGGTAAGCAAATTAAAAAAAAAAACGCAATATGTAGGCTACACGAGAACGTAGACGTCGAGTAACAAAAACAAATGCGTTAAACAAATTCGTACACGTTATTTATCAATTTAACTCTAGAATTAAAGGATATACAACGAGAAACAACGTTTGACAATCTTTAAACAGTTTTAATAACTATCTCAAAAAATGGCGCTCTGATGCAAACAGCTGATGAGTTATCTACTTAAATTTGTTGAACAAAACGACCTACGTATTTTAAGCATGCTAACCTTTAGCCCGGTAAGCAAATTAAAAAAAAACGCAATATGTAGGCTACACGAGAACGGAGATGTCGAGTAACCAAAACAAATGCGTTAAACAAATTCGTACACGTTATTTATCAATTTAACTCTAGAATTAAAGGATATACAACGAGAAACAACGTTTGACAATCTTTAAACAGTTTTAATAACTATCTCAAAAAATGGCGCTCTGATGCAAACAGCTGATGAGTTATCTACTTAAATTTGTTGAACAAAACGACCTACGTATTTTAAGCATGCTAACCTTTAGCCCGGTAAGCAAATTAAAAAAAAACGCAATATGTAGGCTACACGAGAACGGAGACGTCGAGTAACCAAAACAAATGCGTTAAACAAATTCGTACACGTTATTTATCAATTTAACTCTAGAATTAAAAGATATACAACGAGAAACTACGTTTGACAACCTTTAAACAGTTTTAATAACTATCTCAAAAATTGTCGCTCTGATGCAAACAACTGCTGAGTTATCTACTCAAATTTGTTGAACAAAACGACTTACGTATTTTAGGCATGCTAACCTTTAGCCCGGTAAGCAAATTAAAAAAAAAACGCAATATGTAGGCTACACGAGAACGGAGACGTCGAGTAACCAAAACAAATGCGATAAACAAATTCGTACACGTTATTTATCAATTTAACTCTAGAATTAAAGGATATACAACGAGAAACATCGTTTGACAACCTTTAAATAGTTTTAATAACTATCTCAAAAATTGTCGTTCTGATGCAAACAACTGCTGAGTTATCTACTCAAATTTGTTGAACAAAACGACTTACGTATTTTAAGCATGCTAACCTTTAGCCCGGTAAGCAAATTAAAAAAAAAAACGCAATATGTAGGCTACACGAGAACGGAGACGTCGAGTAACCAAAACAAATGCGTTAAACAAATTCGTACACGTTATTTATCAATTTAACTCTAGAATTAAAAGATATACAACGAGAAACTACGTTTGACAACCTTTAAACAGTTTTAATAACTATCTCAAAAATTGTCGCTCTGATGCAAACAACTGCTGAGTTATCTACTCAAATTTGTTGAACAAAACGACTTACGTATTTTAAGCATGCTAACCTTTAGCCCGGTAAGCAATTTAAAAAAAAAACGCAATATGTAGGCTACACGAGAACGGAGACGTCGAGTAACCAAAACAAATGCGATAAACAAATTCGTACACGTTATTTATCAATTTAACTGTAGAATTAAAGGATATACAACGAGAAACAACGTTTGACAACCTTTAAACAGTTTTAATAACTATCTCAAAAATTGTCGCTCTGATGGAAACAACTGCTGAGTTATCTACTCAAATTTGTTTAACAAAACGACTTACGTATTTTAAGCATGCTAACCTTTAGCCCGGTAAGCAAATTAAAAAAAAACGCAATATGTAGGCTACACTAGAACGGAGACGTCGAGTAACCAAAACAAATGCGTTAAACAAATTCGTACACGTTATTTATCAATTTAACTCTAGAATTAAAGGATATACAACGAGAAACATCGTTTGAAAACCTTTAAATAGTTTTAATAACTATCTCAAAAATCGTCGCTCTGATGCAAATAACTGCTGAGTTATCGACTCAAATTTGTTGAACAAAACGACTTACGTATTTTAAGCATGCTAACCTTTAGCCCGGTAAGCAAATTAAAAAAAAAACGCAATATGTAGGCTACACGAGAACGGAGACGTCGAGTAACCAAAACAAATGCGTTAAACAAATTCGTACACGTTATTTATCAATTTAACTCTAGAATTAAAGGATATACAACGAGAAACAACGTTTGACAACCTTTAAACAGTTTTAATAACTATCTCAAAAATTGTCGCTCTGATGCAAACAACTGCTGAGTTATCTACTCAAATTTATTGAACAAAACGACTTACGTATTTTAAGCATGCTAACCTTTAGCCCGGTAAGCAAATTAAAAAAAAACGCAATATGTAGGCTGCACGAGAATGGAGACGTCGAGTAACCAAAACAAATGCGTTAAACAAATTCGTACACGGTATTTAACAATTTAACTCTAGAAATAAAGGATATACAACGAGAAACATCGTTTGACAACCTTTAAACAGGTTTAATAACTATCTCAAAAATTTTCGCTCTGATGGAAACAACTGCTGAGTTATCTACTCAAATTTGTTGAACGAAACGACTTACGTATTTTAAGCATGCTAACCTTTAGCCCGGTAAGCAAATTAAAAAAAAAAACGCAATATGTAGGCTACACGAGAACGGAGCCGTCGAGTAACCAAAACAAATGCGTTAAACAAATTCGTACACGTTATTTATCAATTTAACTCTAAAAATAAAGGATATACAACGAGAAACATCGTTTGACAACCTTTAAATAGTTTTAATAACTATCTCAAAATTTGTCGCTCTGATGCAAACAACTGCTAAGTTATCTACTCAAATTTGTTGAACAAAACGACTTACGTATTTTAAGCATGCTAACCTTTAGCCCGGTAAGCAAATTAAAAAAAACGCAATATGTAGGCTACACGAGAACGGAGATGTCGAGTAACCAAAACAAATGCGTTAAACAAATTCGTACACGTTATTTATCAATTTAACTCTAGAATTAAAGGATGTACAACGAGAAACAACGTTTGACAACCTTTAAACAGTTTTAATAACTATCTCAAAAATTGTCGCTCTGATGCAAACAACTGCTGAGTTATCTACTCAAATTTGTTGAACAAAACGACTTACGTATTTTAAGCATGCTAACCTTTACCCCGGTAAGCAAATTAAAAAAAAAACGCAATATGTAGGCTACACGAGAACGGAGACGTCGAGTAACCAAAACAAATGCGTTAAACAAATTCGTACACGTTATTTATCAATTTAACTCTAGAATTAAAGGATATACAACGAGAAACAACGTTTGACAACCTTTAAACAGTTTTAATAACTATCTCAAAAATTGTCGCTCTGATGCAAACAACTGCTGAGTTATCTACTCAAATTTGTTGAACAAAACGACTTACGTATTTTAAGCATGCTAACCTTTAGCCCGGTAAGCAAATTAAAAGAAAAACGCAATATGTAGGCTACACGAGAACGGAGCCGTCGAGTAACCAAAACAAATGGGTTAAACAAATTCGTACACGTTATTTATCAATTTAACTCTGGAATTAAAGGATATACAACGAGAAACAACGTTTGACAACCTTTAAACATTTTTAATAACTATCTCAAAAATTGTCGCTCTGATGGAAACAACTGCTGAGTTATCTACTCAAATTTGTTGAACAAAACGACTTACGTATTTTAAGCATGCTAACATTTAGCCCGGTAAGCAAATTAAAAAAAAAAAAACGCAATATGTAGGCTACACGAGAACGGAGACGTCGAGTAACCAAAACAAATGCGTTAAACAAATTCGTACACGTTATTTATCAATTTAACTCTAGAATTAAAGGATATACAACGAGAAACAACGTTTGACATCCTTTAAACAGTTTTAATAACTATCTCAAAAATTGTCGCTCTGATGCAAACAACTGCTGAGTTATCTACTCAAATTTGTTGAACAAAAAGACTTACGTATTTTAAGCATGCTAACCTTTAGCCCGGTAAGCAAATTACAAAAAAAAAACGCAATATGTAGGCTACACGAGAACGGAGACGTCGAGTAACCAAAACAAATGCGTTAAACAAATTCGTACACGTTATTTATCAATTTAACTCTAGAATTAAAGGATATACAACGAGAAACAACGTTTGACAACCTTTAAACAGTTTTAATAACTATCTCAAAAATTGTCGCTCTGATGCAAACAACTGCTGAGTTATCTACTCAAATTTGTTGAACAAAACGACTTACGTATTTTAAGCATGCTAACCTTTAGCCCGGTAAGCAAATTAAAAAAAAAACGCAATATGTAGGCTACACGAGAACGGAGACGTCGAGTAACCAAAACAAATGCGTTAAACAAATTCGTACACGTTATTTATCAATTTAACTCTAGAATTAAAGGATATACAACGAGAAACAACGTTTGACAACATTTAAACAGTTTTAATAACTATCTCAAAAATTGTCGCTCTGATGGAAACAACTGATGAGTTATCTACTCAAAATTGTTGAACAAAACGACTTACGTATTTTAAGCATGCTAACCTTTAGCCCGGTAAGCAAATTAAAAAAAAAACGCAATATGTAGGCTACACGAGAACGGAGACGTCGAGTAACAGAAACAAATGCGTTAAACAAATTCGTACACGTTATTTATCAATTTAGCTCTAGACTTAAAGAATATACAACCAGAAACAACGTTTGACAACCTTTAAACAGTTTTAATAACTATCTCAAAAATTGTCGCTCTGATGCAAACAACTGATGAGCTATCACTTAAATTTGTTGAACAAAACGACTTACGTATTTTAAGCATGCTAACCTTTAGCCCGGTAAGCAAATTAAAAAAAAAACGCAATATGTAGGCTACACGAGAACGGAGATGTCGAGTAACCAAAACAAATGCGTTAAACAAATTCGTACACGTTATTTATCAATTTAACTCTAGAATTAAAGGATATACAACGAGAAACAACGTTTGACAACCTTTAAACAGTTTTAATAACTATCTCAAAAAATGGCGCTCTGATGCAAACAACTGATGAGTTATCTACTTAAATTTGTTGAACAAAACGACTTACGTATTTTAAGCATGCTAACCTTTAGCCCGGTAAGCAAATTAAAAAAAAAACGCAATATGTAGGCTACACGAGAACGGAGACGTCGAGTAAACAAAACAAATGCGTTAAACAAATTCGTACACGTTATTTATCAATTTAACTCTAGAATTAAAGGATATACAACGAGAAACTACGTTTGACAACCTTTAAATTGTTTTAATAACTATCTCAAAAATTGTCGCTCTGATGCAAACAACTACTGAGTTATCTACTCAAATTTGTTGAACAAAACGACTTACGTATTTTAAGCATGCTAACCTTTAGCCCGGTAAGCAAATTAAAAAAAAAAAACGCAATATGTAGGCTACACGAGAACAGAGACGTCGAGTAACCAAAACAAATGCGTTAAACAAATTCGTACACGTTATTTATCAATTTAACTCTAGAATTAAAGGATATACAACGAGAAACTACGTTTGACAACCTTTAAATTGTTTTAATAACTATCTCAAAAATTGTCGCTCTGATGCAAACAACTGCTGAGTTATCTACTCAAATTTGTTGAACAAAACGACTTACGTATTTTAAGCATGCTAACCTTTAGCCCGGTAAGCAAATTAAAAAAAAAACGCAATATGTAGGCTACACGAGAACGGAGACGTCGAGTAACCAAAACAAATGCGTTAAACAAATTCGTACACGTTATTTATCAATTAAACTCTAGAATTAAAGGATATACAACGAGAAACAACGTTTGACAACCTTTAAACAGTTTTAATAACTATCTCAAAAATTGTCGCTCTGATGGAAACAACTGCTGAGTTATCTACTCAAATTTATTGAACAAAACGACTTACGTATTTTAAGCATGCTAACCTTTAGCCCGGTAAGCAAATTAAAAAAAAACGCAATATGTAGGCTACACGAGAACGGAGACGTCGAGTAACCAAAATAAATGCGTTAAA
This sequence comes from Eurosta solidaginis, assembly GCF_040869045.1. Taxonomy (NCBI): domain Eukaryota; kingdom Metazoa; phylum Arthropoda; class Insecta; order Diptera; family Tephritidae; genus Eurosta; species Eurosta solidaginis. The sequence continues at coordinate 124,837,583 of NC_090321.1, forward strand.
CAAATTCGTACACGTTATTTATCAATTAAACTCTAGAATTAAAGGATATACAACGAGAAACATCGTTTGACAACCTTTAAATAGTTTTAATAACTATCTCAAAAATTGTCACTCTGATGCAAACAACTGCTGAGTTATATACTCAAATTTGTTGAATAAAACGACTTACGTATTTTAAGCATGCTAACCTTTAGCCCGGTAAGCAAATTAAAAAAAAAACGCAATATGTAGGCTACACGAAAACGGAGCCGTCGAGTAACCAAAACAAATGCGTTAAACAAATTCGTACACGTTATTTATCAATTTAACTCTAGAATTAAAGGATATATAACGAGAAACATCGTTTGACAACCTTTAAATAATTTTAATAACTATCTCAAAAATTGTCGCTCTGATGCAAACAACTGTTGAGTTATCTACTCAAATTTGTTGAACAAAGCGACTTACGTATTTTAAGCATGCTAAGCTTTAGCCCGGTAAGCAAATTAAAAAAAAACGCAATATGTAGGCTACACGAGAACGGATACGTCGAGTAACCAAAACAAATGCGTTAAACAAATTCGTACACGTTATTTATCAATTTAACTCTAGAATTAAAGGATATACAACGAGAAACATCGTTTGACAACCTTTAAATAGTTTTAATAACTATCTCAAAAATTGTCACTCTGATGCAAACAACTGCTGAGTTATCTACTCAAATTTGTTGAAAAAAACGACTTACGTATTTTAAGCATGCTAACCTTTAGCCCGGTAAGCAAATTAAAAAAAAAACGCAATATGTAGGCTACACGAGAACGGAGCCGTCGAGTAACCAAAACAAATGCGTTAAACAAATTCGTACACGGTATTTATCAATTTAACTCTAGAAATAAAGGATATACAACGAGAAACAACGTTTGACAACCTTTAAACAGTTTTAATAACTATCTCAAAAATTGTCGCTCTGATGGAAACAACTGCTGAGTTATCTACTCAAATTTGTTGAACAAAACGACTTAAGTATTTTAAGCATGCTAACCTTTAGCCCGGTAAGCAAATTAAAAAAAAAACGCAATATGTAGGCTACACGAGAACGGAGACGTCGAGTAACCAAAACAAATGCGTTAAACAAATTCGTACACGTTATTTATCAATTTAACTCTAGAATTAAAGGATATACAACGAAAAACAACGTTTGACAACCTTTAAACAGTTTTAATAACTATCTCAAAAATTGTCGCTCTGATGGAAAGAACTGCTGAGTTATCTACTCAAATTTGTTGAACAAAACGACTTACGTATTTTAAGCATGCTAACCTTTAGCCCGGTAAGCAAATTAAAAAAAAAACGCAATATGTAGGCTACACGAGAACGGAGACGTCGAGTAACCAAAACAAATGCGTTAAACAAATTCGTACACGTTATTTATCAATTTAACTCTAGAATTAAAGGATATACAACGAGAAACATCGTTTGACAACCTTTAAATAGTTTTAATAACTATCTCAAAAATTGTCGCTCTGATGCAAACAACTGCTGAGTTATCTACTCAAATTTGTTGAACAAAACGACTTACGTATTTTAAGCATGCTAACATTTAGCCCGGTAAGCAAATTAAAAAAAAAAAACGCAATATGTAGGCTACACGAGAACGGAGACGTCGAGTAACCAAAACAAATGCGTTAAACAAATTCGTACACGTTATTTATCAATTTAACTCTAGAATTAAAGGATATACAACGAGAAACCACGTTTGACAACCTTTAAACAGTTTTAAAAACTATCTCAAAAATTGTCGCTCTGATGCAAACAACTGCTGAGTTATCTACTCAAATTTGTTGAACAAAACGACTTACGTATTTTAAGCATGCTAACTTTAGCCCGGTAAGCAAATTAAAAAAAAACGCAATATGTAGGCTACACGAGAACGGAGCCGTCAAGTAACCAAAACAAATGCGTTAAACAAATTCGTACACGGTATTTATAAATTTAACTCTAGAAATAAAGGATATACAACGAGAAACAACGTTTGACAACCTTTAAACAGTTTTAATAACTATCTCAAAAATTGTCGCTCTGATGCAAACAACTGCTGAGTTATCTACTCAAATTTGTTGAACAAAACGACTTACGTATTTTAAGCATGCTAACCTTTAGCCCGGTAAGCAAATTAAAAAAAAAACGCAATATGTAGGCTACACGAGAACGGAGCCGTCGAGTAACCAAAACAAATGCGTTAAACAAATTCGTACACGTTATTTATCAATATAACTATAGAATTAAAGGATATACAAAGAGAAACAACGTTTGACAACCTTTAAACCGTTTTAATAACTATCTCAAAAATTGTCGCTCTGATGGAAACAACTGCTGAGTTATCTACTCAAATTTGTTGAACAAAACGACTTACGTATTTTAAGCATGCTAACCTTTAGCCCGGTAAGCAAATTAAAAAAAAAAACGCAATATGTAGGCTACACGAGAACGGAGACGTCGAGTAACCAAAACAAATGCGTTAAACAAATTCGTACACGTTATTTATAAATTTAACCTTAGAATTAAAGGATATACAACGAGAAACAACGTTAGACAACCTTTAAACAGTTTTAATAACTATCTCAAAAATTGTCGCTCTGATGGAAACAACTGCTGAGTTATCTACTCAAATTTGTTGAACAAAACGACTTACGTATTTTAAGCATGCTAACCTTTAGCCCGGTAAGCAAATTAAAAAAAAAACGCAATATGTAGGCTACACGAGAACGGAGCCGTCGAGTAACCAAAACAAATGCGTTAAACAAATTCGTACACGTTATTTATCAATTTAACTCTAGAATTAAAGGATATACAACGAGAAACAGCGTTTGACAACCTTTAGATAGTTTTAATAACTATATCAAAAATTGTCGCTCTGATGCAAACAACTGCTGAGTTATCTACTCAAATTTGTTGAACAAAACGACTTACGTATTTTAAGCATGCTAACCTTTAGCCCGGTAAGCAAATTAAAAAAAAAACGCAATATGTAGGCTACACGAGAACAGAGCCGTCGAGTAACCAAAACAAATGCGTTAAACAAATTCGTACACGTTATTTATCAATTTAACTCTAGAATTAAAGGATATACAACGAGAAACAACGTTTGACAACCTTTAAATAGTTTTAATAACTATCTCAAAAATTGTCGCTCTGATGCAAACAACTGCTGAGTTATCTACTCAAATTTGTTGAACAAAACGACTTACGTATTTTAAGCATGCTAACCTTTAGCCCGGTAAGCAAATTAAAAAAAAAAAACGCAATATGTAGGCTACACGAGAACGGAGACGTCGAGTAACCAAAACAAATGCGTTAAACAAATTCGTACACGGTATTTATCAATTTAACACTAGAATTAAAGGATATACAACGAGAAACAACGTTTGACAACCTTTAAACAGTTTTAATAACTCTCTCAAAAATTGTCGCTCTGATGCAAACAACTGCTGAGTTATCTACTCAAATTTGTTGAACAAAACGACTTACGTATTTTAAGCATGCTAATCTTTAGCCCGGTAAGCAAATTAAAAAAAAACGCAATATGTAGGCTACACGAGAACGGAGACGTCGAGTAACCAAAACAAATGCGTTAAACAAATTCGTACACGTTATTTATCAATTTAACTCTAGAATTAAAGGATATACAACGAGAAACATCGTTTGACAACCTTTAAATAGTTTTAATAACTATCTCAAAAATTGTCGCTCTGATGCAAACAACTGCTGAGTTATCTACTCAAATTTGTTGAACAAAACGACTTACGTATTTTTTTTTTTTTTAACCTTTAGCCCGGTAAGCAAATTAAAAAAAAAACGCAATATGTAGGCTACACGAGAACGGAGACGTCGAGTAACCAAAACAAATGCGTTAAACAAATTCGTACACGCTATTTATCAATTTAACTCTAGAATTAAAGGATATACAACGAGAAACATCGTTTGACAACCTTTAAATAGTTTTAATAACTATCTCAAAAATTGTCGCTCTGATGCAAATAACTGCTGAGTTATCTACTCAAATTTGTTGAACAAAAGGACTTACGTATTTTAAGCATGCTAACCTTTAGCCCGGTAAGCAAATTAAAAAAAAACGCAATATGTAGGCTACACGAGAACGGAGACGTCGAGTAACCAAAACAAATGCGTTAAACAAATTCGTACACGTTATTTATCAATTTAACTCTAGAATTAAAGGATATACAACGAGAAACAACGTTTGACAACCTTTAAACAGTTTTAATAACTATCTCAAAAATTGTCGCTCTGATGGAAACAACTGCTGAGTTATCTACTCAAATTTGTTGAACAAAACGACTTACGTATTTTAAGCATGCTAACCTTTAGCCCGGTAAGCAAATTAAAAAAAAACGCAATATGTAGGCTACACGAGAACGGAGACGTCGAGTAACCAAAACAAATGCGTTAAACAAATTCGTACACGTTATTTATCAATTTAACTCTAGAATTAAAGGATATACAACGAGAAACAACGTTTGACAACCTTTAAACAGTTTTAATAACTATCTCAAAAATTTTCGCTCTGATGCAAACAACTGATGAGTTATCTACTTAAATTTGTTGAACAAAACGACTTACGTATTTTAAGCATGCTAGCCTTTAGCCCGGTAAGCAAATTAAAAAAAAAAAACGCAATATGTAGGCTACACGAGAACGGAGACGTCGAGTAACCAAAACAAATGCGTTAAACAAATTCGTACACGTTATTTATCAATTAACTCTAGAATTAAAGGATATACAACGCGAAACAACGTTTGACAACCTTTAAACAGATTTAATAACTATCTCAAAAATTGTCGGTCTGATGCAAACAACTGCTGAGTTATCTACTCAAATTTGTTGAACAAAACGACTTACGTATTTTAAGCATGCTAACCTTTAGCCCGGTAAGCAAATTAAAAAAAAAACGCAATATGTAGGCTACACGAGAACGGAGACGTCGAGTAACCAAAACAAATGCGTTAAACAAATTCGTACACGTTATTTATCAATTTAACTCTAGAATTAAAGGATATACAACGAGAAACAACGTTTGACAACCTGTAAACAGTTTTAATAACTATCTGAAAAATTGTCGCTCTGATGCAAACAACTGATGAGTTATCTACTTAAATTTGTTGAACAAAACGACTTACGTATTTTAAGCATGCTAACCTTTAGCCCGGTAAGCAAATTAAAAAAAAAAAACGCAATATGTAGGCTACACGAGAACGGAGACGTCGAGTAACCAAAACAAATGCGTTAAACAAATTCGTACACGTTATTTATCAATATAACTCTAGAATTAAAGGATATACAACGAGAAACAACGTTTTACAACCTTTAAACAGTTTTAATAACTATCTCAAAAATTGTCGCTTTGATGCAAACAACTGATGAGTTATCTACTTAAATTTGTTGAACAAAACGACTTACGTATTTTAAGCATGCTAGCCTTTAGCCCGGTAAGCAAATTAAAAAAAAAACGCAATATGTAGGCTACACGAGAACGGAGATGTCGAGTAACCAAAACAAATGCGTTAAACAAATTCGTACACGTTATTTATCAATTAACTCTAGAATTAAAGGATATACAACGCGAAACAACGTTTGACAACCTTTAAACAGATTTAATAACCATCTCAAAAATTGTCGCTCTGATGCAAACAACTGCTGAGTTATCTACTCAAATTTGTTGAACAAAACGACTTACGTATTTTAAGCATGCTAACCTTTAGCCCGGTAAGCAAATTAAAAAAAAACGCAATATGTAGGCTACACGAGAACGGAGACGTCGAGTAACCAAAACAAATGCGTTAAACAAATTCGTACACGTTATTTATCAATTTAACTCTAGAATTAAAGGATATACAACGAGAAACATCGTTTGACAACCTTTAAATAGTTTTAATAACTATCTCAAAAATTGTCGCTCTGATGCAAACAACTGCTGAGTTATCTACTCAAATTTGTTGAACAAAACGACTTACGTATTTTTTTTTTTTTTAACCTTTAGCCCGGTAAGCAAATTAAAAAAAAAACGCAATATGTAGGCTACACGAGAACGGAGCCGTCAAGTAACCAAAACAAATGCGTTAAACAAATTCGTACACGGTATTTATCAATTTAACTCTAGAAATAAAGGATATACAACGAGAAACAACGTTTGACAACCTTTAAACAGTTTTAATAACTATCTCAAAAATTGTCGCTCTGATGCAAACAACTGATAAGTTATCTACTCAAATTTGTTGAACAAAACGACTTACGTATTTTAAGCATGCTAACCTTTAGCCCGGTAAGCAAATTAAAAAAAAAACGCAATATGTAGGCTACACGAGAACGGAGACGTCGAGTAACCAAAACAAATGCGTTAAACAAATTCGTACACGGTATTTATCAATTTAACTCTAGAAATAAAGGATATACAACGAGAAACAACGTTTGACAACCTTTAAACAGTTTTAATAACTATCTCAAAAATTGTCGCTCTGATGGAAACAACTGCTGAGTTATCTACTCAAATTTGTTGAACAAAACGACTTACGTATTTTAAGCATGCTAACCTTTAGCCCGGTAAGCAAATTAAAAAAAAAACGCAATATGTAGGCTACACGAGAACGGAGCCGTCGAGTAACCAAAACAAATGCGTTAAACAAATTCGTACACGATATTTATCAATATAACTCTAGAATTAAAGAATATACAACGAGAAACAACGTTTGACAACCTTTAAACAGTTTTAATAACTATCTCAAAAATTGTCGCTCTGATGGAAACAACTGCTGAGTTATCTACTCAAATTTGTTGAACAAAACGACTTACGTATTTTAAGCATGCTAACCTTTAGCCCGGTAAGCAAATTAAAAAAAAAAAAGGCAATATGTAGGCTACACGAGAACGGAGACGTCGAGTAACCAAAACAAATGCTTTAAACAAATTCGTACACGTTATTTATCAATTTAACTCTAGAATTAAAGGATATACAACGAGAAACAACGTTTGACAACCTTTAAACAGTTTTAATAACTATCTCAAAAATTGTCGCTCTGATGGAAACAACTGCTGAGTTATCTACTCAAATTTGTTGAACAAAACGAATTTTTGAGATAGTTATTAAAACTGTTTAAAGGTTGTCAAACGTTGTTTCTCGTTGTATATCCTTTAATTCTAGAGTTAAATTGATAAATAACGTGTACGAATTTGTTTAACGCATTTGTTTTGGTTACTCGACGTCTCTGTTCTCGTGTAGCCTACATATTGCGTTTTTTTTAATTTGCTTACCGGGCTAAAGGTTAGCATGCTTAAAATACGTAAGTCGTTTTGTTCAACAAATTTGAGTAGATATCTCAGCAGTTGTTTGCATCAGAGCGACAATTTTTGAGATAGTTATTAAAACTGTTTAAAGGTTGTCAAACGTTGTTTCTCGTTGTATATCCTTTAATTCTAGAGTTAAATTGATAAATAACGTGTACGAATTTGTTTAACGCATTTGTTTTGGTTACTCGACGTCTCCGTTCTCGTGTAGCCTACATATTGCGTTTTTTTTTAATTTGCTTACCGGGCTAAAGGTTAGCATGCTTAAAATACGTAAGTCGTTTTGTTCAACAAATTTAAGTAGATAACTCATCAGTTGGTTGCATCAGAGCGATAATTTTTGAGATAGTTATTAAAACTGGTTAAAGGTTGTCAAACGTTGTTTCTCGTTGTATATCCTTTAATTCTAGAGTTAAATTGATAAATAACGTGTACGAATTTGTTTAACGCATTTGTTTTGGTTACTCGACGTCTCCGTTCTCGTGTAGCCTACATATTGCGTTTTTTTTAATTTGCTTACCGGGCTAAAGGTTAGCATGTTTAAAATACGTAAGTCGTTTTGTTCAACAAATTTAAGTAGATAACTCATCAGTTGTTTGCATCAGAGCGACAATTTTTGAGATAATTATTAAAACTGTTTAAAGGTTGTCAAACGTTGTTTCTCGTTGTATATCCTTTAATTCTAGAGTTAAATTGATAAATAACGTGTACGAATTTGTTTAACGCATTTGTTTTGGTTACTCGACGTCTCCGTTCTCGTGTAGCCTACATATTGCGTTTTTTTTTTTTAATTTGCTTACCGGGCTAAAGGTTAGCATGTTTAAAATACGTAAGTCGTTTTGTTCAACAAATTTAAGTAGATAACTCATCAGTTGTTTGCATCAGAGCGACAATTTTTGAGATAGTTATTAAAACTGTTTAAAGGTTGTCAAACGTTGTTTCTCGTTGTATATCCTTTAATTCTAGAGTTAAATTGATAAATAACGTGTACGAATTTGTTTAACGCATTTGTTTTGGTTACTCGACGTCTCCGTTCTCGTGTAGCCTACATATTGCGTTTTTTTTTTTTTAATTTGCTTACCGGGCTAAAGGTTAGCATGCTTAAAATACGTAAGTCGTTTTGTTCAACAAATTTAAGTAGATAACTCATCAGTTGTTTGCATCGGGGCGACAATTTTTGAGATAGTTATTAAAACTTTTTAAAGGTTGTCAAACGTTGTTTCTCGTTGTATATCCTTTAATTCTAGAGTTAAATTGATAAATAACGTGTACGAATTTGTTTAACGCATTTGTTTTGGTTACTCGACGTCTCCGTTCTCGTGTAGCCTACATATTGCGTTTTTTTTTTAATTTGCTTACCGGGCTAAAGGTTAGCATGTTTGAAATACGTAAGTCGTTTTGTTCAACAAATTTAAGTAGATAACTCATCAGTTGTTTGCATCAGAGCGACAATTTTTGAGATAGTTATTAAAACTGTTTAAAGGTTATCAAACGTTGTTTCTCGTTGTATATCCTTTAATTCTAGAGTTAAATTGATAAATAACGTGTACGAATTTGTTTAACGCATTTGTTTTGGTTACTCGACGTCTCCGTTCTCGTGTAGCCTACATATTGCGTTTTTTTTTTAATTTGCTTACCGGGCTAAAGGTTAGCATGTTTAAAATACGTAAGTCGTTTTGTTCAACAAATTTAAGTAGATAACTCATCAGTTGTTTGCATCAGAGCGACAATTTTTGAGATAGTTATTAAAACTGTTTAAAGGTTGTCAAACATTGTTTCTCGTTGTATATCCTTTAATTCTTGAGTTAAATTGATAAATAACGTGTACGAATTTGTTTAACGTATTTGTCTCCGTTCTCGTGTAGCCTACATATTGCGTTTTTTTTTTAATTTGCTTACCGGGCTAAAGGTTAGCATGCTTAAAATACATAAGTCGTTCTGTTCAACAAATTTAAGTAGATAACTCATCAGTTGTTTGCATCGGAGCGACAATTTTTGAGATAGTTATTAAAACTGTTTAAAGGTTGTCAAATGTTGTTTCTCGTTGTATATCATTTAATTCTAGATTTAAATTGATAAATAACGTGTACGAATTTGTTTAACGTATTTGTCTCCGTTCTCGTGTAGCCTACATATTGCGTTTTTTTTTAACTTGCTTACCGGGCTAAAGGTTAGCATGCTTAAAATACATAAGCCATTTTGTTCAACAAATTTAAGTAGATAACTCATCAGTTGTTTGCATCAGAGCGACAATTTTTGAGATAGTTATTAAAACTGTTTAAAGGTTGTCAAACATTGTTTCTCGTTGTATATCCTTTAATTCTAGAGTTAAATTGATAAATAACGTGTACGAATTTGTTTAACGTATTTGTCTCCGTTCTCGTGTAGCCTACATACTGCGTTTTTTTTTAATTTGCTTACCGGGCTAAAGGTTAGCATGATTAAAATACGTAGGTCGTTTTGTTCAACAAATTTAAGTAGATAACTCAGCAGTTGTTTGCATCAGAGCGACAATTTTTGAGATAGTTATTAAAACTGTTTAAAGGTTGTCAAAC